>NC_142350.1:15097500-15430000 GCF_059441175.1 Urocampus carinirostris | reverse complement strand
GGAGGCAGAGAAACAACGCTGGTAGATTGTTGCAAGTCAAAAGGCGTAAAGTCAGGGTCCTGTCTCGATTTACGACGGAATGACATATCTCTGGCATGCATAGGCCATTACAGTAGAACTATTAAACAAAATCAAAATGTATTTGTGTTGTACTTTTCAGACAACAAAATGCAACCCAAAAAAGCGTTAAAAAACATTCGATGTATACAAAAAAAATCCCACACAACCCTTTCTCCCTACCCAAATTCTGGAACGAGAGTGTAGATGATAAAGGTCAACATACTGGTAAGAAAATGTAGAATTTGGAAATCTAACATTTTTAAACCATTCACTGTACCTTCAATACTTTTCAATACATTTTGCAATCGTTCTCTTCTTTGACTCGATTATTGTTGTCACCGTTTTCCAGTTTTCCTTTCCCTTTTTTTAAAACCCATTATTATGGGCAGGAAAAGGAAATAAAACAAACAAAACCACAATAAAATGTGATGCAGTCCCTCTCAAACACAGCTGGATTACGCTGATTGACTAAGCAGGAAGAAGAGATTGAGCAGGGAATTATCGCCATCTACTATCGCCTCCATTTTTTCTTCTTTTTAGCATTATTTTGCCAGGGCAAAGGCCCACAACCTACTGAAAATGGGTCTGTGACCCAATTTTTGGTCTCATTCACCAATTAAGAACCCTGATCTAAATGAAAAACATTTAATAGATAATTAAAGTGACAGTGTGTATTATTTTACTGCAAGATGTTGCTGAATTGTTTTGTGCAACAGAAAAAAAGCTCAAGGAAGAGAAACTAAGAGCACTCTAAGTGACCGAGTACACAATTTTTCTCTTACTTAATTGTTTTGCCCAGTCTCCAGAGGTGGGTAGTAACGAGTTACATTTACTCTCTTTCATTCACTTTAGTAAGTTTGGGGATTTTTTTTATTCCGGGAGTATTTTTAAATCACTACACTTTTAACTTTTACTTAAGTAGATTTGAATATTTAATAAAGAAATGGTACTCTTACCCCCCTAAATTAGGCTACATTGAAGCCGTTACTAAGTAACTTCAATCCCCTCCGTGTCAGTATAAGCATTTCTCAGAGTCCTTCACTTGCTTTTTTTCTCCCCGATGAGAGCCGATCTGTGCGGGCCAAGCCCCGCCCCTTTTAAAGTGGCAGCGGCACATACCAAGGAGGTGGTTGTTTTAAAGCAAACTGGCGGATGTGTGATCGGCCATGGAGCCCCAAAGGTAATACAATAATAATTCCACAGGAATTAAACTTAGACTGTATTAATATGAATTTATTTAGTTTACTTTTTCAAAAGAATGCTATTTTAGTTTTATAAGTGCATGTTAAGTTTTATTGCACTCTTTCAGTTGGCAAGATAAGGGGCACGTTATGCACCTTTGTTGTTGTATTTTCCAATCCTCAAAATAAAACAACATAAAAAATTGGATTTCTTAATTGCATTTCTTTCACTTTATCAAAAAAATTCAACATTCTGTAATTTAATTTACTTAATACACTTGAGGCAGTATCATACAACAGAGTAGTCACGTCCTTTTCCACATATTTTCAAATAAAATAAATTGCATTAGAATTATTTTATCTTTTACTATCTTACTAGAATCTTTTTTTAACTTAGAAATTACTAATATCCATCCATCCATCCATTATCTGCACCGCTTATCCTCAGTAGGGTCGCGGGGGTGCTGGAGCCCATCCCAGCCATCTCCGGGCAGTGGGCAGGGGACATCCTGGACTGGTTGCCAGCCAGTCGCAGGGCACACAGGGACAGACAATTAGCTCGCTCATTCACACCTAAGGACAATTTGAACCGGCCAATTAACCTGACATGCATGTTTTTGATATGTGGGAGGAAACCGGAGTGCCCGGAGGAATCCCACGCAAGCACGGGGAGAACATGAAAACTCCGCACAGGAAGGTTGGTAGCTGGATTTGAACCCATGACCTCAGAACTGTGCCATGCTGCCCTTACTAATATCCATTTTTCATTATTCTTATAATAAAAAAAAAAAACGTTTTAAAATGTCCCAAATTTTACGCTAGTTAAAGGCAGTGTCCGTAACTTCAAAATATTTTACTTGCTGATGCCATCTTTTGGCTTAAATCATCATTGCAGCCTCTGTCAAGTTCCTTTTGTTGCCTGTGCAAGTACGTGCATTTACTTAATAAACTTGAATAAACTATTCCTTTCTTACCCTTTTTGGGGGTCGGCAAAGAGTCATTTTCTTACGTTCAAATTTTCATCCTACAATAAAAGAAAACCGCGAGCCCGCGCATGAAATCACTCTCCTCCTCCCCATCCTCGATCATTCTTTCCTCCAGCATAATGAGCTCTGTAGCCGGAAAACAAAGGGTAAAATAAAAATAAAAGCAGATAGGCGGGGAGGGAAATATATCTAAAGGCTCTTTCAACTCAGTTGGGCATTGTTACAACATACTTAATAGAGAAAAAAAAAATCTACTTTTAACTTTTTAAGGACACCTCAAATGACCTTTAACAATACATAACATAAAAATACGTGAGTAAATTAAAAAATACATACAGTGTAACTAAAGTTGAAAAATATTGTATTAGTATTAGTAGTAACAGTATAGGCGCTAAATCATAAACACTGCCTCTCAACCACATGTAGGCGGGTTCTCATAATGCAGTGTGAGTAGGCAGTAGCAGAACGTCCTCGTGCGGCATGACTCACGTTGTATTGGTGCACCACAATGAACACACTGACATCAACAGTAACATTTTGTTCAGCTGACATTCTTTACATTTACAAAAACATCCTGAACGGACAAGCCCCCTCTATTTGTAAAGCAAGTAAACAAACATATTTGACCCTGAGATGCGTTTGTAATACTCTCGTGACGAGTGCTGCGTGTTCAGAGGTCTTCATTTCATATGTCATTTCCCAAGTCATGCCACATATTTGCAGTAGGGGCCCCTTAATGTACAATAAAGGCTCGCGAGTTTGTTGCCTGTTGCTGGGCCAACTATACATTTCACCCAAATAAGAGTGTATGACAGATTTATGTGGTTGTCAGTGCATCATATACTATATGCAACTTTTTATGGGATGTAAGTTGGGGGGGTTTCTTTCTAATACCTTGATAAAAAGTCTAGGTGGTGTACTACAGTTAAGTATCCAATGTCTAAATAATAATAATAATAATAATAATTTCCTTGTATTGTCATTCTGTGTAACAATGTACACAGAACGAAATGTCGATTGCACCTGACCCGATGCAGCCGCAGCCAAGAGAGGGCGCCGCCGACCACTTTTTAAGTCTTAGGAATGACTCGGCCGGGGCGCGAACCCGAACCTCCCAGTCTCAAAGCGGGCGCCTTACCATCTAGGCTACCAATGTAACCGCGTTGTACGTGTCCCACCAAAGATCCACATTCACGCTGGACTGGATGATGAGGTTTTTATTATTACAGTTTCTGCAAATGGATGAGTCACAACATTAGCTTTTTCTGCTGGGTCTGATCTCTTTGATCTCTTTGTAGTACTCTGGTTAAACTAACAACAAAGCATATCAAAGAGCTTTCTTTTCACTTTACAGAAAATACATTTTAGAATATCACAATACATTTTTAAATCTTTACATTTTAGCAAGACACTTTTAACAAGAGATCGTATAGTGGATTTTTAACGTTTACAATGAATTCAACATGTTTTTCTTTGTTCTGAATTTTAACCAACATCATCCTTTTTTTTATGTACATGAGAAAATAGGAATAAAAACAATAATGAGTAAAAAAATTGGTACAATTTACCTGCAAATGGATGAGTCACAACATTAGCTTTTTCTGCTGGGTCTGATCTCTTTGATCTATAAAGAAAGTATTGCACCTCCCCCCCAAGAACATTTTGTCATATTGACTCATTTCAGTCTTCAAACTTAAAGCCCCAAAAATTCAATCATTTTCTATGAATCGACAACATTATTTCAACATTTTATATTATCTCTACAACGGAAAAACTTAAAAAATAGGTGTTACAAAAATAATGGCCCCCTGTTGTCACAGCTCAGTTAAATGACTCAGAATTTCCCTAATGACATCTGAATGGTCAACCTCAATGACTAAAAATGACAAACAGGGTGTACCTGTGTGTCTTTAAGTCTCTGTTTGAATACACCTTCTCTGTGAAAGCAGACACTGGAGAACAGACAGCATTATGAAGACCAAAGAACACACTAAGAAGGTCCGGGATAAAGTTGTGGAGAAATTCAAAGCGGGAATGGGACCCAAGAAGATTTCAAAACATTTCCCGGAGCACTGTACGAACAATAATATCAAAATCGAGAATCATTGCAACACCTACCAAGACATGGCCGTCCCTCAAAACCTTCGGCCCAAACAAGGACAAAACTAATTAGATAGGCAACCGCAGCCTATGTGGTCACAATCGGTGCATAAGACAACCATTAGTCTTACCCTGCATTAATCTTCCCTTTATGGAGTGGCAATTAGAAAGCAGTTTTTGAAAGAGTACCATAAAAAGGCCTGTTTGGCATTTCCAAGAAGCCACAAATAACATGTGGAACAGGGTGCAAAATTAAACTTTTTAGTCTGAATCCAAAGCGTTAGGTTTTGCGTAAGAGTACCACTACACATCACCATCATTCTCTGGGGTTGCTTTTCTTCAGCAGACTAGGGAGATTGTTACAGAGTTGATAGGAAGATGGAGGGATCGCAATACAAGGAGATTTTGGCAGAACATCCTTTAGAGTCTTCAAGAAATCTTAAAATGGGGCACAGGTTTGCCTTCCACCAAGACATATACCCTAAACATAAAGTGAATTCTACAAGGAAATAGTTTAAACTAACAACATAAAGACGTTAGAAAGGCTAGGCCAAGGTCCAGACCTCAATCCTATAAAGCATTTGCGGCAGGATCTAAAAAACCACTGTGAATAAATAATCACCGTCAAACCTTAAGAAAAGATTGGGCAAATATTTATCTTTCAAGATGTACAAAACCTATAGAGACATACCCAAAACGATTTGCGGCTGTGATCACAGCAAAAGTAGATTTTTCAAAGTAATACTCAAATAGGGCCAATATTTCTGCATGGCCTACTTTTCTTTTTTTATCAGTTATCCGCACAATATAAAATGTTGAATAAATTTGGTTTCTTTTTACTGTGTTTCACATGTTTTTGTTGTGTTTTGTCATCTATAGGTTTGACGCCTGAAATATGGCAACGTGTCAAAAATCTTTCCAAGTAACTTATTGTTTTTTTTGCATTGGCAGATATCTTGTACATTTTTTCTTACTTTATTATTTAATTATATTTTTTATGAAAAAAAAAAGAAACAATTATATCCCATATGCAATGCCACACAATTTGCTCCCTTAGTACTTTTCTTGTTTGCCCCCCCCAAAAAAACTAAAAATGTCATAAATTAGGCCTTTTTCTAGCTTATCTGTCAGTGGAAAAAGAACATTTTGAAGTGTAAAAGATGGGTTTCTACCTACCAATATATTTCTAAATGACACTCAATTTAACACACTCATCCTATAAACTAAAGTCAAATTTAAACTTTAAAATGTTTTGCTAGACTGTGTGAAATTGTAAAAAGCTATTGAGGTCTGACCCTCAAAAGTTCTACGAAAACAACATCCAATTAAAATCCATCTGTATTGTACAACTAAATGTATATGTATATATATATATATATATATATATATATATATATATATATATATATATATGTGTGTGTGTGTGTAACCACGGTGTACCCATCCCACCAAAGATCCATATTCACGCTGGACTGGATGATGAGGTTTTTATTACAGTTGCTGCAATGAGTCACACAACACGTTGTTAGCAACTCCGTTGGCTTTCAACACATTGACAGCGCGCTGTAGACTGCCCAAAGCATTTTCTTTACAGTTGAGATGCAATACAAGTTCAGAAAATCAACCATGACAATTATCTTTACATCCACTTTAACAAGATACTTTTAACAAGAGATCGTATAGTGTTTTTTTAACGTTCACAATGAATTCAGCCTATTTGTCTTTAAACTGAATTTTAACCAACATCATCCTTTTTATATATTTGTGAAAACAGAAATAATTACAATAACTAGTATAAAAACGGGTACAATTTACCTGCAATGAGTCACACAACACGTTGTTAGCACATCCGTTGGCTTTCAACACTATAAGGGGAATAAGCATTTTAGGACAACGTACAACGTCCGGCAAAACTAACATAAATGGCGACAGAAACAAAACGAAAATAAATCCAAACAGCTTGACAACATCAATCACATTACTGTGCATGTGTAGGAGAAAAAGTAGGTTCGATAATCTTTTAAGTCTTCTCTTACGTGATTTAATCAAGTACACGGAGGCCTTGTCATGAGGGGGAACTCTTTATTGCGTCATCCCAAAGAACTCAGAGAACTCCAGACATAACAATGCTTTTATAGCTTCAATTTGAGTACAACCCAAGAGGCGGCGGAGATCTCACGTAACAACAAGGAAGATGTTGTCGTACCCTTATTAGGACATGTTGTTTGCCTCAGTTTGCTCAGAGAGACCTTGCAGGTCCCATGCCCTTTTAAGGCTGCCAAGGACCTTCCCGAAATGATGTCAACATTCTCTCACAACTGTAAGCAAGTCTTTCTACATTTCTAAATGTATGCAACTCTATTCTACAAATGCAAGTCTATTTTCCACAACACATGTTGAGAGATTTGTCAGCTGTGGTTTTAATGTTTCCAATTAACTTTTTGCGGAGCACCAAAAGATCGTGGCTTACCGTTGGCAGCGCGCTGTAGACTGCCAACCCACGCCTTCCTGTCCCAAAATCAGAAGCCAAACCAAACCTTACCCCATACCAGCAGGTGGCACTGTTGGACACGTCATTGCCGGACGATCATATATATATATATATATATATATATATATATATATATATATATATATATATATATATATATATATATATATATATATATACATATATATGAGTGTATGTATTCATAATTTTTTTCAGACAAATTGCAATTCAAAGTGCTGTATAAAAACATTCAATGTACAATGGGAAAATAAATACCTCACCAGCACTTTCCCCTCACCCAACAACTCGGAATGTCAAACACCCAGGTGCACACAACAATGAAAACAAAATAAAACAAAATAAATAACAAATAAAGGCAATTATGGCAAAGCACAGACTAACCATATGAGGAAAGGGACTTGAGGAAAGCTCATCCACACTCATAGGGATAACATTAGTGTTCTAGCAATGTTCAATACCACTTTTCCACAAACTGATACAATTCGATACTAGATACCGATACTAATAGCGCATTATTGTTTTTTAAATACTTAAAAACTACTACTTTAATACTTATTACCCCCCTCTTCGTCCCATGTTGTAACAATGACAATAAAGGCATATTCTATTCTATTCTATTCTATTCTATTCTAAAGATATACAAATCCAAACATTGTTTATAATTCTTGATTGTAAAATAAACACCAAAGAGCAGCTGATATCGCTACCTTAAACAGTGTTTCTCAACTGGAAAATCGAAGTGGGAAAACTCTTTAATCTCCATGTTATGTGCGTGTAGGCCTCAAAGTATTTAATAATAATAATAATTTCCTTTGTATTGTCATTCTTTGTAACAATGTACACAGAACGAAATGTCGATACACCTGACCCGTTGTAGCGAGCCGATGCAGCCGCAGCTGGTCTTATCATTAGTATTGTCTGCCCAGTATCAGCTGAAATGTTTGCAAAAGGATTTGGTGGTCTGGGAAGAAGGGAAAAAAAACATTGTCGGTATGTATTTTGCAGCATAAATCATGGAGAAAGGTGCATCGTTCGGAATTTAAAGAGAGAATTTGATAAATGTGGTGAGTTTGATCAAAATGACTGGAATATCCATCATGACGATACAAATTAATGAAAATATCGCCCGCTTTGTATACAACCTCCTTTCGCTGCAATCACAGCCACACGTCTTTTTGGGTATGTCTCTATAAGTTTTTTTGAAACAGAAATATTTGCCCATTCTCACTTACAAAACCGCTCAAGTTCCTTAAGGTTTGATGGAGATTGTTTATGCCGAGCATTTTTTAGATCTTTACAAATGCTCTACAGGATTAAAATCTAGACTTTGGCCTTGCCATTCTAGCACCTTCAAATTGTTAGTTTTAATCAATTACATTGTAGATTTTGCTTTATTTTTAGAGTTGTTGTTCTGTTGAAAGAAGAACTTGCGGCCCATTCTCAGGTCTCTTGTAGACTCCAAAACAATTTCTACTAGAAAGGCCCTGTATTTGGCTCCATTCATCCTCCTATCAACTTTAACGACCTTCCTAGTCCTTGCTAAAGAAAAGCGACCCCATAAACAAGATGCTCCCACCACCATGTTTGATAGTGTGGATGGTGTTTTCACTGAGATGTGCAATGTTACTCTTATACCAAACGTAACTCTTTGTATTCAGACCAAAAAAGTCAATTTTGGTCATTTTTGTCCAGAACACATTATTAGCCATGTTTTTTTGCTTCTCCCATGTGACTTCTTGCAAACGCCAAACAGGCCTTTTCATGGTATTATTTCAGAAAGGTCTTTTATCTTGCCGTCTCCCACAAAGGGCAGATTATGCAGAGTACGACCAATAGTCATCAAAAGTGATCAGCGTACCTCTTGGTTGCACCTCTGATTAGTTTCCTCCTTGTTTGTGCCAAAGGTTTAGTGACATGGCCAGGTTTTAGTAGGTTTGCATTGGTTTAATGCTTTCTCCATTTTGATAGTGTTGCTATCACAGCTCTCCGGTAGAAGTGTAAATGTTGCCAAATTTTGTATCCCAGTCCTGATTTCAATTTTTTCATAACTTTACCCTGTACCTGCCTGGTGTGTTTTCTAATCTTCAAAATGCCAGAGTCTCTTTTCCCAGACCTTTGAGCATATAACAGAGTATGTACATTTAAACTGAGACTTAATGCGGAGCACCAAAAGATCGTGGCTTACCGTTGGCAGCGCGCTGTAGACTGCCAACCCACGCCTTCCTGTCCCAAAATCAGAAGCCAAACCAAACCTTACCCCATACCAGCAGGTGGCACTGTTGGACACGTCATTGCCGGACGATCATATACACAAGTGCACTCTTGTGTGTCTTTGGTAGTCATTTAGGTTTACATTGAATTATTCAGGGCCTCCCTGTGTGGAGTTTGCATGTTCTCTCCGTGCCTGCATGGGTTTCCTCCAGGCACTCTGGTTTTCTCCAATATTCCAAATATATGCATGGTAGGTTGGTGACTCCAAATTGCCCTTAGGTATGAATGAGCATGTGAATGATTGTATGACTCTGTGTGCCCTGCGAGTGGATGCCAACCAGTTCACGGTATCCCCTGACCACTGTCCGAAGATGGCCCTGATGGGCCAGCACCCCTGTGACTCTAGTGGAGATAGGCGGTGAAAGAATGTATGTATGGCTGGAGAGATAGAGGATCATTCAGAAGTCAGTTGGCTGAGCAGAGAGAACAGGGGTCAATGTTTCAGTTTTTCTTGTTTTGAATATAGTATAAAACGATAGAATAATGTGGTTCCACTTTACAATTGTATCTCACGTGATGTGGTTTCTTAGAAAATATTTTCAGTTTTTAAGTTTGAAGCCTTAAACGTGGCAATACGACCAAACGTTTGCTAGGCACCCATTTAACTCGACTAGTAATGAATGAGTAACTGACTTTTTTATTCTTCACATGACACAGTCACCACTTTTAAATAGCAGGCCAAGATCTGGTCAGCTGTATCACTCAGCAGATATTTTTATTTGTTTTACTCCTGCCGAGTCTGGATTTCCCAATCTTAAGTACTGGAATTTTTGTCTTTTGAGTACAATTAGACCAGGAAATGTTTTGTTCCAGGGCAAACAAAAACGGGACATGCAGCTATAAAATGGCTTTTACAATGAGCAATCAGAATAGAGTTTGAGCCCATGTAAACATATTTCACAAAAGTCCGCCTCTTTGAACACAGATTGCCTCATTTTCACGTTTAGTCTTGTCGCTTGTTTTTTTCCCAAGTTAAATTGATTTTAGAATGCAGCGCCAGAACATTGGTGACATTTGTCGCAACGCAGGTCATGCGGAAAGTTCCCAATGCAAATTGTGGAAAGCTCCTGAGGTCACATAGAGTTCTTATCGACATAAACAAACAATTAGCAACGTCATGTGCTCTCATACTGATACACTCGTAACACTCACTAAAGAAACGATTCTCTCTATAGTGTATTTGACGTGCCGCAAAAGTAATGGTAGACCAAAGGAAATGTTTTGAAATTAATATGTGACTCCCTTACTCATGCAGGGCACTTAACTCATTCAATGCCAGACGTTTTTCTCAAATTGAGAGAACCGGAGCCAGCCAGTTTTTGCCATTTTGACCCTTTTTTAAGGCCCGCCAGAAATTTAGCTCTGTAGTTATACAGGCATAGGTCATATGAAAAAAAGCTTGAAGCCTCCTCCTCCTTTATCAGAAAAAAAGTATGTTTCTAGCTTTTACCATTGTTTAGTAAATAACAGTTTAACATTGCTGAGTTTCTTTAAAATACATGTTACATGTTAATACATGTAACGTCTGAGAACAACAGCTTTTTGTAAAAGGATGCAATACAATCACGTTAGTAAGTTGAATTTGGTGCTTTTTTGTTGTGACACCTCCAATATCTAAACAATGCTTTCCTTTAACAACACAAGGGCACTTTGCTTGCAAAATAGCAGTTTATTCCAAGAAAACCGAAATGATGCATGAACTATGCATGAACGATGCACGAACTGTGCAAGAACTTTTTGGCGCCGGATGATTCCGGTGAAGTGATCCCACACTTTTGGTCACAATGGTAATTGTGTTTCCCCTTGGCTACCTCATTCCTGCTGGCGTGCATGATACGTCATCCCTCATCTTTTCTTTATTTATTATTAAAAAAAAAGAAGAAGCTCTGTGAAAGAGTTAACTTCTAATATGTGTCCATATTGCGCGGATCCACACTGCTTCACTATGGCTCCTCACCATATGGGGCTGCATACACACACACACACACACACACACACACTCATTTGCCAGATAGTTGCTTCCTAGATGTGTGGAAAAATATCTGCTCTAAGCCACTCTTCCCATTCTAAAGTGATATATCGTACTGAACCTAATTCCAGAGGCTTGGAACTGACCGATGAGCAGTGCCAAACCCTTTATAATAGTGTTAGAAAACGAAAAAAATTAAAACATATTTTTACGTTTTGGCACAAAGGGACAAGGCTTTGCAAACATATTTATACTTTATGGCATTCAATGAGTGAAATTGAAAAACATATATATTAATTACGCAACTATGAGATGTATATGTGGGGGCATGGGATATGGGATAGAACATGCAAAACTGCAGCCACGGTCATAATAATCGCTCGCTTGTTTCCACGCCTACCTGTTGGTGTTTTTTGAACGATGGCTCGTGTCTGAACACTTGACCCTCTGCTCCGAACAAAGCCTTTTTGGTTTGAATACTGCACACATGGACTCGCCCGTGAAAATCTATTAATTGTTGCTGATGGTCACAGAGAGAACTTTCCACTCATGCAATTAATCCTTTGCTATTATTCAGAGTGTCAGGGGTAAGTGGGATACTGATTTTACCGGAAAGTCACAAGGCAAGGACTTTTGTTTGTGTTTGTAAAATAAGAGTTTGGAAGCAACACCTACATGTTTTAATCCATCCCCATGAGTGGCCGTTTTGCTACTTGATGCCCACTAAAAACAAAAGGGTTGCTTTAAGCTTAGTTAAAGACCAATCATGTACTTTGTTGCTTAAATGTGTCACATTTTGTTAATTTTCCCCAAATAAACTCTTTTCAGCTTGGGTCCACCTCACCAAAACATAAAGCATGTTTGTGTCATGTTTGTCATCCAAAAAGAAAACAATGACATAAAAATATGTCTGATAAAGCTCCGGGGAGCCATTAGGGTGGCACTAAAGAGCCATATGCGGCTATAGTGTCACGAGACGTGGTGGCGTGGAAGGTGACCGGACCAGAACGGAGGCAGGAGGCATGAAGGGAGAACTCAAATGCGTTGACGATCCATAAGTTTTATTTAATAAAATAAAAGTCGCCCAATACTCCGGGGCAAAACAGAACAATACAGAGTTCCTCCGGCACGAACTCAACAGGACATGGCATAACAGACTAAAACATGACAAGGCATAACAGACTAAAACAGGACAAGCATAACAGACCGGGATTGTGTATAAGAGTAATGAACCAGCAACCGCAGAGCCCACAATGCAGCCTTAAATAGCAGACCCACAATTAGTGGAACTGCTTCAGCTGTTGCCCAGAGGGCGGGGCAGACTGGTCACCAAGGCGACCGTGACAGAGCCCCCCTCTTAAGGGACAGCTCCCGAGGTCCCAAACAGAAAAAATTACAACCTCACGCCCCGGAATGTTGACGCTCGCGATTGGGGCAACCCCGCTCCCTCCTCCGAACACGCAGGAACGGGGAGAGGCAGGCGCCATCTGCGTCGGGCGGATCGGAATCGGCGCTCGGCAGGGAGGGGGTCTGGTGGGCAAACTGGACAGGGGATAACAGACAGGCAGAACCGACGAGAACAGGACAGGCAAAATCAGAACAGGTAAACAGGACAGGCAAAATCAGAACAGGTAAACAGGACAGGCCTCTACAGAAGAGTCGCACTCAGGACAGGCCTCTACAGAAGAGTCGCACTCAGGACAGGCCGATGCAGAAGAGTCGCACCCAGGTCAGGCCGATGCAGAAGAGTCGCACTCAGGTCAGGCCGATGCAGAAGAGTCGCACTCAGGTCAGGCCGATGCAGAAGAGTCGCACTCAGGTCAGGCCGATGCAGAAGAGTCGCACTCAGGGGGTTCAGGTTCAGAAGAGTCAGACTCTGGGGGTTCAGGTTCAGAAGAGTCAGACTCTGGGGGTTCAGGTTCAGAAGAGTCAGACTCTGGGGGTTCAGGTTCAGAAGAGTCAGACTCAGAGGGTTCGGGTTCAGAAGAGTCAGACTCAGGGGGTTTGGGTTCAGAAGAGTCAGACTCAGGGGGTTCGGGTTCAGAAGAGTCAGACTCAGGGGGTTCGGGTTCAGAAGAGTCAGACTCAGGGGGTTCGGGTTCAGAAGAGTCAGACTCAGGGGGTTCGGGTTCAGAGTGGCGATTCAAACAGGACAGGCGGAATCAGAACAGGCATGACATGAGAGGGTCAAAATCAAAACAGACAAGACATGAGAGAGTCAAAATCAGAACAGACAAGACATAAGAGAGTCAAAATCAGAACAGACAAGACATGAGAGAGTCAAAATCAGAACAGACAAGACATGAGAGAGTCAAAATCAGAACAGACAAGACATGAGAGAGTCAAAATCAGAACCGGCAAAACAGGAGGAGCGGAGTCGTACTGGCAGGCAGCGGAGTCGGAGTCGGCCCGACGGGCAGCGGAGTCGGAGTCGGCCCGACGGGCAGCAGAGTCGGAGTCGGGCTGGCACGCAGGGGAGACGGAATAGCAGGCAATCGGCACGGGAGTCGGGCAGGCAGGCATGAGAGTCGAACAGGCAGGCGTCAATTCTTCCCGGGACCCCATTCGAGGCACAGCAAGGGCCACGACGGGCGGGGCCGTGGTTCGAACGGGCAGGGAAGGCCAACTCAGTAGGCGCCTGCCGAACTGCGCTCTCCAGCTCTCCCCAAGTCGCGCTGGGATCGTTCGCTGAGTTCTATTTGTTGGCTGGTTCATTCTGTCACGAGACGTGGTGGCGTGGAAGGTGACCGGACCAGAACGGAGGCAGGAGGCATGAAGGGAGAACTCAAATGCGTTGACGATCCATAAGTTTTATTTAATAAAATAAAAGTCGCCCAATACTCCGGGGCAAAACAGAACAATACAGAGTTCCTCCGGCACGAACTCAACAGGACATGGCATAACAGACTAAAACATGACAAGGCATAACAGACTAAAACAGGACAAGCATAACAGACCGGGATTGTGTATAAGAGTAATGAACCAGCAACCGCAGAGCCCACAATGCAGCCTTAAATAGCAGACCCACAATTAGTGGAACTGCTTCAGCTGTTGCCCAGAGGGCGGGGCAGACTGGTCACCAAGGCGACCGTGACATATAGAGGCACAGGTTGCTGACCCCCGCAGTAAACCCATCCTCAAACGTGAGATTAAACAGAATTGTACTTTTATACTAGTTTAGTCTATCAAAATTGATTTCCTCAAATATTGAGTGCAATCATTTTTAACCACATTAAATTAATGCCAACAAGTTATCAAGCAATTGTCAAACTAGTAGTCATGCCTAAACAATGCTCACTAATATAAACTAATTTCACTACTATGCAACTTGATTGAATTACATTGAATAGAATACATTAATCTGAAACTAAGCTAGTTAACCGACAACCGTCATGGCCCGAAAAGGTGATTGTCTGACAGGTTTCCACATCAGCGGACTTTGAGATTACAGGGCTAATTTTAAAAAGACGAACAAAGCTGCACTAAGATGCTTCCAAGTCCATTATCTGAAGCCTAAATCGCACAGAATTAGCTTCTGAGTTGAAGGAGCTAAAAGACTCCTGAACATGCATTTCTGTTTAGGTTGGCGTGGTTTAACATGATTAAAACATTCGCGATCTAGACAACATCAAAGGCACAGTGATACAAGGGGTAAAAAAACAAAATGTCGTTTTTAAGAGAACCATGTGATTCTTTTCGCAGTAACAAAAGCAAATAACACCAGATGTCTAAAGTGATCTCAGCTGGAGATCTGCTGTCTTTAGACTTCATTTTATTGTAGTACAATATAGCAAATGAGTATACACGGGCTGATTTATTTGTAACATGGGACTACAGTGCTTTGCAAAAGTAACGGCCCCCAACAACTTTTATCATATTACCATATTCCAGGCCTTTAAACCTCATCTCATCTCATCTCATCAGCCGTACCGCTTATCCTCATTAGGGTCGCGGGGGGGCTGGAGCCCATCCCAGCCATCTCCGGGCAGTGGGCAGGGGACACCCTGAACTGGTTGCCAGCCATTCGCAGGGCACACAGGGACAGACAACTCATTCGCTCATTCACACCTAGGGACAATTTGGACCGGCCAATTCACCTGAAATGCATGTTTTTGGAACGTGGGAGGAAACCGGAGTGCCCGGAGGAAACCCACGCTAGCACGGGGAGAACATACAAACTCCACACAGGAAGTCTGGAGCTGGATTTGAACCCACGACAGGAGGTTCCCACGACCTCAGAACTGTGCCGCACAAGCGCTAACCACTGCGCCGCCGTGCTGCCCCTGCCTATCAATAAAAAACTATTTTCAAAGAATCAAAAACACACAATCTCAAAAACAACCAAATTGATTCAACATTTTATATTGTGCTAAAAATAAAATGAAAAATAAAGGTATGCATTGCAAAAATATTAGCCCTCTTTGTACAACCTCCTTTTTCTGCGATCACAGCCACAAGTCTTTTCGGGTATGTCTCTAGAAATATAAACGTGAAATATTTGCTCATTCTTCCTATCAAAACAGCTCAAGGTCTTTAATGGTGATCGTTTGTGCACAGTATTTTTCAGATCCTTCCACAAATATTCTACAGTATTGAGTTTTGGACTTTTTCTTGGTCATTCTAACACCTATATTTTGTTAGTTTTAAACCATTTCATTTTAGATTTTGCTTTATGTTTAGGGTTGAAGGTGAACACGCACCCCATCCTCAGGACTCCAGCCGAGTCCAACAGATTTTCTGCAAGAATCTGCTTGTATTTGGCTCTATCCATCTTCCTATCAACTCTCACGACCTTCCCAGTCCCTGCTGAAAAAAGCAGCTGTAGAGCAGATGATGCTACCACCATGTTTGACATTGAGGAGGGTGTTTACAGACGGCTGTGCATTGTTACTCTCACGGCAAACTTATTTATTTGCATTCAGCCAAAAATGTTCAATTTTGATCTCATATGAGCAGAGCACCTTGTTACACATGTTAGTCTTGTCTCCTGTGTGGCTTCTCGCGAACGCTAAATGGGCCATTTTGTGGCTTTCTTCTCACCACTCTCCCATAAAGGGCAGCTGTGTTATTAGATTAATAGTTGTCTTATACACAGATTGTCACACCTCAGCTGTTTATACCTCCAAGTCATCCAATGTGATCACAATTGCTTCTCTGATTAGTTTTTTACTTGTTTGGGCTGAAAGTTTAGAGGGACGGCCAATTCTTGGTAGGTTTGCAGTGGTTTTGTGCTCTTTCCATTTTTTAATTCACAGAGACTCAATGGCACACGAGTGCTCTCTCTTTGGCATTGTTAGTTATTTAGGTCGACATTGGATCACTCAGAAGTCTTTATGGATCTTATTGAGTCAGTTGGCTGAGCTCAGAGAACAGGGGGGGCAATCTTTTGCAACACCTCCTTTTTAGTTTTTTTGTTGTAAACATAATATTAAATGTTGAAATAATTTGGTTCCACTTCACGATTGCGTCTCACATACTGTTGATCCTTGGAAAACAGTTTCAGTTTTTAACTCTAAGTTTGAATCCTGAAATATGGCATTATGACAAAAAGTTCTAGGGGGCCCAATACTTTCCCTAGGCACTGTAATTTACCATTGTAAATATCCTCACATTTTTTCAAGATCAGATACTTCAGCCTCATGTGATTCACTGACCCAGAAAGGTGACTCTTGACGTTTAAATGGTATTAGAAAAGGTGATGAAGAGTGAAGATTGAAGGGGAGGGGAGGCAACTTATCTCATTATATAACTGTCTTGCAGGATGTTTGCATAGGCCGTATCATGTGGCCCGTTTAGGAATGCATGAAGATTTATTTTGAAAGGAACCCAAAAAAGTATTGCCGTGAGAACAAATCATAAGTACGCAAACTCACAAACGAAGGCTCGGCAGACACTTGCATCAATCTCATGACTGCGGAATGTGAGGCAGTCCTATGATTTGTCTCAAAACATCCGTTTTAGTGATGGAGTTGGCGAACGTGATGGTGGAAGCACGTGGGGTTGAGAAGGATATCAAAGGAGCTTTTGTTTGTTCAGCACGGCACATTTATGCTAGCACTCAACAAACTTGAAATGCTCAGAGCTGCAAGTTGAGGTGGTGTCTTCATCTTTTGATCAGACAGATGGTTGGATCAATCAAAAGCCAAGGCTATCCATCCTTTTCCCTCATTTGTTGAATAGGTTAACTGTAAGAGTGACAAATAATGTAAATACAAGGCATAGTATTGATTATTTATATCTGTACATTCAAGGAAACTGTGGGGGTCAGATGCATCGACATTTCGTTCTGTATACACGTGTACTAGAATGACAATAAAGTATATCTGAATCTGAATCTGAATCTGAAATCAACTCTCCTGAAAATCCATTTAAAATGCATACTGTGCTTTTATGAACAACGTGGTTTTATGTTTTACTGGTTGGTTTTGTTGTTGTTACAAATCTTAAACTGTGCTACCCTTCCTCTCGAAAAAGTATTTCTATGACTTGTACGACTATTAAAGATGTACAGTCCCTGGTGAAAGTATTGAACCCCCAAGAACTTATTCTCATTTTGCCATATTTCATGTTTAAATGATTAAATGAAAATTTAATGTTAAAATTGGTAGCGACATCGTAGAGCCTGTCAAGAGCTTTGTGTATCTGGGGTCCATGGTGACACACAATGGGGACCTAAAACCAGAGATTCTCCGCAGAAGAGCCCTGGCAGCATCTGCTCTGCAGTCTCTCTGGAAACCACTCTGGCGGCACCAGACCATCGCACGCAAGACGAAGCTCCGCATTTACAACCTCGCCGTACTCTCTATCCTGCTTTATGGCTCAGAAACATGGCCCCTGAACGACACCCTGGCCACAAGAATCGACGGTTTTGATAGCAGGGCTCTCAGAACCATCGAGAACATCAGGTGGCCCCAACGAGTCTCCAATAAAGAGCTTAGAGCCCGCACGTGCCAGCCCCGAGCATCTTCCTTGGTCGCACAACGCCGCACCCGCTGGTTTGGCCATGTCCTTCGTCTACCACCAGACCATCCGACACGAGCCATTCTCCAGTTTGACCCAAAGGCAGCAGGCTGGAGACGACCACGAGGGAAACCCCGCACTCGATGGCTCGACGTCGTTGCGGGCGACCTCCAACAACACGGAGTTGCTGTAGAGGATGCAGAACAGCTGGCACAAGACCGCCAGCATTGGAAAAACCTGGTTCATCTGGTCGGCTCAACGCACAGGGACGGGACCCCCCGACCTTCGCTGGAGCAATAATCAATCAATCAATCAATCATGTTTAAAGATAAAGCTAAAATAGATTTTAAAAATTCTTAAAATCAACAACATGTGAGACACAATAATGAAAATAAACCAAATTATTTTAAAATGGAATATTATATTATTGATACTGAAAAGTAGGTGTTGCAAAAATATTGGCCTCTGTTGTCTCAGCTCAGCCTACTGACTCCAGAAGTTCCCAGATGACTTGTGAATGCTCCAATGTCGACCTAAATGGCTAGCAATGACAAGCTGAGTGCACTTGTGTGTCACTCTATCTCAGTTTAAATGCACCTGCTCTGAGATA
The DNA here is from genome assembly GCF_059441175.1 of Urocampus carinirostris. Taxonomy (NCBI): domain Eukaryota; kingdom Metazoa; phylum Chordata; class Actinopteri; order Syngnathiformes; family Syngnathidae; genus Urocampus; species Urocampus carinirostris. The sequence goes on along the minus strand of NC_142350.1, from coordinate 15,411,351 downwards.
CGCTCAGAGGTCGGGGAAAGGAGACACTAACATTATGAAAACCAGAAGGTCCGGGATAAAGTTGTGGAAAAGATCAAAGCATGAATGGGATACGGGAAGATTTCACATTTACACAACTCCTGGAGCACCGTGCGACCAATAAAATAAAAATGGAGATAGCAAAAATCTACTGCAAACCTACCAAGACCTGGCTGTTCCTCCAAGCCTGCGGCCCATTGATTTTCTTTAGCAGGTACTGGGTTGCAGTTTCTGCTTCTAACAGGACAATGACCTAAAAGAGAAAAATCTAGAACAGAATGGTTTAAAACTAACAATACAAAGGTGTACGAATGGCCAAACCAATATACAGACATCAATTCTGTAGAGCAATTGTGGAAAGATCTGAAAAATGCTTTGCACAAACAATCATCATTGAACCTTAAGGAACCTGAACCGCCCCAAAAGCCAGTATCTGTGACCGAGGATCGGCGCGCCAAGGACCCCTCCTTTGGCTGCTGGTTTTGGTTTTGTTTTAGTTTTTTTTGTTAGTTTGCAGTACAAATACCAACCACAGATACATTTTGTCCATTGACAATGAACGGCAAAGCAAACAGAGTAAAAATAATATTCCAAGGCGCCTAAAGACTTTGAAGGATTTTTTTTTTCACAGTTGGTTTAAATAACTTAACAAATTTGTTATTTTAATTTTGTCAATTTTTCCAGTTGTTTTCCAGAGGGTGTTTTTATGACTAAAAAATAAGTCAATTTACACAACTTGCAGGTTTTCCAGCATGTGTCTAGCCCAAACATATATTTCTTTGCGGTAAAGTATTTCCCATTAATGAAAAATTGGTTAATTCAAGTCAAGGTTCTCTGGAATGAGTTGCAACCTGTGATTTTGTTTATTTTTTTCTCATTTTAAAAGTGTTTTCAAATTGGTCCTTTTTCAGATTTTTCAAGATGCTTGCAAATTTCTGCTTTTTTTCCTTTTCCCATCCAACAAATCAGGGCACCACAAAGTGACCCTTCAGTATTCATGCTCCTGTCATCCTTCAATCAGGTCTCAATGTCATTTTATATTATTTGAATTATTTTAAAGGATTTTGCTGCTCATACTTGTTACATGTACAACCATGCAAGCAATGCATCATTTCATTTTTGAAAAATCCTCCAGTTGGAGTCAGATTAAAGTTGAGTCAATTATCGGGTTCAAGTCAGGATTCCAACTTGCCAAGCGTGTGTTAAAGCCTTCGTTGTTTTTAGGGCATGCTCATGTCACGTTTAAAGAAATAACTAGGTTAGAGCATTCGTGTTTTGAATGCATTCACTTACACGCCCAACCAGTTATAATTAACTACAGAGCTATGAAGGCGTCGACCAGGTGACACCCTCACCCATGGCACTCTGTGGTTAGTCAATTGAGATTTTAAAAGTGTAAATATTGACATTAAAAGTACTGCATGTGCGTAACCAGGTCACGGGGAACAAACATACCTAAGTGACATTCTCACACAGTTGCATTACTACATTTATTATGGTTGAAGACAGACATGTTCTCAATTCGGGCCCTGATATTGTAAAATGCTCTGCCCCCTGAGATTCGCTCTGCAACCTCAGTGGAACTATTTAAATCCAGGCTTAAAACACAATTCTATTCAATAGCTTATAAATGACCTATATTTCTTGTTGATGATATCTGTGCATTAATTGTTATTACAAAATCCATATCAGCCTGATCATCCAGGAAGGGTGATTACCTCATGTCCTGTACCTTCTCAAGGTTTCTTAATTTGCCTTATGTTGAGGTTTTTGAGTTTTTCCTTGCCCTCATGTAGGTTTTAGTTCAAGGTATGGTGTAGTAATAAGCCGTGGTTTGCAACAATCTGTGGTCTGTGCAGCCCTATGAGACTCCTTGTGATTAAGGGCTCCAAACAAATAAACATGACATGACATGTGACCCGCAGTGACACACTTCCACCTGTGTCTTCGAAAAAAAAAGGGGCGGGGGGAAGAGCTACTCACTGCAGGGAAGACACAGTGGAGAATACCTCTTAGCTAGCCAAACAAACAGTGTGGGGTCTTGCTCACAATATGCCAGGATATTGCTTAGAGAGAGACATGCCTTTTTGGGGTTTTTTGGAAAGGAGTCCCCAAGCTAGGCGCACAATAATTGTCACCTTAGATTGAATTTTGGCTCAATAGCCTAAAACCGTCATTGTGTTAAGCCTCAATGGATATGTAGTGTCAATGAAGTTTACAAATCGTTTAAAAGGGAGGTTTATGATATGTGATAAGGTGTCTATAATAAACGTTACACCAGAAGGCTTTACATTTGACCTACAAACATTAAAGAGATACAACAACAAAATTCCGTTTAACTTTGGGCTGAATTTGTCAAGGTTGTTGATTAAGGGCTATACAAATACATATGACTTGACTAATACCAGTACAAAGTATACATGCATAGTTGCTGATGTTGATACCACTGAAGTTTTTGAATGCGATATAACAGGTCAAGTCTTGCATGATTCCCATTAGAACATTTTAAGTGCCTGTGCTCCATTTCATAGATCGCCGCCATTTATTGATTAAAAAAAATGCCTTTTTCTGCTGACTCACCTGGATTAAATTGTTTTTTTGCAGGAATTGTGGGCTTTTGTCAAGACGTCATGAGAGGGTAATTTATAAGCCGGTAAAAGTGCTGATACCTGAAAAATGTCTTTATTTTCAGGCCTGATATCAATACTGGTATCAGTGATAACATGGAATCTGTCTGGTATTGGACTTATACTTGCTAATACATGTTATTTATATTAAGGGTAGTTGGAATCCCTGTCAAAATACCTCTAGAAATACTTTTAATGCAGTCCAGTAAAACGAGAGAAATATTACTTTTTAGTCAATAGTTGAGCATTTAGCCTCTTCGCATGAGCATGAAGCAAAAATTCCAGTCATACAATTGATTTGTACAACATTATAATTAGAGAGTACAGACGCTCCCCTACTTACGACCATTCGACTTACGAAAAACGGAAGATACGAACATTTTTTTTCGGGATGTCGAAAAATATCCGAACATTGCTGTATATTAGATTTTGTATTGTGAGCACCTTTTTCGGAGTACAGGACATTACCGTAGTGCTTCCATCCGCCGCTACCGGCGTGTGGTGCTGTAACTTTTTTTATCTTTATGCAGCATATTATTTTATGGAATGTTTATTTTTTAGTACAAAACAATACAGTTTACTTATACAAGCTATAAACATACTCAGATTAACCTTAAACATACAAAATATAGCACTGAAGCAACTTACGAACAAATTCAGCTTACAACCAATCGTCCGGAATCTCGTTCGTTAGTAGGGAAGTGTGTGTATTTTCTTTGGTATGTTTTTATTTTTATTTTCTTTCAACTTGAAAACATTTTATAATTTATCTGCAATAATAATTAAACTACTCCCAAATATCTATTAACATCAATCTATGAAGATCATGTATCTAATGTTGTTGTGAGAGAATTTACTTGGCTCAAGAAATGATCTGGAGCTTGACACGCTCGGCTTATGAATTACCCTCTCATGACGTCTTGACAAAAGCCCAAGATTCCTGCAAAAAAACAATTTAATCCAGGCGAGTCAGCAGAAAAAGGCATTTATTTTTATCAATAAATGGCGGCGATCTATGAAATGGAGCACAGGCACTTAAGATGCTCTAATGGGAATCATGCAAGACTTGACCTGTTATATCGCATTCAAAAACTTCAGGTACTTGGCTTAGGCTGTTGCATAAGAAGCGGTGCAGCTGACAGAGGAGAAGGGGACGTGATTCTTAGTGTGTTAAATTTAAATACTGTTAAGGTCACCAAAAACAGCACTGGTATCATGACTTGGAGAAATGATACAGTAGTAAAAAGATGACAAAAATACAAAAGAACAAAGCAGTCTTAATATTCTGAAATGAATCAACCTGAGTTGGCCAAATTGGGTTGTGTAACATGAACATGAGGTCACACCGTATTTAACCGAGCGCAGTATAGCCTTTGTGCATGTGGTTAAGCTTAACCTCGCTACACAACCTGCCCTGTTGGAATCCAGATAAGCCCATCGCCTCGTATGCCGGGCTCTGTGACTCAGCCCAAAACATTCTCAGAGGACAGCTGTCATCTTTCTGATGCTTTATAAATATAATTTTGGAAAAATTGAATCACATTAACTACACTGCAAAAGCCCTAGTTTAAAAAAAAGGAATAATCTGTAGAATAAGAAAATACTTTTATCCTATTGCCACATTTCTTTCTATATTATATTGACAACAAAAAAAACTGCAAAATAGGTGTTGCAAAAATATTGTCCCCCTGTTCCCTCAGCTCAGCCAACTGACTTCTAAAGTTCCCTGATGACTTTTGAATGATCCAATGTCGGCCTAAAAGACTTACAATTGCTGCGCCAACTTGCACGACTTTTGGAAGGGCTATTTTGACACTATGTTATTTATTCTCTAGGTAAATATACAACCTTCCCCATCAGTAGAAATATTTGGTGAAGCAGACACTTCTATTTCATGAAATTCCACCCAAAAGGACATTATTACCTTCACATCGTCAAAAGAGCAAAAAAGTTGCCCTCCTTGGTGTGTGCCTGATGATGTTGCTTTTATTTCTTGATTATATTTTTTTGTTGTGTGTATGTTTTTTAAGTATACACGCACTTATCCAATTACATTAAGTAGAGCTGAGCTGGGGCAGAAGTGTGATCGGATGGGGGAGTTGTTTTGTATTTGTTTGTTTGTTTGCATTTTTATCCTATGTTGTCATTTGACAATACTCTACCCCGCATTTATGTAAAGTCCGATTGTTTTATGATAAGAAATGACGGAGTGGACCAGTGTGTCATTAAGTTTAAATACACCAGAACAGACAAAAATATGAAGCATTATGAAGACTAAAGAACACACCAGGCAGGTCCGGAGAAAAGTTTCAAGCAGGAATGGGATAAAAGAAGATTTTGCAACATTTACACAACTCGCAGAGCAATGTGCGAGAAATAATATAAAAATGGAGAGAGCATGAAACGAATGCAAACCTACCAAGACCTGGCTGTCCCTCTAAACCAGACCTGGGCACTCCGGTCCTGGAGGGCCGTATGTTCTGCATGATTTTTGAGGTTTCTCTGATACAATACAGGTGATTCCAATCACCAGTATCATTAACGAGCACTTGCTAGCTTGCTAACGAGGTTATAATTTGTATCACCTGAGTTAAAGAAGAGCAAACTTCAAAATCTGGCAGGACGTATGGCCCCCCAGGACCGGAGTGCCCAGGTCTGCTCTAAACTGTTGGCCCAAACAAGGGAGAAAACTAATCAGGGAAGCAACCGAGAGGCCCATGAACCCATTGGACAACTTCCAGGCATAGACAGCAGAGGTGGGACAATCTGTGCATAAGACGACTATTAGTCCTGTTCTGCATAGTGGCACTATGAAGAAATACAGTATTATAAAAGGCCCATTTGGCATTTGGAAGAAGACATATGGGAAACACAACTTACATGTGCAACAAGGTGCTCTTGTCAGATGAGACCAAAATGGAACTCTTTGGGCTGAATGCAAAGTGTTAAGTTTGGTTGTAAGTAACACTGCACATCACCGTGAAAACACCATTCCGACTGTCAAACATGGTGGTGGCAGCATCATGCTCTGTGGTTTCCTTTCTTTAGCAGGGCCTCAAGATTTTTAGAGTTAATAGGAAAACGGATCAAGCTAAATACAGAGAAGTTCAGGCAGAAAACCTGTTGGAGGCTGCAAAAGAAAAAGTACAATGAGTGTGCAACTCGTAGGGGGCTGATGATGCTTTATAGGACAATGCCATACCAGCTAATGATAGCTGCCATTAATCACAAGGGAAGAAACGCAACAAACGGCAAAGTAAAGCCACCAGAGAGCAGTGTCAGTTTTAAGCAGATTTATAGAGAAAAATGCTAACAATTTCAAGCATTTAAAAGGACCTCACCCAAAATAGCAACACTTTTTAATCCTTGAAGACACAACAAGAAAATCCAAGGATTTCAAGCACCCATACGAACTCTGGACTGGGATGGCAGCCAACGAGGAAGCCTTTTTTAAATCAGTTCACAGGGTAGCATCAATGTTCAGATGTAGAATAAAACCTAGATTCCGCTAATGATATCATCAACAGAGGATTTTGAAAGTGACAGCCCAAAAAAGGTCTTGCTATTGTCCTATTTGTCCTGGCTTTCAATCAAATTCAAACTGGTCCAGCGTCACCTCCCACAAGCCGTTGCACGACACAAATTCTGATTTCTTCTGCATGTTTCTGCTCAAGTCAGCTCATTCCATTGGGATGTACATGATTCTTTTGAATGACGTGGATACTAAATGATGCAGTAATCATCATAAGAATTATTTTGCCCTACTAATTAGAAAACAAGTTTGTTATGCTGTCAAGTAACCGTGTTGTGGACTTTTATTCTAAAGTATAGTGCCTTTCAAAAGTATTGAGTGGTTAATGAACTGCGAGTCGATGAATGTGTTGATGACGTACATGGTGACGTTTGAAGTCCCGTGAAGCGGGTGCACCATATGACTGATTTAGAAAATGATTTATTAGAACTGAGTGCAGTTTGAAATAAAAGCGGCATTAAAACATTTTGGATCCCCCTTTAATAGGAGGCAAACTGTGTCATCATTTTGATTACTCAGCTGAAATTCTGTGCAAAATAAGAAACCGCCTAAGTACAAAAACTTACAAAATATATCTGTTTTAAAATAAAAATGATTAAGCACTGTATTTTACCTCCTTGTTTACATGTTCACTTGTTGCATAAGCACAAACAGTTAAAACACTCTTCAAATATATATATATATATATATATATATATATTTTTTTTTTTTTTTTTTTTTTTTAGAGCGTGATATACAGTACACTACATAACAGCGTACCCAAGGAAATGAATCATCTTGAAGTCCCTATGTGTGTGAAGTGTTTCCCTGCAGGGCTGCACTGCTTTTTTGCCATCATTACTTACACTGATCAGTATCCCTGCTTTACATTTAAAGATTAGGTTTTTTTTAATCAGCCGAATTATACTTTGATTAACCTATTTGGTGACAGTGATACTCTCACTAATATTAACTTGGTATTGATCAATACAAAAACAAGTTTTGAACATCTACTAAGGCTATGTGGCATTAATCACAAGTAATAGTCTTCATTGGTGGTCACACACTCAAATGAACAATTACTCAACAATTCAAGTTTGCTGACAAGATTGCACCTTACTTTCAATCACGGTCCAGTAACCCCAACAAAGGACTAGCACTTTCCACCAGAGAATAGTTGAGCTGTTATGCAACTCAATTGTCCTGCAGCGTATACATTCCATAAAAGAGCGAGCTGATTGTAAGATAGGAGTCTTTAAAAGAAAAGGACACAATCTTCTGTGATGGTGAGGAATTTAAAATCAGTGCGGCACCTTGGGCAAGTTGAAAAGAGGCTTCTCGTTCGAGTACTTACTTACACAGCCATGCGTCGATGCAACTCAAAGAAACTGCAGAGCTTCAGTTTGTGACAGGCCTGTGCTTTCTCCGTACCGACAATTGAGTTCTGTGGAAATGACATGAAAACAGCAGATACAAAATTAAACAAAAGAGTTAATGGATTTGCACAAGATGAGAAATGATTGTCATTTTGTTATTGTTGATTTATTGATTGATTCATTTAAGCCAAAGTAATTTCCTGCTACGAGACAGCAATACTTTCACTAGGCACTCAGCAAATCCGCTGTGCTAAAAGTGACGCGTAAGTCACATTTGTCCCACCGCAACAGCAGATTCTCATTTCTAACTGTTAGACCAGGAGCTGATGTAAGATTTGTGAAGATTAACTGAACGCGCTTTGGTTGTTTATTATCTCATACAATTGAAACGCACAATGAAAACTCTTAAAACAGTTCCAAATTCATCACTGGGTCAAGTACAATCTGTTCCACTGGGTTGTTATCTTGGATTTACAACAAGGGTCTCAAACTCACAGCCCGAGGGCCAACTGAAGCTCACCGGATAATGGTTTGAAGCCCCCACCTTAATGTTAATGTTTATTGTAAGTGCAGCCCATGCGAATTATGAATTTATTTATTACTGATTCATTGAAATATTTTTACATTAAGTATTATTGTTTTTTTACCTTCGCATATAATTTTGTATCATGTATAAAAAATATATTTGAGAACATTGAAATGTTTTTAAAAAGCTTTTCTTGTGGAAAACCTGATTTTGCCCAAGCTCACTCAGATCCTGGATCCAGCTGTCCTCAAGTCAATTGTGTCTGTGACCCCTGATTTTCAAACGAAATTAGACAAAAAGAAAATTGTGAGGTGTTATATTTGATCCTAATCTGTCGTTTCAGTCACACGTAAAAAATATCACTAGAATAGCTTTCTACCACCTCAGTAATGTTGCGAAGATTCGTTCGATGCTGTCCCAATCAGATGCAGAGGTTTTAATTCGTGTGTTTATTACTTCTCGGCTTGATTACTGTAATGTATTGCTTTCTGGTCTCCCGATGTCTAGCTTTAAAAGCTGCCATATACGCCTATAACTGTCAAAGGAAGTGAATCATTTATGGCCAATAATTTCTGAAGCTGTCAATAGAAGTGAAACATTAATTCCAATCACTTTACAAGCACATTTTGAATGCACACAATCTTGAGAGTCTGGGTTTAAATATTGATTATGCTTTTCTTGTTTATTCCTTTATCACTTACAAGCTTGTTTGACTAAAGTAACATTAATGCACCATCAAACAAAATGCTAAATCCCCTGCAAAGATTGCATGCGTACTGTATTATTACTTAATTCCTTCGGTGAACTCATGCACACATCATTCCGAGAATAACCAACTGTAAGGCTTCCATTAGGTAAGATTACCGGTAGTTGTTGTATAACTCGAGTCACGAACCCTTCACTTGATATATGCTAATGAGATATTTAAAACCCTTGCGCACCCAAAACTACCTTGAGTGCATGTTTTGAGCCCTTAGCTTATCCAAAGAGTTTTCATTAAGATTAGGCAGATGGTGTTATTACATATAATGATGACGCCATCTAGGACAATGTGACTTCAATGGCGACCCTGTGATGATTTCTGTGATGCAACCTCAATCATTATTTATCAGAATCGTTACAGTCAACAGGGGCGGGACTTGCTGTGAATTTTGTGGGCATGAGCAAGCTATTTTAGTGCAATACATTTTCCACTCCACTCTGTCCTTGAGTGTAGACGAACCGGGTGCCCTACAATAGTCCCCCTCATTGTGCACCCTCATTAATGTCAGAAAGGAAGTGACCCTATTTATGAGAGTGATCTAAACTTTCTTTCCTTCCCCCAGGTCCTCAACTCAGAAATGTGATCAGATATCCAAACATTCGTGTAAGAAAAGCAGGTCAAGGCTGCAGTTTCGAATCTTATGTTTAGTATTAAGTGGAAGCAAAACAAGATAGCAGAGAGCTGATAATACTGAAGTAGATTAAAGTGTCCTTTACTTACAGCAACATTTAAAGCAGTGACTCAGGGGCATCACTATACATTTGCATTCTCCTCGTTCACGGTTTACGGATCCCTTAGCCGCTGGGGGCACTACTTACTGTGGTGTGTATTGGGCAAGTACAGTATCCCGGCGCCAATCCCTCTCCAGGCTGATTTTTGGAGGAAGGGGTTTGATCCCCCACATGAAACAGTACTGGTTTTCACGGACACCAGAATCAGAAAATGCCTTCTGATCTGACTCAGATACAGCACATTTATAATCTGGTCACTTTTTTTTTCTTTGGTGTAAAGCGTCATCCTGCTCTTCAGAGATGAGCCAGACCACAATGACGGGCACTGGCGTGTGACAATAATGATACAGCTGAAAAACTATTTTACCACTGATTATATTTAACACATATCTTTAGTAGACTAATCTAATAATATGTGAATAATTTAGCATATTTTAGAAAAATATTAGCAATTTGCGCAACAGTCAAACAAAGGTTTTCTCAAGTGATTGTGGTAATGAATCAATTTGACCCATGATTTTTGTCATCAATTCCCCATTTGTTCAAATATTACGGTATTTTTTTCAGGTTTCACACACTTACAGTTGCCGATATAATTCATATTTGAATTTGAAAAGATGTTTTCATTCATTTAATTGTGCTGAGGTCATTTTCTGCCACTAGGTTGCTTTTGTGTATCATGTTGGATGATTATGTTTTTTTCTTAAATAAATTTAGCACAATTAGTCTTCTGAAAATATATTAATCTAAATGCTTAGCAAATTCCAAAAGTACAAAAGTATCTATATCTTAATTGATTTGTCCCTAGGTCATTTTCTGCCACTGGGTGTCTTTTGTGTTTCATATTAGACAATGGGAAACCCCCATCAAAAAAAAAACAAAAAAAAAACATAAAACGCTTGGAGAGGGATGTGTGGCGCCAGGCTGTACATGCCCAAGACACAGGAAGCGGTGCCCTGGTGACCCAGGTGGTTAAGGGATCTGTGAACCGTGATTAGACATTAAATAATTCAATGCCATAACGTATAAATCCATCCATCCATCCATCCATCCATTATCTGCACCGATTATCCTCAGTAGGGTCGCGGGGGTGCTGGAGCCCATCCCAGCTATCCTCGGGCAGTGGGCAGGGGACACCCTGAACCGGTTGCCAGCCAATCGCAGGGCACACAGAGACAGACAACTCACTCTCTCATTCACACCTAGGGACAATTTGGACCGGCCAATTAACCTGACATACATGTTTTTGAAATGTGGGAGGAAACCGGAGTGCCCAGAGGAAACCCACGCAAGCATGGAGAGAACATGCAAACTCCACACAGGAGGTTCGATCTCATGACCTCAGAACTGTGCCGCACACGCTCTAACCTCTGCGCCGGCGTGTTGCCCACGTATAAATCCGTTTTCAGAAATATTGTCCCTGAGTGCTAAAACGTGAAAATATGTTTTTATTTTTTTATTTTAATTAACTATTACACAGGGCTTGGCGCTGCTTATCGCATGATCACCTCACCAGGAAGAACGGGTGCTGAAAAGTTCTTGCAAAGTTCATGGATTGTTCATGCATTGTTCATGTATCAGTTCATTGTTGTTGTGAAAAATATTACTAGAATAGCTTTCTACCACCTCCGTAATATTGCGAAGATTTGTTCGACGCTGTCCCAATCAGATGCAGAGGTTTTTAATTCGTGCGTATTACTTCTCGGCTTGATTACTGTAATGTATTGCTTTCTGGTCTCCCGATGTCTAGCATCAAAAGTTTGCAGCTGGTTCAGAATGCAGCAGCTAGACTTTTGACTAAGACCAAAAAGTTTGAGCATATTACTCCTGTATTGGCCAACTTGCATTGGCTCCCAGTCCACTTAAAATGTGACTGTAAGGTTCTCTTGTTAACATGTAAATGTTTGCATGGACTTGCACCCTCTTATCTCTCTGATTTGAGTTCCCCCTATGTTCCTGCACGGAGTCTGCGCTCGGAAAATGCCGGTCTACTTGTGACTCAGAGAGCCAAGAAGTCTGCATGTTTGAGAGCGTTCTCCATCCGGGCCCCGGTGCTATGGATTGCCCTGCCTCCGGAGATAAGATCTGTAACCTCAATGGAAGTTTTTCAATCAAGGCTTAAGACACACTTCTATTCCAAAGCTTATGATTGATGCCCACCAAACATTCTGTATTGTCCTGTCTTTTTCCGACTGCCTGCCTAGTGGTGATACGAAGGAGAAGGACGATTTGAGATGAGTCAGCGGACCAGCGTTTGACCTGAAGCATGTGAACGCCTGCATGGACCAGCTGGCAGAGATGGAAAGCTGCGTCGTGGCCGTCATAGACTTTCTGGACTAGTTTACAGGCTGGGGGCGTCGCTGCTGTCATGCATTTTCCGGACAAATTTTCAACATGTTACCTAGTCTGTACTATGTTTGTGTACTGTAATGCTAAATGTAATTTACCCTGGTCATCCTGAAAGGGGGATACCACTTGTAAGGTCCCTTCTCAAGGTTTCTCTTTTTCCTCACGCTGAGGTTTTGAGTTGTTCCTTGCCCGCATGTTGGTTTAAGATCAGGTCATTGTGGAATTGTAATCTTTAAGACATTTTTGCGATTAAGGGCTGTATAAATAAATTTGACTTAACTTGACTGTTATTGCAATAAATTATTACTTTGCAAACAAAGTGCCCTTGTGTTTATGAAAAGCATTGTTTAGACATTAGAGGTATCCCTAATGCAAAAAAAGAAGCACAGAAGTGAAAGTTCTGCTTGAAATGCATTGTTTCACAAAAACCTTTTTCTTGGAAACTAGAATTTTCAAGAAACTTAGCAATGTCCAACTGTTGTTAACCACAAAATGGTAAAAGATAGAAGCATCTTTTTTTTCATGAAAGATGAGGGTTGAAGATTTCGTTTGATACATCTTAAGCCTATAGCTACAGGACTACATTTTCTGTAGGCCCTAAAAATTTAGTGAAAATGTCTGGCACCAGCTCCTCCCATTTGAGATGAACGGTTGGCATTGAATGAGTTGATGCAAAAAAAGTCACATTTTCTTTACAAATATAGAGCAAATGTGACTTTGAGAGCAGCATACCTGACGAATCTATGGCCAGCGTGACTGGCCGTGGCTAATCAGGTTAAAGATAGCTACTGGCAAGCTCGGGATGTTCGCTTAGTGACCGACTGTGCAGACGGCATGAACTCAATCCCCTCACCTCCACTCTCCTGCTCTATCCCTTGCACACAGACGCCGCCTTTGTACTCCAGGGGTCTCAAAGAGATTACTTGGTTGGAAAGAACTTGAGAGGAAGAAGACAACGCAATTCAAGTAAGCTGCAGGTTTATCTTTGCAGTGCTAGATTTTCAGTTACAGGCCATGAAAGGAAAGAAGGGGACCATTCAGTTTGGAGGATGTGATTAAAGCTGCTGATGACTATTTCATCTAATGCTGTTCCAGTGGAAAAATCCCAGCCCTTAGAATAAAAACAGCTATGCCTGTCTGTACATGCTGTTCACCACAAACAAGTTTGCTAACTAGCAGATGGATGGAAAAACAAATATAACAGCAAGCCTTAAAGAAAGTCATTATATAATTGATTAAATGCCCAAAAATAATTACTTATGGTGCTGACCTTTCCAAGGTCAAAGTTCGACAAAAAATAAAATTTCCATGCTGTCATGTGACGTGATTCACCTTGAATACGACTGGAGGTATCCTAATAAATCAATGGTTGCATTGAAGGTTGTCAGCGATAAAGTCACACACCCTAATTTGAATTTCATGGAAATCTGTTCCGTCCGGGTCAGCCTTGAGGATAAATTGAGCCAACAAAGTGATTAAACAGAATATAAAATAACAGACGGTCAATGTGAGGAATGCGCAAATATCCAATATGAAATGCAAATGACACCTAGTGGCAGAAAATTACCGCCTGACAAATTAACATAGACCAACTGTTAATTTCGGAATCCAATATTTATTCAAATGTTGTTTGCAGAAACTCATCTAAAACACCTGAAACTGGAATTTTGTTTGTGTTGCCCCTACGGCAACAGTTTTTATGTAATTAATGAATTACTGTTCTTAAAATTGATATAAGTTTATTAGAAAGTGTTCAACATCAAAATTTTGCTTTTGTTCCGGCTTTAAATTGAAAAATGTAGTAAAAAGATACTATTTCCGGGTTTCCAGCGTCACTTCCGGTTACGTCAGCTCAACATAAACAAAGACTCAGACAATGGCTGACAGGACTGGTGCATGTCCAATCCATCCCCATCCATGTTGAAGGATTGACAAGGCAATGCCATAAGTTCCTCAAAGTGTTTATATGATGTTTAAACAACTATGTATTGTAATAGTTCAGTCAAATGTAAGTTAATGCAGTTCATTTTCGCCAACTTACTGGCATATTATTATACCTTTGCAGTTTTCACTATGCAATGAAGAAAACTAAAGCTTCAATAATGCTTCCCCTGCGGTCTTGGTCTTTTTTTGGTGGTTTAGCTCTGTGTCATATCGATGATACTACACTGTTTACTTTATCTAATTTATGAGACTGAACTCTACACGTTCTTACGGCGCATTTCTATGCAAATTAAGGGTGGAAACAAGTCACTCTGAGGTGGGAGATTATCAATGGAAAATTGTGCAAAATATTTTGTAGAGTATTAGATGTTTCTTCAGAATTCTGTTTTGCAATGTCAGAATATGATCAAACAATGTCAAAACATGTAAAGTGAATACTGTGTTTTAAGTCAATCACATAGATATGTTATCTGACTGATACTGCTGCAATGTGAGGTTGGGAACCGGGGATGTATTTGCATTTACGCATCAAAGGTTGCTGTCACAACTACACAACAAAACTATTTAGTTTTACGCTCCAGTGACTAAAAAAAAGCTATTAGAGTAACTATGATGTCAATCTTTTAAAGTTTATTTTTCATTAATAGACAAACCTATTATTTAATGAACGAATCTAGGCTATTCCTATGCTTCTTAAATGTCAGTCAGACACCATTGTAAATTATTGAACCCATTACTGTGCCATTTGAACGGCGTTCAACAATTCCAAGTCTCCAAAGGAGGTCATCTGCAATCCCCCAGAATCTATTAAAATCTCCTTTGTTGGCTCTTGGACAATAAAAGTGTCTTTTTCCTTGCACTGGTTGTTATATTCATTGAAGAAGTTCAAGAAGGGTCCGCAGGGGGACTGTTCTGATCTGGTCTCCTCGGCAACGCTTGGACAAAAAACGCCTTTACAATGAAAGTAGGGCAACATAAGAGTCTCTTCATAACTCATAACGAAATGTATAGTACTACATGCATTTGCCTTCAAAGATAGTCTTTAAACTGGATGTTGCTGGGGTTTCATTGCAAACACCTACAGAATCATAATTGCTTTTAGTTCTTTATAAAAGTGTGCTTGGAATATGTGGTGTGGAACATTTTACTTTTAAAACTCACTTAAAATTTGAATCAATGGTGAAATAAGCCATTTTTATTCCCAATCAAAATTTAATAGTTGCATGAAAAGCAGGAGAAAAAAAATCTTAAATGTTGACGATTCAATCTCTTACAAAATAAAACTGGGGCATACGAAATGCAAGGTTTCCATTCAAGCCTCGATTCAACATGACTTCAAACTAAGGCCTGTGGGCCTATTGTGGCCCTCTCCCGATTTCCAAGCGGCCAACAAACATTCACTACTCTGAATTCATTTTTTATTATGTAAAAACAAAAATGGTTTCCTCAACCTTTGACCTGTGTCAAGGTCGTTAATTGTGAAAATGACATATCAATTGAACAAATGAGGGATATTGTTTAGAAAATAAACAAAATATTGAAAAGCTGCTCATGTGGTATTTTATAAAATAAACACAAACGACGGAATTGCTTGATTGTTTTATTCAGGACAATGTTTGCACAACATTAAATGCTGTTGGGAATTTTGAGAATACAGAAAGCCCTTGTTTGACTGTCGCACAAAATGCCAAAATTTTTCTAAAACATGCTAAATTATACTCATATTATTAGATTAGTTTTGCTCTGATTCACTTATTTCCAGTCATTTCCTCTTGATAATCCACCCTTAGCTTCTGATTCTTTCTCATAAGTCTGTTTGTACCATCCATTTCCACCAACAAACCTCACCATCTTTTTTTCCAATGTTGATTTAGCCTCAAAACCAAACACTCGCACTTGCTTACTTGCCAAGCCTTGAAGGTAAAAGCACCGAACAGTGATTGAATAAGTTAAAGCCAGAAGATGCTTGATGAGTGTTAAAAGTGCAACTGAAGCCAATTAAAAAAAACACTATTTATCCTCTGTCTTACTCCCGCGGGTTCCCTTGTCATGGAGACCAGAACCTTCGAGACTTCCACACTGATGGGAGCCGTAACCATACACCCGCCTTTTGCTTTGGAGCATTGTGAACGAATGAGAGGTGCACTCTACAGACAAGGTGCGTCACACTACTTTGGTTTCACATTGTCTGAACGGGAATTGAGTGAAAAAAAACAAAGGTGAACAAAGAGGGTGGCGCTTTGAGTAAAGTTGTCTCTCTTTAAATTGAGGATTTTTCTGCTACGTCAAAAGCTAAAGAAAGAGAGAGCAACCGCGGGAGGTGTGTGTGTGTGCGTGCACAGGCTGCGGTCAAAGATATCTGGATGCTCTTCTGCGGATAAATACTCAACCATTACTGATAAGAGCTGGAAAAAAAGATGAAGACTGGCAAGAAATCCATCATAGGTAGGTGTACCTTTCTCCTGGATGATTAATCTGGCAGCCTCTGAGGAACAAATGCACCTTGAGAGGTGTTGCCAAGTCATGCTTAGCCCATCTATAAATCTCTAGATACTTGGGGGGGAGGCTGGATATCAGCAAAGATGGCTTCAGAGCATGCTGTTTTATACACCTGGCCTTAAAAACAAGGAATCTGTTGTTTAATTCTAGAGGAACCATTCCTGTGATGATGTCATCATTTGTCAGGTATCATTTGAAAAATGATATACGTCATTCTTTGTTGTGTATTTTTTTGTAATCATAATTGAATAAAAAGCTTTTGGCATTTGGAAAACTCCTCTTCTTTGAGTTCAGGTTAGCATTACCAACCTTAATTCTTAGTCCTACCACCCTCAAATTTCAACTTAATCATGGCCATTTTGTTTGATGATGTAGTCTCTAAATGTTACATCTAGACAATGTTAGAGAGAATAGCTGGAGCAGAAACTGGAATTGGCTGCTTGTACTGTATATACTGTATGTGCCAACATAAGAGATCTTGGATGAATTTTGATAAAGCCATATACTGTGTATTTGATTGGTAGCGAACCAATTTCCGATACCA
The DNA here is from genome assembly GCF_059441175.1 of Urocampus carinirostris. Classification (NCBI taxonomy): domain Eukaryota; kingdom Metazoa; phylum Chordata; class Actinopteri; order Syngnathiformes; family Syngnathidae; genus Urocampus; species Urocampus carinirostris. The sequence continues at coordinate 15,394,463 of NC_142350.1, read as the reverse complement.
ATAGCGGATAGGAACACACCTAATTGAGATCGTACATATAAACATGCTTGAAGTGCTTTTAAAAGAACTGTTGTGTCTATAACATCTCCGTAGCATTATACGTTTCTCATTAGCCACTATTGATTTTGGTGTGTAAAAAAAGATCCACATTTCTTTGATCATTTGAGACAAACCCAAGTATTTTTTTTAAAGTGTTATGTAGATAATTACATTTTTGCATTATTTTTAACCAAAATATTCTTGGCGGGAAACTTTCTTAATGGACAATTTGTCAGAAAACAAATACATAATAAGGGTTCGTACGACTGCTTGAAATCTTTGAAAATGCTTGGATTTTATTGTTGTGTTTTTCAAGGATCGAAAAGTGCTTGAATTTTGGGATAGGTGCTAAAACAAATGGAATGTTTTCAAACCAGTCTGCTTAAATATGTTAAGTATTACCTTTTTTATCGTTGATATGACCACATTTTGTATATTGTTACCCAATGCAACATCTATTGCAGCCGGGTCATTATGGAAGGGGGATTACCTCCTCTGAGGCCCCTTCTCAATGTTTTTTATTTTCCTCATGTGTTTGAGTCTTTTCTTGCCCGTATGCCGATTTCAGATCAGGGGATAGTGTAATTGTGGCCTGTGCAGTCCTTTGAAATATTTTGTGATTAAGGCCTATACAAATAAATTTGATTTGACTTGACTCAAAAATGATGCCGACACAGCTCAACTTTGCCCTTTGCACTTTTCTCGTGATTAACGGCGGCTGATTAAGTATGTAGGCCATTGTCCTTTAAAGACCCTATGAAAGTGCATTAGTGCAATGATTACATATCAATTATGGACATTTATTATTGCACATGCAAAAAAGTAGTGTTTCCTAGTGGTAAATTGTAACAGGAAGAACTTCCTGTGACTAAAAAGGTAAGCTACATATTACCGTAATTTTTACCCAACACCTATTTGGGGAGAGATTTGTCTCAAAGATTTTTACACGCTTATCGTTCAGATTCATGAACATATTTGACATTTGATCAAGCTCTAAAAACCCTGTGTCTTGATAAATGCACACGCAAGATTAAAATTGAAAATTGTAGATATATTTATGGACCTGCAAAATACATGATTCAAAAAGAATTTCTTGAATAAATGGTGCTGGGGAAATTTAAACCTTGGCTTTGGAATTCCATGAAAAGTGCTTGAATTTAGCCATGCAAAAGGTGTACAAACCCTATATAATCTAATAATAACTTAAAAATATTTTAACATGGCTGCTTCTTTTATTATTATTTATTTATTCTAAGATCTGAAAAACCCCATTTTGAGAATCACTGGACATTTTTTTTCCACAGCAATGGAAAAACATTTTTTGAGATACATTTCTAAAGACTCCATTTTGTTTACTGTGTTAATTTGATGCAAAATGCTGCTTATCTAACCAAACATGAGATAAAACATTTTCCTCAATTAGCAGATTTCCCCATCGAAAAGTATTTCCTGCGAGGTCAAAAACAAACAGAGCGATTGCAATCACGGCGCCATTTGTTAACTGTGATGGAACCAAGCTTAACTGCTCCAATAGGTGAGATTGTGGAAAGTAAATTGCAGCAGGCGAGTTCAGTACATCGCTGTCGTGACTGTGTGGGTGTGAAACGGAGGCGCGCAATCTCTCTAAACAGACTTTTAAATTCCCAACCTTCTCATTACTAGCCAGCAGCCCTTCTGCTCAGCGTGCAGTTGGGTTCGCCTGTGTGACTCATTCCTACACCTTCTGCCGTCTCATCAACAACACTTGGAATTATTGCACCACAAAGAAAAATTGCTTTCCAATACTGCTTCAGAATTGCATAATTCTGAGTGTTCACAATCCAATGTGTTTAATTAAATTGGGATGACAATGTTTTTTTGAATGGCGACTCTAACTTTGAGCCATAGCAAAATACATGTTAAAACAAGCGAGGACAGAGACTAATTCCAAAAAGGCAAACATCACCATCACTCAAACCGCAGTGAGATAACGGAGGCTCGGTGTGACACTTTAAGGGCTTTTACTGCATCTGCTGGCTTATTATCCTCGACTGGCGTGCGAGGAAGTGATCGCGGGGCCGGACTATCACGCATCGGTCACAAGACTAAATGGGACGGTAGAGGAAACAGAAGCAATTTTGTGAAAGTGCCATGTGACGAAGGCCAGCATGAGCTCAGGAGAGGCTTATCACAAGAAGCGCTTTTATCTGCAAGTTTTGCAAATGCCAGGCAAGACGTAAAAGAAAACAATCATTGATTTCAGTGGTATCAGTTAAACGGGTGTGATCACTTTGTCAACGGAATTTGCTTACACATAAATGAAGCAGAAGAAACTGAAGGTGATAATGCTACAAATAGCATTAGCCAACAAGCGCTTAATAGTAATGGTTAAAACTAAACCACCGCTAATTATCAATGAGGTTAGTGTCCTTGATGCAGCTGCTGGCAAATCGTGTTGCTAATAACAAGGTTCAACCTGGTCAATTGCTTCTGTGTTCCAAAAGCACTAACAACAAATGGAGATAAAACAAATAATGTATATAATAAAATGTGTATTTTCTAATTACTTGGAAAAACTTTTGTTGAAATGAAAGGTAGGATTTCTAATGTTGATTTTTTTTTGGGGGGGTTTTATGATTTTGATATTTTAATTATCATAAATTTACAAAATAAGAACATGTATACCTAGCAGATAGGAGATCATTTTGTTTTAATTTCAAATATATTTTTCTATTCTTGGTTGAGAATAATTCTTAAAGTATTTACAATAATTTCACGTTTGTAGATTTTTCTCATTTAAGATATACTTTAACTAGTTTTTAAAAAAAATTATTCTTACCAAAATGTTACGCCAATGAGCTAAAAATGTATTGTTGGAGTGCACACTTTTTAGTTTTCACTAAATATGAGAAACTTTAGTTTAGTCTTAATTACATACTCTAATGATCATTTTTTGGCTTTCTTTTTGTCAAAAAATACTCAATAGGATTTTAGTCTTTTGATTGAATTGGGCATTGTAAAACATTTCACTCCCACAACTAAGATCCACCCTCTGGCAATTACAGCGTTATTATGCTTTAATGTTTTATGAAGGCCCAGTTAATTTAGTGTACCGGTTTGAGAAAAACTGTACGCCCTAAGCCAGGAGACCAAACTCATTTGCATGTCACACCTTTAAAAACAAATGCAGTCTGTGTTGAAAGTCACCTATCATTGCTCAACTATAAACCATATATTATGGCAAAAGCTCAATTATCGCATATAGAATATCATGAAAAGTATACTGTGAGGTTTTAAGCCATAATTAGCATCATTAAAATATAAAATGTTTGCAATATTTCAGTTAATTTGTGACGAATCTAGAATATGACATTCTGGTTTTTTTTTACATTACAGAAAATAAAAAAACTTCCGTATCATATTCTAATTTTCTAAAACAATCCTGTACAGTCAGCCTAAATGAATTTAATCAAGGCAATATGTTTTTATAGGTTTTTGATGTCTATAGCTGCCAACAGCAGTGAATAAGTTGATAATTTTCCCAAAAAATCAAATAAGTGTTTTCAAGCTATTACTTATGTAAGTAATATATATGTATTCATAAAAATGTTTTGTTCAAGGTGTTTAATAAGTCACTTCATTAAAAATGGTATTTTAAGAGCTGGCAAGGGTACCACAATAAAACCAGTTTCACCCGATATGCAAAATGATCAAAATTTCTCCTGCTGTGGTCTTGCCAGGCCATTATATAACTATATTTTGGCATAACATCTTGTTTACCCTGTCTAAGTTTATTAAGTCAAGGATTGTGCACAATACAAACTTTGCATACATGTGTTTAAGCATTTGTGTAAAAGAGAGTAAGAATATATTTTTGATTTAGGCAAAAAACTATTGAATAGTCGGACTAGCTGTGCATTAATTCTGTCATGGCTTGTGTCCCTGGAAAAAGAAATCAAGATCTCCAAGCTCCTACTAAGATTTCTCAACTTTTAATGCCAAAATTAGTATGGGGCCAAGCAGTAGGATTTGTAGAAGTGTCGATTAGCAAGGCCCATTGTTTGGCCTTGCCATGACGCCACATTGACACCCTCCTACTGTCGTCATGTCAGTGAGAGACACAAACATTAAATCTAGCAACATTTGCAGGATTGAATATAAATAATTCAAATGAATGATGTAAGAAAGGCAAGAGGATTGGTGACCTGATACCTCTGACGTACTGCTTTGTGAAAGGATAGCAGAGTATTTGCTCAGGTAGATCTACTTTCAGCATCACTGCACCTGTGTTTTTTAATCACAAAAACTGTACTTCACTTCCTCTTTCCATTACACAAGTAAAACTGGCTTTTCGCAATCTCTCTACCGTTTATAAATACAAAAGAGTCATATGCAAAACAATAATAAAACCGCAAGGGGTTCTCCGCTGAGAGAGGAATGAAACTAACATTTCAGCAGCTTTTTCTTTTTTGTAATAGTCCCAGCCCAAGAAAAACCCTATGACTCGTTGGCTAGTTTGTGATGCAGATCAGTCATTTCCCTGGAGCTCGGGCTAGCGATTTGCATAATGGCACACTTATGTAACTTACAAGGTTAGTGGACCACATCCACACCAGATGGACCGACTCGGTGCCGCGGCTTAGAGAAGTGATGGCGTCATGTTGTATTTCTCTGAATTTATATAATTGCGCTTGACGGGCAATGTTACCTTGACCTTGTGGTAAGGCAGAAGGAGATGCAAATAGTTTGCCAAAGTTGATACATTGACAACGCCATTAAAACAAGGTTGTCAGTTCACAATCTGTTGTTAATGTAGAGGCTAAATATTTAAGCATTCACAGTGGAAAGGTCAGAGTTTCTGCTGCCAATGGGACACCATCTTAACGAAAACTACTCTCTGCTAAATGATTAACGATATACTGAAGTTGTGTAATAGATTTCCTTCAATCGTCACTGGTACTTTTTGAACGACTAAAAAAATGTACTCTTCAACAAACGAGGAAATGGATTTGCCAGCCAACAATGCATCGTGTCACTTTGTTTTGTATCAATTTATTGTTGTTTTTAACATGCATATTTGTGATATGTATAAGTAGCTAAATAGATTCACAGCTTGATAGCTAAAAAGATAGACAGATAGACATTTAAAGATGTATACTAAATAGCTAAACAGCTAAATAACTAAACAAATTAAAAAAAAAATAGTATATCTTAACAGATTGACAAGTAGTAGTATCAGTAGTAACAGCCAGACAGTTAGATAGCCAAATGTATACAGCAATAGATGAGAAAAAAGCAATAGCCGAATGGCTAGTGGCACAAACAGCTAATTAACTAAATAAATGGGTTTCCAGATCACTACTTGGAACAGACAGCTTTATTTTTAAGTATACTGGGAGCTAGACAGCCAGATAGCTAAATGTATGAAACCAAATTAGTTAAACGTGTGGACAGCTAGATATCTAGTTGACAAAAAGCTAAATGGATTGACGGCTACCAAAACAGTTAGACAGTGTAACATAAATAAGTGAACAGCGAGAAAGCGTATTAGATGAACTGCTAGATACCTATCTAGATGGACCGTTAAATTACTAATACATTGACAGCTAGACAGCTAGACAACTAGAAGGGAGGGTATATAGAAAACAAATTGACAGCTGACAGTTGATAAGTGTATGGATTGAAAGCTGTAAAGCTATATATCTAAAATGATAAGACAGCTAGATATTTAATGGAATAACAACCATGCAGCTAAAATGTAAATGGACGGTTTTCTCGATACCTAAATAAGGGAAGATAGCTCCAGTAGCAACATAGCTTCTGTAAGTAGATAAACTGATGGAGAGCTATGTAGCTGTTTTGGGTGACAGTTAAAAACCTAAATTACTAAAATGATGGATTTATTGACACCTAAATAAAAGTAACAGGACATCTACGGTAGATAGAAAAAATGGATGGGCAGCAACATAGCTATTCTAGTTAACATAAAAAAAATAAGCCTGCGTTTCATCCTAGTGCCATGTTTTGTTTTGTTTTTTGCACTGCCTCTCCACACGCTTTCAGTTACCACAATGGTCGGCAACCATCGGGCCCCGGACATGAAGCGGGCCGTCGGTAGTTTGGTACCGGGCCACGCAGAACGAAAAAAAAAGTTCTGATAAGTTATATTTTACCTATTGTTGTTTTACTGGCACTGCTACTTTTCAGACTGAACCTAAAATCGGGCTTTGAGGTAGCACGTTTGAATAAAAATATGTGTGGTTCGCGAGGGCGGGTGGAGTTGTCTGTTGGGCGGTGTAACTGTCACGTTGGAAACAAGGATTCCCGTCCGCAGAAGATACAGTGAAGGATGAAGCAAACCAAACTTTTGTACTTAAAGCTGATCAACGGGAGGATGGTCAACTACATCATGTTATAACAATTTAAAACAAACTTGCAGCTATGGAAAAACTTTTGGCAACGGAGTTGGGGGATGCATGGATCCCTATGTCAAGAACACGACACCAAAACCACATAACACTTTTTCGCGGAGGTGGTTTATTTGATGAGTTTGTATTTTTAATTACTTAGCATGCGGATTGACGTGACATTTTTCGTTAAACAATAAAATAGACACCAGAGTGTGTTGCTATTAGCACAGTTCAGAGGTCCTGGGTTTTATTCCAGTAACCTTTTTGTGTGGAGTTTTCATGTTCTCCCCGTGTCCTAGGGCTAAGCAGGACAAGCAGTTCGGAAAATGAATGAATGCAATTTTGTTGTTCGGTTACAAGGACATCTAAATTTTCATATGACTTGATTTAAAGTCATTATGATTGATGTTATTATTATTGTGAATTTTATTATTTTTTTCGTCGATATTTTTTTGTACTGGGGTTCCACGGGGATGTGTGCTGAGGCCTTTCTCCCGTGCACACTCTACACCAATGACTTCCACAGCATTTTACCCACCACAACATATCGAAAATACTCAGGCGACACAGCTATTCTTGCACTCCTTTCTGACAGTCAATCTGTCCATCTTGGACTACCATGACACAGTCAAACATTTCACAGAATCATGCTCAGCCGCTCACCTCAAAACCAATGTCGGTAAAACCCCCTCATCCCAACACCCCATCATAAACACACAAACAGTTGAAACAGTGTACACTGTCAAATACTTTGGAGTACCACTGCACGACAAAGTCACCTTTGATCAACACACCAGGGAAATTCAGAAAAGGACTCAACAAAGACTGACAGTCATCCATAAACTCAATGGACTATATCAGGTTTCGGTAACCTAACACTTATGTGCCATGTATGGCTCTTTTCATGAGTACATCTGGTTTGGAGACAAAATACAAAATTTCGAGCATGGAAACTTTCTTTAAGAAATTTTATCCTGGGCATAAATAAACAGCAAGCAGTGCATGTGCAGTCAACCAATGCATTGAATTTTGTAGATATGCTCCATTTATATATATATATATATATATATATATATATATATATATATATATATATATATATATATATATATATATATATATATATATATATATATGTGTGTAGGGCACATTTTGACTACAGTCTACAGTCAAGGTATCACACCAACAGACCCCGTTTTGCCTGTACATCGCTAAGTAATCCTTTATATGGGAGTTCATTGAATAATTCATATTCACTTTTGAGACACTTTATGAAGAAAAACCCACAAAAAAAACTGTAAACACCCCCAAATTCCAGGAAAGCACCCAGAACAATTTGATTGGGTGAGCACTAAGGGTGGGCGGAGTTCTAAACACAGCACACCCTCTGCTCCCACTCGCCCAGTGTTGTTTGCGTCGAAGGTCAATGCGTCAATATCATCATTTGCAGAATTTTGTGAAATTTTTACAAAATAACTCTGCTTGCACCTTGAAAACATTATTTATGACCAAAATGATAAGCCTCAACGCTTTTCAGTAACTGGGAGGAAGACAAATTTTAAGTGGTATATTTCTATTAATATGGGACACTCTGGCACCATTATTATTTTATAGATTTTATCAAAACATCTAACGTTGCACAGTGAGATCATTTGCTGAATAACTAGCTTTTGTTTAGAGGGTGGGTTTGCCGGATTCGTTGAATTTTGTCTTAAAATATGTGGTAGGTCTCTCTCCCGCCCCAAAAAATCGTAATATTCACTATCATGCATTTTTGTCATTCTGCTGTTATTTTTGTTTTGTTTAATGTAATGTTAAGGTTTGTTGTTTTTCCCCTGTACAGCCGGTGGAGGTCAAATTCCCTTAGGGGACAAATGAAATGAAATGATCTGCATTTATATAGCGCTTTTCCAAGTCAAGATTTCCCAAAGCGCTTTACATTGTGCTTCACATTTCCCAATAGCGGCCGTGCAGCCATATAAGGCGCTAACCTGCTTATTGGGGGTATTAGGGGTTCAGTGTCTTACCCAAGGACATTTCAACATGTAACACACAGGAGCCGGGATTCGAACTGCGATCTCTTGATCCCTAGATGAGCGCTCTACCTCCTGAGCCAAATCTATATCCAATATAATTTATTATTTTAGAAAACGTACAAACAGGTTTAATGCCGCCTTTGGGTCGGGCCCTGAAAATATTGTCAGACAATGAATGTACAGAAAAGGTTGTCGACCACTGATCCTGTAGAGTCTACATGGAAGGGTGCAAGTGGCTCCTCGGTCTGTCTACAGATGATGAAAAACGAGGAGGAAGAAATCCTCACACTCCCACACTTTCCTCTTCCTCCTCCTCTGCAGTGAGGTCGTCATCAACCTCCTGCAAGGAGTGCAGCGGAATCCCGTGACGTCACGCCCCGCCGATTGTCATGGCGACGGCACTGACGTACATAGGCGTGACCAACGTGTACCACGTGGTTCATATAAATAAGGAACTCCTACTAGCGTCGGCATTCGGCAAATTCGAGCAGAACGTGTTAAGTCAAAATTTACATTTCAAACAAAACAATACTTGAATTAGAGATTATTACCGAGGATATATCACTCTTTTTTGGATAGAAAATTTTAACATGGCTGTGACCGAAGCGGAGTGCGACATCACTTACTGCAAAATGAGGGGAATCGTGGCCGTTCTTACCGGTGAGCGACCTTAATTTTTTTTACCTACTTTAACTTCTCCTTTTATCATGATGACATTACTAGTCTGTATTCCTCGTGTTGTATAATTTGCAAAGAAAACTAACGTAGCACCTGTCACGGTCGTGTCTTGGTTATGACTGAGTCACAATTACCCGTAGGCACCCAAATTAAAATAATGTATTTTAGTTGAGACATAGGTGCATTTTTTTCAAGGTTGTTGTTTTTCTCTGAATGGAAAGTTTTTTTTGTTTTTTTTTTTACTGGCCACCGCGGTGACTGGGCTGAATGGGTGACCCAAGATTCATACCCGTTGCGTAACGAATAAAGCCGCAGTATTAAGAGTTACACGCAATGCTGTGGCGCAAATCTGTCCTATAAAAGGATTTTTAGACCTTGCATACAACGGATTATTGCACTCTGCTTTTTAAACTGCAAATAAACCCCCTTTTATTCACCACGTCATTTGTCTATTGTGCTCACCTGCCACAGCATTAGGTACACCTGCATAGCGGCATTAAAAACAATGATTTTCTTTTTCTTTTTTTTTTATTCAATAAAAATCGTCTTGCTTTCAGAGAAATAAACTCGCATAAATATCTGAGTTTTTTCTTCACTAACATCACATATTCTTTGCTTCCATTTGCAGCTTTCATCAAAGACCGAAAAATGGGCTTGAATGACTTCATCCAGAAGCTGGTGTCAACCCCTCATATCTGTCAACAGTGAGTATATAATATACTTTTTCCTCTTGTGGTGAAATTAAAATTTAAAATAGAATTTCAACTTCTGTTGGAGTTATATCGGACCACTTGCCCATTGAGATCGCTAGCAAATCTTATCCGCCACCTGATCTCACTAGGACGTTCTGTGAAAGGCTTAATCTGCGTCCAAGAAGCCAGGGTAAGAATAGGCCTTTTATGACGAGCCGGGGACAACCTAGTCACTGCCTAATCACCATCTGCAGAAAATCCTTACTGTAAACCAATTACAAAGTTAAAACATTGCGTAGTTTTTACTGCCTATATCATTGGGTCGGCTTGAGATTTGGGTCTGGTGCTGTATCTGTGACCTGTAAGTGCTTGAAGGTTTGTCCAGAGCTGCTTTGTCACAGGTTAGCTGCTTAAGCTTTTGCTCAGACGGGTTAGCGCTGAGACACCAGGTGTAAACTTGACCTGTCTGGTCTGGATGCAACAGATGGCTCATTCTCACCACAGAGTGATAGTTCAAAACTATAGGAAAAATTAAAGGCGAATTTTGATGCACTGTTGAATCCATCAAATCCTTTTTTTCAGTGTTGAGGTTAACAACTTCCTGAAGATTGACGAGAACCAGAATGAAGAGGGTGAAAATGATCTTGCTGACAGAAGGGTAAGAGTTTTCATTGTCCTTTTGGAAATATTGCAATACATTTTTCTCAGTTTTCTCATGCAATTTTTTAGACGTTCATCAATTCACAATGCTCACTTGCTGAGGACACACAGTAAGTACCCACTTGTTATAATCAAGATTGCAGAAATGGAAATTTTATGTAAGGAAAAAAATCCTAATTATATGTCTTGGCAGGATCAAGCCCTGTGATTTCGACTACCTCAAAATCATTGGCAGAGGCAGCTTTGGAAAGGTAATTTCCCTTTTGCGATGCCCTTTTTTTTTTAATACTTCACCTTGGCAGTGATCGTAACGCAAATTTCCTCTATTGCAGGTTCTGCTCGCACGACACAAGGAATCCACTAAATATTATGCAGTTAAAGTGCTTCAGAAAAAAATTATACTAAAGAAGAAAGAGGTAAAACCAATTTTCATTTTTTGGTAGTATAGTAATGACATTGTAACGTGACATACAATCTTACGTCATATCTTCTCCCTTACAGCAAAAACATATCATGGCTGAACGCAGCGTTCTGATGAAGAACATCAAACATCCCTTCCTAGTAGGGCTTCACTACTCCTTTCAGACGACTGACAAGCTTTACTTTGTACTTGACTACGTTAATGGCGGAGAGGTAAGACATTCTTCACTTAATCTTGTTGTGCACAACTGACAAAAATGTGTTGTTTAACCTGTCAAGCAAGTTGAACCAATTTTGTTCTTTTAGCTCTTCTACCATCTACAACGAGAAAGGATTTTCTTGGAACCCCGGGCCAGGTTTTACACTGCAGAGATTGCAAGTGCCCTGGGCTACCTCCACTCACTGCACATCGTGTATAGGTAACCATAAAAATAACTCCACAGCGCTCTCTAGCGGACATTTGAAAGAACGCATTCGGGCAGAGAATCACTTTCTTTACTGTCGCAGGGATCTCAAACCTGAGAACATCTTGATAGACTCCCAAGGCCACATTGTCCTCACAGACTTTGGACTGTGCAAAGAAGGACTTGAACCCAATTGTACCACGTCAACTTTCTGTGGAACGCCTGAGGTACAATGCAATGCTATAGTCATACTCTATGTGCAGTTAGGTTGCAAAAGTAATCATCCATTTCTTAAATCTTTACAGTACTTGGCTCCAGAGGTTCTCCAGAAGCAGGCCTACGACCGCACAGTTGACTGGTGGTGTCTTGGATCGGTTCTCTATGAAATGCTTTATGGACTTGTAAGTCGAACTCTCTCATGCTTACTTTTTGTCTCATCTCATATTTGAATTTACACTAATTTATTTGTTCACCCTGCAGCCTCCCTTCTACAGCCGCAACACGGCTGAGATGTACAACAACATCTTGCACAAAGTCCCCATCCTCAAGCCCAACGTGTCCAACTCTGGGAGGGAGCTGCTAGAGGGGCTCCTGCAGAAGGATCGTACCAAGAGACTGGGAGTAAAGGATGATTTTGTAAGTATGAAAAACTTTTTTTCAGCCATTACCAATGTGAGTTCTTAAACCTTTAGCGCTCACAAAGACCGAATGACTGAGAAAAAAAAAATATTTATATATATATATATATATATATATATATATATATATATATATATATACACTCTGAACTTATTTTTGTAGAATTAGTTGAATATCAACTAAAAAAACGTATTTTCATACGTTTTATTTTCGAATAAAACATGTTAAGATGACAAATGATCTGCAACCTCCAGGATTAGATAATTCATATTACTTTTAAGGTTTACTTTTTATTTTACAGGTTTAAAATAAAGTGTTGAAAATTGCAGTAAAATAATAAAACGTATCTTAAGAATTTGCAAATTTGTCCGCTATTGGGGTTTTTGTTCAGTGTAGCAAGTACCACTACGATTGATACTTAAATGTTATTATATTTCCACAAAACATAAATCTCGATATCTAAAAAAATAAGTGAAGACATCAGATATTGACCGGCTTGCCCATTTGCATAAAATGTGGTTTGTTTTAAATCTTATTTTCCCTTTACCATTTTTGTTGTCATTTTATCATATTGTTAGCCTTGTTTTTAAGTAATCATAATATTTTATTTAACAACTAAATCAAAAGAGCATAACTTAGCTCAATATAATTTTTTTTTCCTACTTGAAAAATAAAAATATATTTGTTTAACTGAAAATATTTTTTTCCTAATAAATATCTTATTTTAATGGAAAATATTTCAATAGGAATTCATTTCATAAAATTAGAAGGAAATTTGCCGTTTTCAAATACAGAATAAATATGTCGTTGGGGGATATTTTATTATAACATCAATAAAAATGATACTTGGTATTGATGAATGCTGAAAACATGATTGTGATTGTATAAATCTGAAAAAAAAATCTTGTCGAACACCCCTAAATTTGAGAACAACAAACAGTGGTACCTTTAGGAGCATTTCTTCTAGACAAATGAAATAACATTTTCAATTTCTCTCTAGCTGGAACTTAAATGCCATGCATTCTTCTCCCCTATCAACTGGGACGACCTGATGGCCAAGAACATCACGCCGCCCTTCATCCCCTCTGTGGTAGGTTCAACTATAGCTTCCCAAACAGATTTCAGTTTGACGAGTTGAGCACTTTATGCAGGGTTTGTGCGCCCTTTTGCGGCCAAATTCAAGCACTTTTTAAGGACTTTGAAAGCCAATTTCAGATTCCCCTAGAACCATCAAAAGAGGATATCTGGTGTGAATGAATCTATCGCCCTGTTGTTTGAAATCACTGAGGGCTGCATTTGGGGAAAAAACACCAGAACATTTGATAAGTCCTAAGCCAAATATTAAACTGGCAGCCATCATTGACATAATGTGGCATAGAAAATTTAAATGAAACCGAGTTTTTGTGCCCCATTTCATTAGTGTTTGTGGCGGTCTCTGTTTGGTCTATGTTTTAACCAATTTTCTGGTTCTTTTTCTTACTGACCACTCAATGACGGCAAATTGTAGAGAAAGGAAAGTAAATTCTTCTAAAGTTTAACTTATGTGTGAACTAAGCTACTGCAAAAATGAACCAGTCATCTGGGTCACTATTTTGTCATTTTAACATGCTGGCTTAAAAAGGTATTTCACTCGATGCTTACCCGATATGGACACTCTATGTGTAGTGCCGATCAAATAACATTTTTGTACTTGTTGTTTATTATTTTGATCACTAAAATAAAGTCGCTATCTTTTTGCTTGCAAAATCATCTGTGCTTATTTAAGATGTTACTAGCTACGATCTACAATCTGTTTCTTTCATTTGGCTGGTATAGACTGGCGTGAATTCTGCCATTCTAACTCAACAATTTGAGCGCAGCTTGGCTAGGTCCCACTTGTAGGTTGTGTAGGATGCAAGAAGGTTTCACATAAAAATGCCATACAAACTAATGTCAGCTGCCGTTAATCACGAGGGAAGAAATGCAATGGCAAATTGAAGCATCTGTGTTATTTTTAAAAACACTTGTTTTACTTTTCATAAATTAATGGTCTTGAGTCAGACTGCCGAGAAACATTGCAACAATTTCAAGCATTTACAAGCACTTCATCCTAAATCCAAGCCCTTTTCCAAACCTTGTATACACAATGAAATTCCAGCATTTTTAAAGATTTCCACCACCCATACAAACCCTGCTTACAAGATTGTTGTCAGATTCTAAAATATTACCAATGCTTGTTGATCTCACAGAGCGGCCCCACAGACCTCCGCCACTTCGATCCAGAGTTCACTCACCAGCCTGTGTCCTCTTCCCTTTGCAACGACACTTTCAGCGTAACAGGCAGCATCAAAGATGCCGCGGGGGCATTCCCGGGATTCTCTTACGGGCCTCCTGCAGAGAATTCCTTCTTGTGAATATATCCGTATCGCGTTTTGTTTCAGCAGCGGGATCAGAACGAAATCGCTTGTCTCAATGGGGCAAGATCTTTTTTCGTGACTCACGTTTTGAGACTGACTCCTGTTACAACATCACTTGCCCACTAATACTGCCTCTGGCCTGGAAAACCAACTCAGTGTGCCAAGTACTGACGCACGTCAGATTGATCCGACGGGACCGGATGTGACAAAGAAAAGTGCCTAAATGAAATTTGGATGGCGCCTACGAGAGTCAACGTCCACGTCTTTTCTTTGACTTTTGACGGGAGGGCATACAAGGGCGACTCATTCCAGGTTTGGACTAAAAAGGTTACTACGTTCATGGCGCAAATCTTATTTCATGCTAATGCTCTGTTGCACGTACAAAACCTAAAAAAAACTTTTTCCTCTTTTTCCTAATTCATCTTAACTATGGACCAAATCAGACATTACTTAATGGTTTTCTTTCCAATGTTTACCTCTTGTAAAATGCAGCTTATACATATTTCCTCATGTGTACAGTACTGTATATTTAGAAAGAGATATTTATATGTATCCATAGAATTGATGAAACTTCTATTTATTGAATGGCAATATGTCTCCCCCAAAATCCTTTATTTACAACATGTTGCGGTCAAATTATTTTATTTATCCAAAAGTTGATATAACCAGCAATAAGAGATCAAAACGGGATATTGCCATCATTTCCACGATACACTCAAAACTATATTACAAATGTATTTGTATTTATGCATCGTGTCGAGAAGAACTGTGAATGTTTCGTGCCTGTCGTGGGTGATCTGACCCATATATGCTGTGTGTACAGTACATATCGCTTCTCCATTACGTGATGTTCCCTTCTGTAGAGATCTTGATTTATATAAGTGCTTCATTAACTTGACGAAGAACAATAAAATGGAGCAAGCTTCGGCATTAGCCACAAGCCCTCTGCTTAATAGGGTTCTTAAAGTGCAATAAAATCCCGTTGGCTTTGATGGAGAATTCATCGATGAAAAAGCGAAATGGGAAGAGTAATGCACAAAGCAGTTTTACATTATTGAAAATGGACGATTTACGGTTCTAACATATTCAAAACTGAGTCCTGTATTGTAAAGCCTGCCTCGTTTGGAAGGCGCTGCACAGTTTCGTTTTTGAAATTGAGATTTTCTCTTTTGTATCTCGTGTATTTATTTTTCTTGCCATTGTTACTCTATGATGAAAGTCATTTACATGATCGACTTGAATATTGAAATTCCAAATTAAAACTCTTACCTGTAAAAAATGTTGTCATTGTTTTGTGGTATGGTCTCTTTTACTATGTGTCCATCTATCTCTTTTCAGAATTCCTACCTAGGTAAATAAATTGAGCAATACGTAGGTCGGTATGTTCGATAGCACACTTTTTCAAACTGATGCAGATACGCGAATAGTCATCATGAAAATATGTAAAAAAACTTTCTCTTTCTCAACAAAAAGGCTTTCTTTTTCTTTGCATTCATTTAATGGCAATGCGTTATTCTTGTGAACGTGATTGTTAAAAGTTACTAAAAGGCAGATGATACTGATATTGGTCACAATCACGAGGACTAAGTACCTTAAGAAAGCTAGTATCGGCACAAGTACTGATGCATTGTATTGTATTCACCTATCCCTACATAACATTTATACATTTTATATGTTTTTTATCTTGAGAGAAATGAAAACACTATGTAAGGTTTTTGGTGCGGAGTAGAGAAGTTCTCAAACATTTACCAGTTCAAAAAGCTATTGCTAGAACAACTTCAAAAATATTAAAGGAACAATACGTATTATTTAGTGCCTCCTAGTGGTAAAAAAAAATCTGTGTCTCTCTATATCCATCTATATACATATATATCCATCTATATCGATATATATATATATATATATATATATATATATATATATATATATATATATATATGTGTGTGTTCTCCCTCGCCGGTCCAAATTATCCCTAGGTGTGAATGAGCGAGTAAGTTGTCTGTCCCTGTGTGCCCTGCGACTAGATGGCAACCAGTTCAGGGTGTCCCCTGCCCACTGCCCAGAGATAGCTGGGATGGGCTCGAGCACCCCCGCGACCCTACTGAGGATAAGCGGTGCAGATAATTGATGGATGGATGGATATATATATATATATATATATATATATATATATACAGGGAGTGCAGAATTATTAGGCAAATGAGTATTTTGACCACATCATCCTCTTTATGCATGTTGTCTTACTCCAAGCTGTATAGGCTCGAAAGCCTACTACCAATTAAGCATATCAGGTGATGTGCATCTCTGTAATGAGAAGGGGTGTGGTCTAATGACATCAACACCCTATATCAGGTGTGCATAATTATTAGGCAACTTCCTTTCCTTTGGCAAAACGGGTCAGAAGAGGGACTTGACAGGCTCTGAAAAGTCAAAAATAGTGAGATATCTTGCAGAGGGATGCAGCACTCTTAAAATTGCCAAGCTTCTGAAGCGTGATCATCGAACAATCAAGCGTTACATTCAAAATAGTCAACAGGGTCGCAAGAAGCGTGTAGAAAAACCAAGGCGCAAAATAACTGCCCGTGAACTGAGAAAAGTCAAGCGTACAACTGCCAAGATGCCACTTGCCACCAGTTTTGCCATATTTCAGAGCTGCAACATCACTGGAGTGCCCAAAAGCACAAGGTGTGCAATACTCAGAGACATGGCCAAGGTAAGAAAGGCTGAAAAACGACCACCACTGAACAAGACACACAAGCTGAAACGTCAAGACTGGGCCAAGAAAAATCTCAAGACGGATTTTTCTAAGGTTTTATGGACTGATGAAATGAGAGTGAGTCTTGATGGGCCAGATGGATGGGCCCGTGGCTGGATCGGTAAAGGGCAGAGAGCTCCAGTCCGCCTCAGACGCCAGCAAGGTGGAGGTGGGGTACTGGTATGGGCTGGTATCATCAAAGATGAGCTTGTGGGGCCTTTTCGGGTTGAGGATGGACTCAAGCTCAACTCCCAGTCCTACTGCCAGTTTCTGGAAGACACCTTCTTCAAGCAGTGGTACAGGAAGAAGTCCGCATCCTTCAAGAAAAACATGATTTTCATGCAGGACAACGCTCCATCACACGCATCCAAGTACTCCACAGCGTGGCTGGCAAGAAAGGGTCTAAAAGAAGAAAAACTAATGACATGGCCTCCTTGTTCACCTGATCTGAACCCCATAGAGAACCTGTGGTCCCTCATCAAATGTGAGATTTACAAGGAGGGAAAACAGTACACCTCTCTTAACAGTGTCTGGGACGCTGTGGGTGCTGCTGCACGCAATGTTGATCGCGAACAGATCAAAGCACTGACAGAATCCATGGATGGCAGGCTTTTGAGTGTCCTTGCAAAGAAAGGTGGCTATATTGGTCACTGATTTGTTTTTGTTTTGTTTTTGAATGTCAGAAATGTATATTTGTGAATGTTGAGCTGTTATATTGGTTTCCCTGATGAAAATAAATAATTAAAATGGATATACATTTGTTTTTTGTTAAGTTGCCTAATAATTATGCACAGTAATAGTCACCTGCACACACAGATATCCTCCTAAAATAGCTAAAACTAAAAAAGCCCCACTCCAACTTCCAAAATATTCAGCTTTGATATTAATGAGACTTTTGGGTTCATTAAGAACATGGTTGTTGTTCAATAATAAAATTAATCCTCGAAAATACAACTTGCCTAATAATTCTGCACTCCCTGTATATATATATATATATATATATATATATATATATATATATATATATATATATATATATATATATACGATTCTATTCACATATTATTTTTTTTTTGTTTTTCTTTAAAGTATTTTATTTATGTATATGTTCATCATAGAGGTTTACGTCTAATATTGATGTAAACAACGTACACGACGATGCAATCAATGACAATATAGAAAATGTACATTGAATTAAACAGTATTAGCATTATAAATATGATTTAGTGTGGGAATATAAAAATGAATGGCTTGCTAATTTAAAGGAATTACCTGTGTTAAGCATTTTTCTTCTCTCTTTTTTCATTCGATTGTTTGGTTGTATTGGGTTAAGCTAGTGGTTTGTTACATTCATCACTAAATTGATATGTAGTATACAGTAAAAGTCTTTAATGACATGAACTTAATTCTCCTTTGAGTACGATGGGCTTCGGTTTTGTAAAAGTCGGTTAGGAAACAATGGCGGAGTAAATAAACACGACCTCAAGTCGATCCTGAATGTATTCTGAATTGACATTTTGCGCCTGCGCACACAACACAGCAACAACAACTTCCTGCAAAATAGTGCTCCCTATCAACAGACAATGCTCTACATTTCGGATACAATTGGAGATGAATAAATGTTAACCTTGTGACTTCCCAACTTCAATGGTAAGACGGGTTAAACGTTTGCGGTTTAACAAAAACGCATAAATTTGTTTCCAATTGGAGAAGCGATTTTTGCTGTGGTAGCTGGAGTGCGATGCTTTGCACGCTGCCATTTCTGTGCCCGCTCCTATGGCGGCCGAACCCGACTAATATCTGGAGCTGAAAACTTTTATATCTGTTCTGAAGTCTCGAGCTCACTACGACTTCGAATATCTCATCGATATTTCACTATAATGGGTTATTAATGTGAATGATTTTAAAAGAGCATCCTATTTTGCTATTCCATAAACTTTACCAAGCCTGCTAGTAAATAGCTACCCTTGTTCGTAACGCAGCAAGCTTCACTTACTAGCCGCGCTAGTTATTTGTAGCATTTGATCATTTGTAAACAAACTAGCCGCAGGTAAACTTTCTTGCTCTTGTTTACCTTTGAATCGATGTTTAACACCTCCCCGTTTTTCAGGAGATAGTCGGGTTTCACTTCATCTTCTTGGACTGCCCTCGGCTGGGTTATTTGCTGGTTTCTTCTTATCTAACGTTGGTCAGATGTGAATGGTGATGGACTGCTTGCTTCTTTTGAAGGGTTTCGATTTGAAAGACAATATTGGGTTGATGCAGAGGGAGATGTGGTCCGAAGATAACGAAGGCTAAACGGAACCATTGTGAAAAGTGGGTCAGGACGCGATGGAGACTTCACAGGAATCAACGGTCCTAACATTCGTTTCAAATAATGCTGTACTCAATCCCGAGTAGTCTAAATTCTGAGTTCTTCACAATATTTGGTTCTTGGAATAAGTATAAAGCAACAACACATACACGACGTTTATTCATTGTATTAAGGCCCAGCTTTGAATAGTAATTATCAGTCAAGTTATATTTATCTGTAGAGCCCTTAATCACAAAATGTCTAAAAGGGCTGCACATACTACCATTACACTATTCCCTAATCTGAAACCTCATGATGAAGGGGGCAAAGGCAAGAACACACTCACATTCACCAAACAGATTCCCCGTCGCTCTTCCCAACCTGACACTGAACATTAAGCCCACAGCACAACAATTCATTCACATCTATCTCTAACACACGCTCTGGCATCCATTAAATTAACCGAAAGGGCTGCACATGAGGTAATCCCCGTTCCAAGATGACCAGGCTGCAATGGATGTTCAAGGACATCATCATACATTTCACAAACATGATCAACATGAATTATAGGAAATAACAGAATGTCCAGTTGGCAGTTTCCTGTTCCAATATCTTGACCGATGCAACAGGTTCTAGATCAGGGGTCGGGAACCTTTTTGACTCAAAGAGCCATAAAAGCAAAAAATATTAATTTTATTTTGGGAAAGAGCCACACCATATATTATGAGACAAATTTACAAAATTGCTAAACCCGCACCCCAGACAAAAGCTTAGTCTTCAGCACATTTACTTTTGATGATTTGATAAAAATTATGAAAAGAGAATAATGCCAGAGCCCCTGTCCCAAAATCAACAAACATACCACTTTAAACTTGTCTCTTTCTTGCAATTACTCAAGATCGGTTAAACTCCTTTTGACCCTTTTTTTTTCATACATATTGGTTTCAAAACCAGATGCAAGCAGTTATTGTGTAAAAACGTCACAACATTCTGCAAATAGGGAGCCTGATGAGCTCACTTTTGGCGCAGATGGCGTAGGGCGAGAGATGGGAGGGAGTGCTTGCGCTTTTTGCATGGCTCCACCCATCCCTCCCACTCACCCAATCAAAAGACTAAGTTCTCTTCCGGTGTTTTGGCGTATTTACAGTGTGTTCTGTGGATTCATCATAAGGTATCTGAACACTGAACACAGATTATATAGTGAACTTTTATATAAAGGATTCTTTAGCGTTGTACAGCCAAAAGAGAGTTTTTTCCCCCCTTTTTTGTGTGACACCTTGACTGTAAATTGTAGTGAAAAACGTGCCCTATATATACTGCGAAGTAACAGTGAGTGCTTAGCTTTGGATTGGATTTGCGTGTACCTGAATAGGCTGAACAACTTCAAGTTTCGAACAAGATGGAGAAATTTTGCATGCAATCAAATTTGTTTCTGAGCCATAGATATTCATAGAAAGAGCCATATATGGCTCGCGAGCCATAGGTTCCCGACCCCTGTTCTAGATGGTGCCGTTCATTAAGTGCCGGTACAATGGTTCAAAATACATGCACCGTGCATCAACCAGGCTCATACTTTTCTCTCAAGGACAAAAGTATGATGATCAACATCCCTCATAGGCTATTGAATGTGAGGGTTTTTTTAGGCCTAGATTTAAACACTTTCACTGAGGTTGTTGATCAAATCTCAAAGGGCAGAACATTCCACAGCACCTGGGTCCGACATGAGAAAGCTCTCGAAACTGTGGATTTCTTCTTGGCTCTTGGAATAACTAGTAGACCTATCAATTAATTGGTTGATTATAAATTGGGTAAGCTAAAACTGTTGATTACAAATCGGATAAGCTAAGACCGTTACAATCACTGCTCCATTCAAACATATAACTTTCATTTAATATACCATTGTGGAAAACGAATACCGTTGCTGTCATTTTAAAGACATCTTCCAAATTATATATATATATATTTTTTTTTCAAAAGAATAAATATACACTATTATTCCACATACACGTTTTTTACATGTGAGCAACAATACTTTTGATATTGATAAATATCACTCCTTTTCTATATAGGTCTTTAATAAACCATTAAGTGATGATTTAGATAGGGAACAAACAATAACAATTTTTCATTATTATGTTGTTATATGTCAGCTATGACATACCATTGTAGAAAACTAAACTTTATTTAGTTTGGCCGATACTCTCTCATAATATTGGCAAAAAAAAAAGACAAATATATTGGTGGTTCACTTAAGATCTAAAAATCATATGTCTTGACAGGCGCACATGCAAGATTGAAAATTGCGTATGTAAATCGCAGATATATATGTGGCTCTGAAAAGCATGATTCACATCGGATTTCTTTTTATAATATTGGAGAAATTGTAAAATTGGCTCAAGTCCTAAAAAAGTGCTTGAATTTGAAAAAGGTGAAAACCTTGAAAATGGTACCAAACGTTTTATAACAAAAAGTTCATGAATTGATCGATTAGATTTTCCACCTCAAAAGTGTGCCAATATGCTTGGCCTTCACCTCCAGGTGTTATGAGTTTACTAATATAAGTCTTTTATAAGCTGACATTTGCTTGTTGTTGCACCCAGACCCCCTAGTGGTGGCACACTTTTGGCCCTTGAACGTGACGCGTTTTTCGCCTCACGCGCCGCCCTGCCTCTGAGTTTACTGTCTGACCTATTTTCACCCCCACCGTGCACATTATGTCAGATAAATGTTCAGAGTAAAGCGCCAGCTAAGCGACCCGAGCCACAAAACAAGGTTAGATCTTATCCCACCCCCGTGACAAAAAATAAGGGCGGCGTCCACCTGAGCCGGAGTGTTTTATGCCGGCATGGCAGTTAGGTCACATGTAAGACAGCACGCTGGTCTAATCCCGCGCTAAGCACGCGAGTCGAGCGGCATCAGTCACACCTGCCCTCACCTGTAGGTCTCGTGCAGGATACGTAAGCAGGGCGCCCCATTTCCTGACCTCCCCGTTGGGGAGAAGGCATACATTGTGTTTACGTGACAAGGGGAGGGTTTTGTGTTTGGTGGGAAAACTACAAAAGCCGTCACTTGGATCCACTTTTCGATGAGTTGACTTTGACAGTTGTGATTCTTCGGCAGGGTCCGCACCAAATCCCCAGGTCTGGAGAGTAGGCCAGTGACAGCACGCTGTCTTGTCGGTTCGCTCAGCCGCAAAGATGGATGACTCGCAGGAGCTGCCGGTAAGCTTGCCCACGAAGGGGGGGGGCATTTGACATTATTGACTAATAATTTGAAATCCGGCAATCCTGTACTCTGTTTCCATTTTCAAACCACACTTATTAATATTGTTAATTTTATTATGTTTCCCTCTTTGTGTTGAGTATGATACTGAAAAAAAAATAAGATAAGATAATGCTTTATTCATTCCACAATGGGAAGATTTCATTTGTTAGGCAGTAAGATAGTGAATAATGAAAAATAGCTAAGAATATGAACAATATAAATAAGTGTTTACAAATATAAAAAATAAAAACCAGAATATTTTCAATGGCAGGTGTGCAAAATTTGTTACTTTTACTAATAACGTTTTTAAAAAAAAATTCTGTTAACCCCCAGATTACTCACACCCACAGGGTTCGTATGGGTCCTTCAAATCCTTCAATTTTATTACTGCGTTCTCACGATTTGAAAATTGCTTTAATTTTGGGTGAAGCGCTTGTAAATGCTGGAAATTATTGCCATGTTTCTCTGCAGTCTGAATCGATAAACCATGCATTAAATGTGAAGAAACAAACTGTATTTTCACTACTATAAGGCGCACCATGTTAAAAGGCACAATCTCCGTAGCTGGTTCTATTTCTGTATTTAACACATACACGATAGGGCGCGGGGGCCCTTTGCTGCGGCTGTCTTACAACAACACAGACAAGCATACAAGTGTGCATATATAATACTACAGCGGGAGAAAAACTGAGTTTTGGTCCTGGTATATTTGAATATTGTTTACAAAGTAAAACACACAGATAAAAAAAAATTGTCAGGAGTTTATTTTTTAGCTTCCTCCACTTGCAAACCATTGATTAATTCATCGTCAATTCTGTCACGGCAGCTCGGTTTCCATGTCCTTCCGCGTAGAAATCAAAACTGAATGACGGACAAAAACACGGAAAGCATTCAATGGAGTTAAACTGAGGGGACAGTTCTGTTCAGCCTTTGGTGGCACAATTAGATTCAAATAGCTAGATATGCTACGCCGTCAGCATCCATGATTCCTTCAGCAAGCAATGGGTGCAATTCTTGTGACGTCATGTCTCCTCTTGCAAAAGCGTACACTTGTCATTTACTATCAGGAGATGCTCAAAAGAGATTGCAAACAACAAACACTTAATTGGAAATGTGAACCATCTTGCAAAAACCTCCGATTTCAAAAATCGGAATTGAGCATTTAGCTCTGCAGTGTGAACCTAGTCTTGCATACACACCCACACTTCACCCTTTAGCAGTGACACCCACACTTCCCACACAGCCTTTTGGTGTTTTTAGCTACATCTGCCACTTTACATCACACACAAGGCACACTGCACAATATAGCGGGCCGCACAATTTGAAGAAAATCTGAGACTAATGTTATGGTTGTGAAAATACGGTAAACCCAATCTGCTTAAAAATGACGCCGACGAGCCTACTCTCGTGGCTTTGCTTTTCATTGATTTCTATACTTCATCAGTACTGCAGCTGGCATTAGTCTGTTTGGTACTGTCCTATGATGCGTCATCGCCCCCTACAGGTCGCACCCAAGAGGACAGGTGCATGCTACACCTAAACAGGGCCATAAGAAATGTATATTAGTGCAAGGATTCCATTTAAAATATTGACATTAATTATCGGACATGAAATAAATTAAGCTAACGTTTTCCAGTGGTAAATTGTAGAGGGAAGAACGTCTTGCAACTAAATGTAAGCTATATATTACTGTAATTTGTAACCAACACTTACTATAGGAAGAGATTTGTCTCTAAAACAAATATATCTGCAAATTACTTAAAATCTAAAAATCTTATGTCTTGATAATGCGCAGGGAACATTAAAAACGCTGTATGTAAATTACAGGTGTATTTGTGGCTGTGCAATATGCACAATTGGCACTGGAGACATTGAAAATTGGCTCTAAAAGTCCTTAAAATGCTTCAATTTGGCCATTAAAAAGGTGTACACACCCTGGATAATGCATTACAGTTCGGCTACCAAGAAAAGTGATAGCATTCCAGAAACGATTTACGAAGTAATCCGTACTCCCAACACTGTTTTTTCTGTAGTATTGTAACTTTACTTGAGTTGTATGTGCCCTAAAATGCTTGTTTTGTTGTGGGGCACAGGCAAAGAAAGCCAAGCTTGGTGTGGTAGACAATGGAGTTGAAAAAGAGCGAAGGTACTGGGAAAAAAAAGGAAAACATGGGCTATTTGTAGAAATCATGACAGTTTAAACAAAGCATCTCTGCAGTAACTTGAGAGAGGATAGAAGCCCGAGCACTGTGCTGGCTACATCAGATGAAGGGAGCTCGTACTCCGCCCTGTCCATTGCCCAACTTGGCGCTCGTGAGTAGAATATTTTTACTGGAGTAGAAAATATTGACTGAACTAACAATTACATGTATAATGCTTCTATTTGCAGGGGACGGAGAATCTGAAGGAGAAATGGGGGTGGCACCCCAGCTGAACTCGTATACACACTCAGGTATGGGCTAGTTATACGTCTTCTTCTTTTTTTGTTTTAATTCCCCAATATAACATGGAAACAGACGTGCATGACTGGTAGAAATCTGTGATATTCTGTTCTAAATGTCACTCATCTGCGCTCTTCTTAGGAAGTTCAAAAAAGTAGGGGGAATTTATCAAATTACTTTGGTGAAGTCATTTATTTGTATAGCCCTTAATCACAAAAAGTCTTATAGGGCTGCACAGATCACCATTGTGACATCTACTGATCTAAAACCTGTGTTAGGGCAAGGGAAACTCAAAACCTTAGCATGAGTGAAATTAAGAAACCTTGAAGGGCTGCACACTAAATTATTTCAATGCCATGAAGAAAACGTCCTGCTGCTACATTAAAATTGCTTCCTAATCAAATCAAATTATTATTTCACAACACATTGTCAACATTTCTTTTTAGTTCTTTTCTTTCCGAGCGTTAAGACTAACAAGATTCATCTTGAAAATAAAAGTTTGACCTAAAGTTCTAGATTACTTCAGTTTATTCTTTCTATTAGTCAATTTAATGTGTTTAGCTGTGTATACAATGTAAAAAAGGTTTTTCAAACACATACTAAACTACCTTCAGAAAACACTACGGTTTCCTAGTCAAACTCTTTCTCCTTGCCTGGCCATCATTTTTTATTCCAAGAGTGTTAGTTCAAATTACCATTATATGGTACAATTGACTGGGTTTTGAAAATGCTTGAATTTTAATGTTGTTTCAATAGGATGGAGAAGGGCTTGAATAATCTTGGGTGAAGTACTTGTGAACGCTTGAAATTTTTGCCGTGTTCCTCAACAAGTCTGCTTAAAAATCACACAGACGCTGCTCTCTGGTGGCCTCTATTTGCCATTGCATTTCCTTTTCCCTCGAGATTAACCTTAGTTTGTATGCCGTTGTCCTATGAAGCCCCTTACAAATTGCGCTTTACCTAAACAGGGCATTATGAAATGTGTATTTGTGCTAGGATTACGTATCAATTATGTACATTTATGGGTTATGCAAAAAAATTAAATTGTGTTTCCCAGTGGTAGATTGGAATGGGAAGAACTTCCTGCAACTGAAAATGTAACCTAAGTTTTATTGTCAATTTTACCCAACACCTATCCATATAGGGAGAGATTTCACTCAAAAACAAGTTTATTGACTCTAAAAATGGTATTTCTTGATAAGTGCACACACATGATTAAAAAACGCACATGTAAATCACAGAAATATTTCTGGCTGTGCAAAATACATCATTCACACTTTTTTTCTTTTAATGGTACTGGAAAAATTGAAATTTGAAAGTCCTTAAATATGGATATGAAAAAAGTAGTATGAACCCAGAATTGATCTTTTTTTTTTCTTTTTTCTTTTTTTTTGCGTTGTGTTATCAGCTTCAGAAACAGCCGTGTCTGAATACACCCAGCAGGTCTATGAAGGAAGCAAGTGAGTAAGAAACATGAAATAAGTGCTTTTTTCATGCATTACCTCTTGAGTACTACCGTATTTTCCGCACTATAGGGCGCACCGGGTTATAGGGCGCACCCCCAAAAAAATGGTTTTTGGTCCTATATCTTCCATAGATAAGGCGCACCGGATTATAAGGCGCTACAATGGGAACGTCGACAAAACAGTTAGATGATTCAGTCAAACTGATTACCCCCTTAACAATCCCAAAGCATGCAAAGAAGCAAATACGTGTCGTAGACACGTGCGGATGCGGTGTCCGTACGATGTCACTTAAATGCGTCATTTCAAATATCATTCTGAAGGTTAAAGTCTTGGAATTCAAGAAATGCCAACCATTCCTTACGTTCTATTTTCTTTTTCGCTCGGAACTTTACTGTGCATATGACAATAAACACTTGGAATTTAGTTTAATTCACTCAACTCATCACAGCAACAT
This sequence comes from Urocampus carinirostris, assembly GCF_059441175.1. Taxonomy (NCBI): domain Eukaryota; kingdom Metazoa; phylum Chordata; class Actinopteri; order Syngnathiformes; family Syngnathidae; genus Urocampus; species Urocampus carinirostris. The sequence goes on along the minus strand of NC_142350.1, from coordinate 15,367,437 downwards.
CGTTCTAAAACAAGATACAAATATAAAGCCGCATAACTCACCTAAGTTCTCATGTTCAATAATGATACGCAATCATGGTCTTCTTACAACCGTGAGTGTAGTAAATCCAGGAGAGTAAAATGTTTTCAAATACAGACTAATGAAACATGTTTCTTTATGGCGAAATTTAGCAAGCTTGCTATTCAGTCATCCTTTTCGGCCAATTGCAGGGTTTGTTTTGGCCCTCTAGCGTATCCGAGGCTCCGAATAACTTCAGCCAATAGCGATCGATGTAACGAATGATTGACACATCTTTTTCGGCCAATTGCAGGGTTTGTTTTGGCCTTCTAGCGTATCCGAGGCTCCGAATAACTTCAGCCAATAGCGATCGATTTAACGGATGATTGACACATCTTTTTCGACCAATTGCAGGGTTTGTTTTGGCCCTCTAGCCAATCCGAGGCTCCGAATAACTTTAGCCAATAGCGATCGATTCAAATGATGATTGACACATTGGTTAGCCAATGAAACGCCGGTATATAAATCTCAGCATACACCGCGGACTACTCCACGTTCGGGGGAAAATCGAGTCGTCGGCAGTTGCGTAAGTTGCGAGACCTTGCAAATTTAATATTGAGCCATATATAAGACGCACTGTATTATAAGGCGCATGGTCAGCTTTTGAAAAAAATTAAGACTTTTAGTTGCGCCTTATAGTGCGGAAAGTACGGTAATTATTTTTATTTCTTTATTTTAGCCCTGCGGTGACTACTTACCCCAGTCCAGTGGCCTTTCCCCCTCTGGCTCAGTCTGCTGTGTATTCAGCCTTTCCGCAGACAGGCCAGACGTACGGACTCCCACCATTCGGTTAGTTTATGTTACTTTTTTTAACAAAATCTGCTGACTAAAAAACACGGCATTGCACAGTAGTCACATCGCTTCAGTAGCCTCACTCTGCTTCCGCACTGTTGAATCAATTTGCTTCTGGGGTTTTCTGCTCCAAAACCACACACGCCACAGCTTGACGGGAGGATTTTTTTTTCCCCAACTCCTCGCTGTCTCAATAACCCCCTCTTGCTGCTTCTTTCCTCCTTTTGCTTTTATCGCTCTCTGTCATCTTTAGGTGCTATGTGGCCAGGCATTAAAACAGAGACAGGTTTGCCAGAGACGCCCTCTGGTGGCCAGCCTGGGTTTCTCAGCTTCAGCACCACATATACCTCAAGTCAGCCAAGCCAGCTGCACTATTCATACCCCAGCCAAGGCAAGCTTCAGCATCACTTGCTCAGGAAAATGCTGTCACACTCTGCACATGTTTAATAGGAGAGTGTGAATTTTCAGCATTCTCCTATGGTGAGATCGCCCATGTGGCTTTTTTTCGTTTCGGTCGCCTGGATTGAGTTATGTGTACGTTCCTCCCAAGGCTCGAGTTTCACAACAGCCAGTGTGTACTCCAACATCCCGTCAGCTACAGCTGCCACCACGGCATCCAATGCGGTCACTCTCCAAGTAAGTAGTAGTATTTTCAGTATTGGGCACATTACTTAAAAAAAGGAGTTAGTTACTCACCACTTATTCCAAAAAGTAATTTAGTAACTTAATTACGCTATAGTTAAAGTAACTAAGTGCCAGGGAAAGTCGCTCTTTTTAAAAGGAGGTGTATGTCATAAAATTTGACATTTTATGAGCAAATAGGAAACACTGCGGTGACGTCTTTGACCGAAGTTTACTTGAAGAGATGGGAATTCCAACTATTTTTAGAGAACAGTTTTGTCTCCTTTTTTCGGGTCGGCTCACTAAAAACCGCTGGCTCTTTCGGGTCCCAAACGGCTCTTCAGGTTGTTTTATTGCTTTAATCCCTCCATTACCAATTATCATGAACATTATGCACGGAATGACCATATAAAAATGGCGGAGGGAGAAAAAAATCCAAATGGAAAAAAATGAAACAAAAAAATCATTAACATAAGGAATGAAATAAAAGGTGAAAAAATACTAAACCTTACATTATTATTCAAACACATGTATACAGAAAAACACAGGAATTATTATTAATATATTTATAAAACTACAAGAAAGATAATATACAAATCTATTTTAAACTATTTTATGCTCAACATATTCAAAGTCAATAACACAGAATCTTAAAAAATGCATATTGACCAATTATAAGAAAAATTGGTGTTTTGGAGGGAACTTGCTGTTGATTGGTGGGAAGCCAGCTCCCTTTGTTCCCCTCCAAGAGCTGGCTCATTGAGACGTTTGGTTCGCGAGCGACAAAAGTTGAGTGCTGTCAAATATAAGGCTCAAATTTTTCACCTATGAGCCCATTCGCCTTTTCTTGGTAAATACCAGATTTGTAATCGCTATCTAACTATATGGTAGTGGAATATATTGTGAATCTGCAAAATAGACCATTCACACCAGATTTCTTCTCAACAATACTGATGAAATTGAAAATAGGCTTTGAAAGTCCTTAAAAAGAGCCTGAATTTGTCCACGAAAACTGTGTGCAAACTCTATTAATGACTGAAGTGACAAATGATCCTTGTGTTGGGTTTCTTTAGGAATTTAGCAGCTACAACTCCCTAGGACAGAGCCAGTTCTCGCAGTATTACAGCCTGCCTTCCAGTTATGTCCCTGCGGGTATACCCAGCAGTGAAGACCATGGAGCCGCTGTCGGAGGGGCCGTGTACTCGGCCGTCAAGTCTGAAGAGGCTGCCTCGGCAGGACTACCTCCAAGAGGTTTCAGCTTTTACTCCACTTTCTAACACAGGCTTGAAAATCTCACCTTTTGCCGAAATATGCCGTTAGGTCAAAATGTGTAACCTACGTGAATCGCGTGGATCCGAAGACAAAACCTTTTGAGGACGGAACGGGGAGTCTTGTGCTTTTGCAGGGAATGAACCAGGCATTTGAGGTGGTGCGTTCGAATGAAAATAAGTGTAGTTTGGGCGGGCGGGAGTATTTGCGTTTTGGCCAGTGCAACTGTCACGTTAGTAGCGAGGGTCACTGCCCCTGAAAGATACAGTAAACGATGAATCAAACCAAACTTCTGTGTTCTTACCCAATGGGGTTAGATAATGGGCAACTGCAACAAACTACGTCATAGTCCGTAGAAGTAAAATGCCAGAATCCCTACATTGAAAATGTATCCACAAACATACTTGATTGATTTGTTTGATGAGTTTGTGCTTCGTTTCTTGGCACACTGATTTTTATGACGACGTTATAGTAACCAGTAACCAGAGTGCAGCCAAATGTCAGGTGAAATAATTGTTCCTTTAAGTTAACGTCAAGTTTGTATATTTAACAATAATATAATTCTTTTTTTTAAAAACACAAGCTTCTTTTCTAATATTCTTGTAATTGATATTTTTTTCCAGCGTGACATCGGAGATGACCAAAGGCTTGCAGTGTGTTTAGACCAAAAGCTACGAAGGCTAAACCGTTAGATTGCTATTGCTAGTCTCTGCTCCAATTTGTCACCATTCTGTCACTTACTTCTAACCATTGCAGGTTCAGTAGTATATGGTGTCCACGTTGTAAATCCAACCAAAATAACAAACATATCCAGGCTTAAACCCTTATCTTGGATTTGTGCAATATCCCCAAGGTGGGTGTGTGTGTGTCTGTGGGATGCCTCCTGCAGATACCTAAAACACAGTGCAGGTCGACAGACCTTAATATCTTTCAGGGTTGTTCCGTGTATTGGACATTTATTTTATTATTCTCACTTTTTTAAGCTCCTGACCCATTTTCATGCCTGTTAATTTTACATTGTGTAATATGCTTGAATTATAATCAAATGATCTCTCCCTAAGATGCTTCCCCACCTGAGAATCTCCCAGCAGGGGCAGCGCTGCCAACTAGTGTCTCTTCTCCCACCGGCGCCAGAGACCAGGATGAGGTCGGACGCAGGAACTCGTTGGGAAAAGCTAAAGGAAAGGCCAAGAAAGGGGACAGCTCCCCTTCTGCTGAATCCGACCTTGAGGTAATCATGGTTATCATTTTAAAAGACAGGTCAAGAGTTTTAAATTAAATCATTCTGGCTTGTTTTTTTTTTAGCGCATTTTCCTTTGGGATCTGGATGAGACCATTATTATATTCCACTCGCTGCTCACAGGTTCTTTTGCACAAAAGTTTGGCAAGGTATGTTGTCGTAAAAGAATATAAAAATTAGCTAAGAGCTTTTTGCTTTACCTCATTCATTGCCAGCCTCGTTAGAATGGATCTTTGAGGGACAGTGTGTATTAACTAGTACATTTAAGTGGTAAATGAAAACTCAATTAATTCAAATAAAAGCAATATTAGTATAAATAGGTCTTTTTTGCTTGGTGAGTTAGCATCTATGTTGTCATGCTCTTACATACTCATTTTTTCTAGCCTGCTGTAAATTTATCAGTACCAGTACATCAAAATAAAATAAGTCTTTAAAGAGCTCATTCCTATCAAAACTGTAAACCGTGAGAAATCAAATGCTCCTTCTCGCCACTAGAGGGCAAAAAGGGTGTAAAAGAGCTGATTTCCAGCAAAGGTTCTATCCATACTTCAGACTGCTTATCTTTGTGAACAGGTGTTCTCTAAGATGAACAATAATAAAACAAAGCTCATGGTTAACGAAAAAACACTTGAGTGGCATCATTAAATATGCCTTTACTCAGATTTGACCCCTGATATTGATGCCAAATTTCAGGAGCCAATTGCATAAAATAGACTGCTGGAGTGCTGGGGGGAAATGTGTGATGGCATGCCATTTGTTTGCGTTGATTATTAAAAAAAAGATGTATCTGGATTAATTTACTCAGCTTTAGTAGTCCCAGTGAGTTTGCGTTTTTTATATTTTTTTTCTTGTGGGTGAAATATTTTGCTCCACATAAAATTAAATGTATTGCTCTTTCTTCATTTATTCTTATGATAAGTCCAACTGTAATATCCTCTTTGGATAAGGTGGTAGGAAAACAGTATCTTGCATATTTGCTGGTGTATGGCATACATTTGTATGTATTTTTGTTTGTTAGGTATTTGACAAACTCTCATATTTTTTATTGTCTTATATGACTTAATTTTATGTTGTTTTGTGTACTATTTTTCTCTCTGCCCAAACGGTCAATATTTATTTATAGATCTCAATAAAGAGGAGGATTTTTTTTTTTTAAATCCAATACTGGAAAAAAATAATCAATCTATTTATCAATTATTTAAATAACTGTTGGTTGCAGCCCTAAATGGCAGCCAATGGCTGCCGAGACAGAATGTATTTATGACCCCAACATTCAATGAATAAAGAGTGTTTTTATTCTTTGTCGTAAGGACCCGGCAACCATGCTGAACTTAGGCTTGCAGATGGAGGAATTTATCTTTGAGTTGGCTGACAACCACCTGTTCTTCAACGACTTGGAGGTGCATTGGGTGAAATGGGAACTAGATGTTCCTTAAAAAAATTATGACAACAGGGTTTACATTTCTGCTTTAAGGAATGCGACCAAGTGCATGTAGAAGATGTCGCCTCCGACGACAACGGGCAGGACTTAAGGTGTTTTTTTTTTGTTGTTTTTTATATAATTGGCAACGCCACCAGACTGACTGTTGACTGTTGGAATAATTGGAGATAACCCACTGTTCCTTAGTAATTACAATTTCTTGGCGGATGGATTTAACGGGCCCAGTGGCGGAGGGACAGCCGGAGCCACGACGGGTGTCCAGGGAGGCGTGGAGTGGATGCGAAAATTGGCTTTCCGCTACCGCCGCCTAAAAGAGATTTACAACAACTACAAGGGAAATGTGGGAGGTAGGTTTCTTCATAACAAAATCAGGAAATCCTTTTTAACTCATTCACCGCCAGAGGTTTTTCTCAAATTACGAGAGCTGGGGCCATCCAATTTTTGCCCTTTTTACTCATTTTTGAAGGCCTACAGAAAATTAAGTTCAGAAAATAAGTTCACCTGATTAGCCACAGCCAGTCACATTGGTTATAAATCCGTTAGGTGTGCGGATCTCAAAGTCACTGGCTCCTATTCCCATAAAATTTAGATTTTTACCTTACACAAAAAACATTTGCTCTAAAATTACAAATAAAAATGTAAATATTATTCATTATTCATGCATTATTCATTCAATGCCAGGCGTTCCTTTAAGACGGGAAGAGCTGGTGCCTGCCAAAGTTTTTTTTGATGAATTTTGTAAGGCCTACAGAAATTGCAGTTCTGTAGTTACTGTACATAGGCATAGGACGTATCAAAAGAAAGATTGAACACTCATCTTTCATTAAAAGTACGTTTCCAGCTTTTACCGTTTTCTGGACTGACGCATGAATGATGCAGGAACTGAATCGATGACACAATCTCGGTCACCAAGGCGATCGTGTTCCCTCGGGTGACCGCGTTCCTGCAGATGTGTTGTAAGGTCAACCCTCTGACCAGATGATGATGAGAGTTTTTCATCTTTTTTTTAAAAGGAAAAAAGCTCTCTTACCTGCTGGTATTTAATGTTCGTGCCTATTGTCTCTCACCACATTGCTTCACTACCCCTACTCTCCATATGGAGCTGCCTACAGAAACTCTTTTGCCGCATATAGGAAGTGGGTTTCCTCGATGTGTGGACAAAGATCTGATCAATGCCACTTCTGCAATCAAGTGGAGATTTATCATTTTATCATACTGAAACCACTCCTAGAGACTTAATACTTAGCGATGAGCAGGGCCAAACCCTCTTACAATTGTTTCGTTTAATTAAAACAAGAAAAACATATTTTTACATTTTGCGCTTAGAGACTATGCTTTTGCAAACATATTTGTACGTCATGCCGTCACTACTGCTCTCACGCAGGCCTGCTGAGCCCGGTGAAGCGGGAGCTGCTTTTACGGCTCCAGTCTGATATCGGGAACGTGACGGACTCTTGGCTCAACACAGCGCTCAAGTCTCTTCTTCTCATTCAGTCCAGGTCTGCTTAGATTGACAATTGACTGCCTTAGACTTCATTAGCATTAAATCATAGATTAGTTGACAAAGAAGGCCAAATAGAATTAAGTGTGTGTTTCACCACAGGGGGAAGTGCGTTAATGTCTTGGTCACAACCACTCAGCTGGTACCGGCGCTGGCTAAGGTTCTGCTCTACGGCCTGGGAGATGTCTTCCCCATAGAGAATATCTACAGCGCCACAAAAATAGGTACTAATAAAAAAAAAGACAGAATGTTTGAGTCATTGATCACATAAAAAGTTAATCATATTTTTAAACTCTGTCCACTGCTCACAGGCAAAGAAAGTTGCTTCGAGAGAATCGTCTCTCGCTTTGGGAAAAAGGTCACCTATGTTGTCATAGGTGACGGACGGGATGAAGAGTTTGCAGCAAAACAGGTATATTCAGGGTTTGTCCATGTGCTTAAACTCCTTGAGAATGTTTGAATTTTAATGTATTTTTCAGGATTGAAAATTGCTTTAATTTTGGGTGAAGTGCTTGTAAAAGCTTGAAATTGTTCCCATGTTTTCCAACAAGTCTGCTTTAAAAAATTACACCAACACTGCTCTCTGGTGGCTTTGCTTTGCCATTGCATTTCTTCCATCATGATTAACAGCAGTTCACATTAGTTTATAAGGCATTGTCCTATAACGCGTAAACCCCTTTGGGTCATGCCTAAGAGGACAGGTGCATTTTTGGTTTTAACAATTTTATTGACACTATTAACAACAAATAAACAATGTGAGGTTTGAACAATTTTTCTCGACAATTTTAACAGCAATTAAGCATGTTCACGATACTACACCCAAACAAGGGAACTATGAAATGTGTATTAGTGCAAGAATCACATCCATCCATTATCTGCACCGCTTATCCTCAGTAGGGTCGCGGGGGTGCTGGAGCCCATCCCAGCTATCTTCGGGCAGTGAGCAGGGGACACCCTGAACTGGTTGGAAGCAGGGCACACAGAGACAGACAACTCACTCCCTCATTCTGACCTAGGAACAATTTGGACCGGCCAATTAACCTGACATGCATTTTTCACATATGTCAAGTCATTTTTATTTGTATAGCCCTTAATCACAAAGAGTCTCAAAGGGCTTCACAGGTTATTACACAAACTTTTTTTTTCAGACTATTATTACACCATCCCCTGATCTGGAACCAACATGAGGGCAAGGAAAAACTCAAAAACATCAACATGAGGAAAATGAATATCAATTACCAAAATGTATTATGAGCCCTACAAAAAAAACTAAGGAAGTGTTTCTTAGTGATAAAGTGTTATATGAAAAGTTTCCTGCCCATGAAAATTTAAGCAACACTTTACTGTCAATTTAACACCTATTTGGGGAGAGATTTCTCTCTAAAACATGTATACACTTATTGTTCAGATCCACAATACATATTTTTGTGATTTATGCAAGATCTAAAAATTATGTCTTGACCAATGCAAACACTATACAATGCAGATCTGCACACACATGATTTACACTGGATATCTTTTAATGATACATGAGAAATTGAAGAAATGGCTTTGAAAGTCCTTAAAAGTGCTTGAATTTGGCCACGAAAAAAGGGTGTGAACCCTGGATATTCAAAGTTTCGATAACTTTTTTTTACTTATTTTCTGACGTCTAACCGACTCACTTTTTATGTGGTCCCACCCAGCACAACATGCCTTTTTGGCGAATCTCCGCCCACGGTGACCTGGTCTCCCTTCACCAAGCGCTGGAACTGGACTTCTTGTAGACAAAGAGGCGGCGAGGGAAAAAAATAAAGCGGCCGCTTATTATTTCTAGACGGTCACTTATCAAAAATTTACTATGCCCGCTCATCCGCAAATGAGAGACGGTCACAAAAAAATGGACCCGTATTTCCATAGTCTTTGGCAGCTAATCTCGCAGCTGAAAATGTATACAGATTTCAACAAAGAATGGACAAAATCTGAGTATTGCCATTATATCCTGCCTGAATTCAAATTACCCAAAGAATGATACTCTTCAACACTTCAATTTAATCTTATCTGCAGTAACTTGAAGGTTTTGACCCTGTGGAAAATATTCATCCGCTTCCCGACGACTTCAAATGTCTTAATGCTCTTAGAGAGAAAATTAATATTCATTGTCAAATGTTCCTTTTGGCTTTTCATAGCACAAGCCCAAGTGCCCTTTAAGCATGTTCGAATATGGATCACGCTGATAGATTTGTTGGTGTGTTGGCCAGTTCTGTTTGAACACAGAGATAACAGTGTAACCCTTGTAAATAATTATCTACTCCCCCTACACCCTTTGAAAAAATGACACAACATTCTATCCAAATGTCAAAAGGTAGCAGAGGACTATTCAACAAAATATAGCAAATTAGCTCTTGCTCCTTTCATACAGTTGAATGTCAAAACAAACCAAAAAACAATTCATGAAATCTACATTGAGCATTTTTGTGAGCCAAAAGCTTGGCATTAGTAGTTCTTTACATCAAGTCAATTCGGGTGAAATGTAGGATAACGCGGCACAGTGAGCATTTTTCGTCGCACAAACTTAAAGCGGTACAGATTACGATGGCGGCCGTGCAATACATGGTTACCTAGCTCATTAGCGTCAACTTGGTGTCCACGCGACATGACTGAACAATTTTGAGCCCAAAGGTTTGGTCCATACTCAATCTTGGACGTTAAGAATGTTTATTTGTGTGTTTGTTTTCTTTTTGCATATTTATATTGTGCCTTTAACCATTTATCTGTATGTGTAATCTCAAAGGGAAATTTGATTTGTTTAGTCCTCCTATTAACAATGTATTGTTATCCTGTTACATTTTGCCTTTTTTTTCAATATTTTTTTATAATGAACTGAAAAAAAAATCAGTCTCTCAAATTTCCATTTTCTCGTTCAGTTTCAATGTCACCAACCAATGTGCGCTCTGTATTTCCTGACAAATATTTTTTTTATGTATCAGTTGCTGTGACATAATACTGGCTTAGAGACAATCAAAAAGTAATATTCCCTATTATTAGTTGATTTAAAGTGGTTACAATGTATAAGTAAGCTGACAAAGCATTGTGACTTTGTTCATGTACAATCGAAAGAATGTATTTTCCCCATTTCTGATCCATGAAAGAATCCTGTGACTACTCTGCATGCCGTGTGTTTTCAAGTAAAAATTGGGGATGCAATGGTTAAAGTACGTTAGTATTCAAAGTGTTGTTTTTAACTGAAGGTCATCTCATGGTAAACCTGAATGTAGTTTTACTGACCAGTGACTTTGCATCTTTTATTACAATTATGAATAGGGGGAGTGTGTTACACACACTGGAAGTATTTGTCCAATTTTATTGGTATTTTTAAGAGAAAATCTACTTGCATACCCATACAAGTGTATAGATTGTTTTGGGTGACTGGCACTAAGGGGGGTTCTAGTATCAATCTGATAAATATTTCTATCAGATACAGTATCACTTTGTTTTAACAGACTAGTTACATAGAAAAACAACTAAGACTGTAAAAAGAAGTGCCAGGGACTCCTGTTGATTGATAAATGCTGTTTAAGCTAATTTATGCAGTCTGCCATTTACTTCAGGGGTACTTTCGGGTCCTGGCGTGACGCATCGTGTGACGTCACATGCACGCGACGAGTTATTGGTCTGCGAGCGCGGAGCGTTTAAACTTTACTTCTGTAGTCCCTTATCATGCTCAAACTTGTACGTTTTCAAGCTTCTTAAATTAAAGTTGCATTGCATGAATTATTTTGCTGTTTTAACAAAGAAGCTCTCTGTGTGAGTAGTTACTTTGATGTACACATACAAATGCAGACTGTTTACCATACAGTACAAGGATGAGTTCAAAGTTACCCGTCATGCCGTGCGCAGCTACCGTATTGTTGGGTAGAAAACCCCACTATCAACGTTAAAAGTGACAATAAATGTTTCCATGGTTGCTTATTCCGGGGAAAGTGATAGTTATTGTGTTGTGGTAAGAAAAGTGAACATGGTGGAAACAAACACGCATGATGTATTCATCTGAGCCTATTTTGAGTAAATGAAACATTTTGGGGGTCAGAGGTCACTCCAAATTTTAACCGTGCGACTTGAGTGACTGTGGACGGCTACCTGGACATTAGACATACCTCAAATCAAACCATCATATAAACTCTGAACTCAACTGTGTTGTGTATGTAGTGGGGTTGTAGTAGGATTCGAGACAGGCACGGACGGTACATTCATAGAATGTTTACTTAACTTCTTCCTCGGTAGTTCACAAGTACAAGGATGCACATTAGTATACAGCGACACCGCAGGAAGGGGAGTGTATTACACGACACCACATATTCCCTTTTTGTTAGAATAGGACACAAACAGTAGCATTAATCTGAAATAAGCAATAGCTCTTTGGTAAGTATGAGCTTATAGAAAACATACATTTCAATATTCATTGCCAGATTAGAGGTAAATATTTATCAAAGGTAAGCAATATTGTAAGGAACTATAATGTCAATATCGGTAAGCAAAAGTGTGTAAACCTTGTAAACGTAAGCAGACAGTATGAGGATCACATCATAAACAAACATGACAATTTTTTAAACAATGAACATTCATCATGTCTTTTTTTTTTTTTTTTTAACATCACCACATCTTTTCTGTATCTTTTTTTTTTTAAGTCACGTAATCTTGAAGCCATGCAGGAGCATGTCGTATTCTCGTTGCACTAGGAGAGGGATGTGGTGAGGGCACAGTTTCAGGTTCAGGTGGCTCAGCACCTTGGTTGCTTGGCATGAGGCAAGCATCAGCATCAGCAGGCTGTGGCGCTGAAGCAGCAGCACAGGTGGAAGAATGGGCAAGGTGGAAAGAATTCCACACCTTTCCATCAGACAGCAGATAAGTGGCTGGACCCTTTTGGGCTACCACTGTCAGTGGCTTGGTGAACTTTGAGTGTCCTTTGGCAAGGATTCCAGGTTTGCGGATGCGAACCGCAGAGCCAATCTGGAAGCTGGGTGATTTTGCACCGCAACGTTTGTCGGTGTATTGTTTTGACTTCCGTTGTTTGTTTTGTGTGTTTTGTAGCATGTTGCCTTTGTCAGCAGTGGGGCGCATGGAGTGAAGACCTGTGATGTGAAGCTTTGTATTCAGTGGTCTACCATGCAACAGTTAAGCGAGGGACACTGAAGTCACGGCATGTGGTATGGCTCTATAAGTGTGTAAAAACTCAGTGAAGAAGGCTTTCAGTGGTTTACCTTCGATGTTGGCTGTTTGTAGACAGTCCTTGAAGACTCTGTTGAAACGCTCAATTTCACCGTTGGCCTGTGGGTAGTAAACAGAGCTGCGACGGTGTGTGATGTTCCTGTCACTAAGGAATGCTTCAAACTCGGTCGACACGAACTGAGGGCCATTGTCAGTAACAATTTCCTGTGGATTACCTTCTCTGCTAAACACAATGGAAAGAAAAGTCATAACAGAGGCAGAAGTAACATTTGAGCAGAAGGCAATCTCAGGCCATCGGCTGTAATAGTCAATGAGGGTGATGGCGAAGCGGCAATCAGCAGGCGCAGAGTGAATAGGACCAACAATGTCCACAGCAACCTTTTCCCAGGCAGCAGTTGGGGTAGGCACAGGCTGTAATGGTGCAGTACGTGTGGTTGCGGTTTTGTCATGCTGCAAGCAGGTGGTGCATGATTTGATGGCGAGCTCAACGTGAGAATCCATTCCAGGCCACCAGTACAAGTCTCTCAGTCTTTGTTTTGTGCGGACGATCCCTTGGTGTGTAGCATGAGCAAGTTGGATCATTTTTTCCTGTAGCTGTTGTGGTATCACAACACGATGAGTGCCACGCACAATGACACTGTTCTGCACGGCAAGCTCATTTTGCACACGGAAGTATGGCACGATGAGGGGGTCAAGGCCTTTTGCAGTACGAGGCCAGCCCTTCTGCATGTAGTGTCGCACCTTCTGTTGCACCAGACATTCCTCACACGCACTGGAGAGCTCATCAGCAGTGACTGCAGCAAAATCAGGAGACAAGCAATCTGCAGTAACATTCTCATGTCCTGGTTTTGTATTCGTTTCCAGTTTCGTCAGCTCCTCCGACACCTTGTCACGCACGGCATATGGGAGTCTGCGTAGCTTTTGCTGGACTGGAGGCACATCAGCACGCACTTTAACTTTGTGTATAAAACCTGTAGCAACGCCTAAAGCATTTGTAGTGTTGACAGTGTGACTCATCTCTGATGCGGCAGGTGTTGCAATCTGCCCATCTTGTATGTGAAGGCGAAGTGCAGTGAAAAGGTCCATTCCCAGTAGTGGAGTACCGTCAGGAACTATGTAGAAGTCAGTATGTGCACTCTGGTTGCAGTATGTAGCAGTAAGTGGAAGACAGCCCAACACTGGAATTGGCTTCTTCATGTAGGTCACCAGGCGTACAGTAGGCTTTGAGAGAGACATGTACATGAATGAATGTCTGTAAATTCTCTCTGGCAGAATTGAGACTGCTGAACCAGTGTCCACAAGCAGGTCAGTAGTAATTGACTGTTCATCATTCGCATGGAGAGCAACTGTACACGTAAGGCGCTTTGGGACTGCAGCTGTAGGGGCTACATGACACACAGTAAGGTCTGGGACACATTCATAGAGTGTTAACTTAACTTCTTCATCGGTAGTTCTCAAGCACAAGTACAAGGATGCACATTAGTATACAGCGACACCGCAGGAAGGGGAGTGTATTACACGACACCACAAACTACACAGGAATAGTTTAAAGCTTACACATCTCTTCAAACCTACAACTATTTGTGACTAAGTTCATGATGTACAGCAGTGTGTAATCAATGGCAACTTGAGTAAGACATTCAATGAGGTGGGTTTTCCAATCCACTCCTTAAAACACAAGTAGATCATTTTGGGGCATTTTACAGGCATAAAAATCTCTCACCTTTAGAAAAAAATCATCGTTTTGTAGTCAAATAGGGTGGGTGACCTACATAAATGGTATAGATCAGAGGAGAAAATATTTTGAGGTGAGGAACAGGGTATTGTGAGATTTCCCAGAGTGAATCATATTTTGAGGTGGTGCGTTTGAATCGTAGTTCAAAAGTTTACTGTATTTATTCACCTGTAACTAGATTTCAGCTTATCACTCCATTTTATTCACGTACGAGAGACAAATGTTAGAATGGAGAAAACAAAGTCATCCTGAAAGATATAAAGTGGAAAAAGTTTTATTAGGGAAACGACTCTTAAGTATATTCGATGATGCATCGGACTTTGAATAAATACATTGTAAATTTTATTTTGGTATCGTGTTCATGGTTGACAATCATTTGAATCATGACCGCATGTACTCAACAAGGTTTGTAATTTTCAATGCTTACTTTGAGCGGAGAAAAAGTAACACAAAATTTGTTACCGATTTTTTTAATACCACAAATTTGAGGTGGCGTTATACACAAATAAATACAATATTTCCTCTCACCTATTTAATCACTGGCCCATTTTTATGCCTAAGAAACTGATGTGGCTCCACGGTGATGTTTAATGCTTGCACATTCGGCAAAGTAATAACAGGGATCAGAATTTTCCGCGGATCCGCGGATTTCCGCTGTTTTTGAACCCCAAAGGTCATTCCCGTAAATCGTCTAAATTCGATGAGAAAATATTTTGGGGGGGTGAGGTATGATACGTGACTGTTTCATCACCCCAAGTTAGAAGTTAGAGATCGCGAGAAAAATCGACTCCTACCATTGGTCGATAGGTTCGCTGATAACCAATCAGCGGAGCTTTTGTTCAGAGCATTGGCTTTATCAAACATGGCGCTCCTTAAAATCGGCGCAAAGATCGTGGAAGTTACAGAAACTTTGAGCCAGTTCATCGCAAAGTGTGATGTTCCAGGGAAAGCAAAGTGTCTATACTGTGTCGATCTGATCAATTATGGTACGCGAGGTTGTGTGGCACTGATCGATCATGCTAAAATGAACAAGCACAAAGCAAAAATAGCTTGCCGGCGATCAAATTATGCACTCGGATCCGCATTTAAAATCGGCAGTGAAGCTAACAGTAACACCACCGGTTCAACATTATTGGCCGTTCCAAATCCTTCCACTTCAAATACTAGCAGCAGTCAACCACTGGTTCCCCTGTGTGACAGAAAATCCCAATCTGAGGTATTTATAAATCTATTTATTTATGAAATGATTTTATCTTTTGTGTTTATACAATATTTAGAACAGGATAAACAAAATTTATGACATGTATTTTCTTTAAGCATGTTCAGTTAATGCATTCTATTTTCAAATTAATGATGAATGGTCATTAATGTATATATTTTCATATATATTGTTGATTAGTAGCTAAATACAAGGTCCATCTTCATCATCAAAACACAACAACAATGGTGATGGTTGTAACATTGTAATCCCCCAATTGTTTTAAACATCTTAAAACTGAAAAAAATACATGGTTTCTGTTTTGTTGGATTTAATTCATTCTAGTGCAATTTTCACATAGCAAATAAGATAAATGCTGTTGGCTTCAAGGGGGGCTTAGCCCCCCTGAGCCCCCCACCGGGCTCCGCCCTGGACCTGGCCGGGGCCTGCGGCCCCTGGACCCTGGCTATTTCAGCTGAAAATGAAAATCTCCATTCTGATCCCTGTAATAAATAGATAAATCTCCCCAGACATAACTTAGCCAATCAACTTTTGGTAGTCACACACAGCAAAAGTTTTAAAGAACCAAAACATATGAAGTAAAAGTAAGTTCGGCAAAGTTGTCATTCAAACATGACTCATATCCGAATAGCGCCTATCAAAAATGTGGGATCATAAGACCAAAAATAACTAAGCGTACAAAATGCCAAGTTTTGTAAGTTTTGCTTTCATATTCTTTGCACTTATCATTTCAACACAGGGCCATAAAATGTCCGGACTATGCACCGTCTTCTGTCAATACTGATTATAGAGAAGAACTTCAAAACTTGTAACGAGTTGTCCAAAGAATAAACGTCCTAATGTTTCTGAGTTTTGAGAAGTTCCCCCCCGTGACATCCAGCTGAGTGCACGCATGTGTGGGTCACCCATTTGTCATGAGTAGAAATTCTCCGCCAGCTTCCTCATTCTTTTATTGCAAATTTTGGAGTCACTTTGCGCCACGGCGCTGTCCATTGCATTTTCAGCGACGTAGCTGCGATTGTTTATCTGAGGAAGGCCGCCTTCCTCGCTGGCCGAGAACATGGCCGCCCTCTCGGAAGGGGTTCCGTCGTCTCCTTTTAGCTCCTTTTTAGTGAGGTTGGGATGAAAGCACTTGTAGTAGACTATTTTAAGTATCAGACCAGAGATGTAAAGCGCAAACACAATGACTGCAATGACGCACGAATAAAAGAGGGGTATTTTAAAAGAAGGGGGTTGCGTGTGCATCCTCCAGCACCACAAACCGCACAGGAGGGAAATATCCATCAGGATGAAGGCGTGATACAAGCTCGATTTGTACCTAGTCCTCTCCTCCACCACGTTGAACCAGTTGAAATACCAAATGAGTCCTACGGTGGCCCGGTAGAGCAATTCGCCCCCCGGGTTCTCCATAAACTTGGTCTTGCAGCGCCAGGCGGACATGAGGAGGAGCGTCCAGGAGCAAATGAAGTGGCTCAAGACAAAACATGGCAGGACGGAGGCGAAGAGGGCGATGGCGATCACCCGGGGGAAGATGAGGAGAAGGTTCCATGTGAAGTAGACAAAGGACGAGGCAACGAGCTGCTTTTGCTTGTCGGGGAGGAAAGAGCGCAGCGAGCGGTGGTAGGTGGTCACACTGAAGGCGATGGCTGAAGCTGAACCCAAGGCTTTCAACACTGAGGACAACATTAGAATGGCAAGAACAAATATTGCCTTTAGTTACAAAGGCGTTTCACAATACAAAGTCAAAAATACAGTACAGTAGATGCTGCCATTTGCCGCTCGCAAAGTTCTACCTGGCAACCGGTGTGTTTCGTAAAACCCGGTATGCTCTTTGTGTCCCCTTACAGCTCTGTAAAAAATCTACTGTATGGTACCGCTACGAAGAGCTATCGCTCATAATGGACCAGGAGAAAAGAGGAGAAAGAAATTTTTGGGCCATCGAAACAAAGCAATAAGATATGAAAACACACACTGCCCTGCACGGGAGTTCAGAGATGACAAGGAGGAGGATGCAGCCATCATTCCATCAGCCCAAACAATTTGGCAAAATTCCATGAAGTCTCAGAATTTGTGGAAAGGAATCACCCAGAAAAAGTGTTGACAAGTCAGGGTATTGCACATTATAATGACATCTTCTGTCATTTCTGATGGACCGTCAAATAAGGACATAATCTGATCTTTTTTAAGAAATGCCTGCTGACCAGTAGACAAAAAAGGCCACATTAAAGGTCAATGAAAAATTGTATTACTTTCTTTATTCTTTGTTTTTACATGATGTGCCTCTTGTTTTATGTTTATTGTGCGGTAATGTCATTTTAATATGTATTTGTTTCTTGTTCCTATGTTCTTGTGATTTATTTTAAAAAATATACTTTTGCGGTGCTTGGAACGGATTAGCGCATTTACATTCAAAAGGCATTTCTACTTACAAATGTTTTAGGTTACAAAGCTACTCCCAGAACCGATTAAATTTGTAAGTAGAGGTATTGCCATTTTTCAGGTTGCAAACCCGTACATTAAAAAAACCAAAATATTTTCTAAGAGTCAACAACATGTGAGTCACAATCGTGAAAAGAAAACAAACTGATCCAACATTTAATATTGTGCTGACAAAAGTAGGCGTTGCAAAAAGATTTCTTGCCTTTGAGTTCGTGCTTTGTACGATTTCTTTTTGCTGCAATCACAGCCACAAGTCTTTTGGGGTATTTCTCTATACGTTATGCACATCTTGAAACCGAAATACTTGCCCAGCCTTACGAAACCAAGTTTCTTAAAGTTCGATGGTGATTGTTTGTGCACAGCATTTTTCAGATTTTTCTACAAATTCTCTATAGAATTGAGGTCTGGACTTTGGCTTGGCCATTCTAACACCTTTATATTGTTACTTTTAAGCTATCCTATTGTAGATGTTGCTTTTTCGGAGAGTTTTCCTCTTTGAAAGTAAACCTGCGCCCCATTTTCAGGTCTCTTACAGATTTTCAGTTTTTTAGCTTCAAATTTAAAGCCTGGAATCATTGTCTGAAACTCGTGACAAAAAGTTACCGGACACCAGGGCAGACAACTCTGAAAAGTTGCCTGCCCCATGTTTCACAACTTGAAACACAATAAGACGATGAATCGCAAAAAAAAAACATTGTTGCAAAGTATTAAGGATTTATAATCAGAATATATAACAGAACAACACTTTAAAATTAAGTTTATTATAAATCGACTTATAACATTAATTGCATGTATATGACACCGCTGTTCTCCATCTGCCATCAGTATCTACCTGTATTTACTCATCTTCATTCATGCAATGTTTGCGTTGCCTCATCTGCTACAAGGTACTGTATTTTTCATATTACATTGGAACGTCCAAACCATGGACGAAAATCGCCCTTTCACTACTTACTAGCAGCCTAATGATTTTTTAATCCTATATTTGCCTCCAAATATTTTCTATAACGTTTTTTTAATTGATGCAAACTGTATAGGGCGGCATTGGCTCAGGAGGTAGAGCGCTCGTCTTGGGATCAAGCAGGTTTGATTCCCGGCTCCACCGTGTTATATGTCGAAGTGTCCTTGGACAAGACACTGAATCCCTAATACCCCCAATAGCAGGTAGTTGCTTTGCATGGCTGACACCTCTATCGATTATTCAGTGTGTAAAAAGGGGGAAATGTGAAGCAAATTGTAAAGCGCTTTCGGAGGTCTTCATTGACTTGAAAAGTGCTATATAAATGCAGATCATTTACATTCAAACAATTTTGAAAGTTATTTTTTTAGTTTAAATGAAATGCCGACTCACTCGCCAGAGGATCCAGCTGGCCTTTCTGCAGCATAATTGTAAGCATGAGAACCAGTTGGGGAGCGCTCTCGGATAAAGCCTCAAAGAGCCGCAGCATGCTTAGGTCGTGACTCAGGTACACGGCCGCGTCTGTCGGGTTTCGGGTCTCCGTGAGGCAGCTGCAGGAAGTGACCTCCACTACGGCCGCATGTCTGGTAGACGGTATGGAGATTCAAAAACACTCATGACTGTACTTGCAGCGACTTACGAAATTATTATCACGTCAAGCAACCTAGTATGGTATTTTAAAATGTTACAAATTGCCACTTTTTCAGTATGAAACTGCTTTAAAAGTAATTTGGTGGTTTGTCGGTGAGTCGAGACAAACGCAATACCACTTGCTGCTCAGAATTTGATATTTTATTTGAGAAAGTGCTCAAATATCAAAAAAATCCATCATATGTATTGTTGACATCATACTCTCAATACTATGACTTATTTACATATTCTAATCATATCATACCCTCGGGTGAGTTTCCAAAGTAAAAGATTTTGAGTCAATTCATGTCTAGTTAGTTTTTGAAAGGGTAGTTTTTCAAAATAAAATAAGTTCTTTGCAAATGTCTTGATTTGGGTCTATAACACCCCCCCTTCTCTTTTTTTGGAATGACTACAGATTGTGGAATCGTTTTCTTATGACAAGCCTCAATTCTTAAAATTAAGATACTCATGAAAGTGATTGGGTCATCAATGTGGTGCTCATGAGCACCACGTACCCTCCTTAGAACAGCTGAGTAGCCCGCAGACCTGTTTTAAAAATAGCTCACTAGTGATGGGTCATTGTGATATTCTAGGATATTTAATTCCTAAATGGCATGCAAAATCAATTTTTTGTACGTAGCCTATAATTAAATCATTTAGTGTCAAGGCAGACCTTTTAGTGGTTGACGAAGCCTCTTTTAACCTTTTAATAATATAGTCTGGTAATAACATAGTAATAAAAAAATCATATGAAACTGTTAAAACTTTGTGCTAATCAGTAACAGAAAAAGCAGCTGGTTACCATTTATTTATTATTGCACCTTCGAATCAAAAAAGTTATAAAATCCAGTGGTATTAATAACCTTTTTTCTACCTTTGCCTGGGGGTGCCACACAATCGCTGTAGATTGATCTTAAGGTTCGCTTTTCGGAAAGTCAGAACATTTCCACGAAGTAGATAGTTTAAATAAGGGTGTGCACGTGCAAGATAAACAATCCACCACGTTTACAATGCAAACTATTTGAAAGGTAGATTTTCAAAGTAAAATTTGTTCTTTGCACATGTTTTGTTTAGGTTTCATGAAAAAGCCACCTTTTTGAATGTCTATAGATTGTATCATGTGTTGTTGTTTTTTTGGGCAAGCTGAAATTCTCAATATTAAGATATTCACTGAAGTGATTGTATAGAGTAGGGGTAAAAAACTCTTTAGTTTGGGGGCCAAATGAGCAGATGAGAAAGAGAGAGAGAGAGAAGAAATAAAAAAGTGAAATAACAATACAGAGTGAACGACAGAGAGAACAATCAACAGAGAGACAGAGATAAAGAAAGTAAGAAAGAGAAATTCAGGAGGGAAAAAAATAAAAATAAATAAAGGGAGAGAGAGAGCAAAAAAGAGAATGATAGATGGAGAAGAGACAAAACATAAGAGGGGAAGGAGAGAAAGAGATAACAAGTAGAGAATGAAGGAGAAAGAAAGAATGGGAAAAGAGCAGCAAAAAAGAATGAAAGGGAGGAAATATAAAAGAACGAGTGATGCAGAGAGAGAGAGAAAATATAAAGATACAGAAAAATATAGGAACAGAAAAATGATGACAATAAAGAGACAGGAAGAGGAAAGAGAGAGGAGAGCGAGCGCAAGAGAGGGAGAGTAATATTGCTTCACTATCTCCTCACAAACCTGAAGTAGACCCCCAACTGTAAACAGTGTACGGCCTTCAGCTGGCCCGGACTGAGCAAGTTCTCCACCTTGGTCACCCTCACAAAGTCGTCGTACGTGTACCACAGCCAGCTAAAGGTCTGGGCGAGCACGGAAGAGCCCAGGAGGACAAAAATCAGGATGCCCAAGTAGACGTACTCCTTTTCCTGGTAGAGGGACACGGCAGTCCCTATGTCAAGTCCAATGTCCAACATTAGGAAGGCCAGTCCCACATAAGTGAGGAGACAATCCAACTTGGAGAACTTGAAGACGCTCATAGCTCTTCCTGGGCTGCTACATTACGGGCTTTCTTTCCCCAAGGCAATTCCTCAAACACTTAACTTGAAGAGAAAAGAATGAGCATGTAGCTGGGAACTCCACCCTGATAGAAACCCTGCCCCAAAGGACTACTCTTAAAGGCACAAGGTCCAAAAACAACATGAGCTGTCTTTTTTTTTTACTTTCAGTTTCCTGTTTTGTTCACAGTTGCTTTAAAGCAGGGGTGGGCAACTATTTGTATTCATACATGTATAGTTGGAGCTATTTATAATAAGTTAATCTTTTAAGTTTTACTGACTTTTCAACTCCCCAGTTAAAACAGGTTTAAAGTTTTAACTCAGAGTTAAAGCGAAAAAAGGCTTTTGACAGCTGAATGAGTTAAATATTCAATGCCGAGTTAATTCTTGAGTTAAAGGATGTTTAAAGCTTGGTTTTAGCATATCAACAACTTTAGTTACTAAACGGATGAACAGCTTTTTTATAATCAGTTTTTTTTTCACGTTTTAATGCCACTTCTTCCTCAGTTAAAGCAAGTTTGAGGCTTGATTAATACTTCAACATTCGACTGCTGACCAAATAAAAGCTTCAATGTTGAGTTAATTCTTGAATTAGAGAATTTTCAGCTTCAATTCAGCGTTAAAAATGTATATTTTGAGGGAACTGGTATACAATTATAAATTGAAATAATGTTATCCTTTGAAAAATGGTAATAATATTCATCGATCAATCAAAAACTGACTGTTTATTCTTATCAAATATTAAAATATTTGATTGTTCAAGATGTAGATGGGACAATATTTTTCTACTGGACATCATTGGCTAGTAAAGAGGGCTCGTACACCTTTTTCATGGCACAATTCAAGCAGATTTTAAGTACTTTTAAAGCCGAATTTTCAATGCCACAACCATTAAAATAATAAATTTAGTTGGAATAATGTATTTTGCAGATCAACAAATATATGTGATTTACATATGCAATATTTATTTTGCGTGTGCATTTAACAAGACACGTGAGTAAATTGTGAATCTATTTGAGGATCTGAACAATACGTGTGTCAATATTTTTAGTTAAAATGATGGTAACGTGTAGCTTACATTATCAGTTGCAGGAAGTTCTTTCCATTACAATTTTCCACTGGAAATTGCTACATATATATTTTTTTTGCGCGGGCCAAAATCTAAAATTGATAAGTAATCTTTGCACAATAAGCATTTCATAGTGCCATGTTTAGGTGTAGCATGCACCTGTCCCATAGGGGGTGATGACACTTCGTGGGACAATGCCGTACCAACTAATGCCAGCTGCCATTAATCACGAGGTAAGAAATGCAACGGCAAAACAAAGCTACCAGAGAGAAATGTTGGACTCATTTTTAAGCAGATTTGTAAAACATGGTGACATTTAAAAGTATTGATAAGTACTTTACCCAACATTCAAGCACTTTCCAATCCTTGAAAACACAACATTAAAATTCAAGCATTTTCTGTCATGATTACCCAAGTGGAGCCACCTGGGGTAATCATCTGGCGCGTTGGAATGTGCTTCCTGATTGGTCAATGCTCCCTTTTTAAACGCGTTACGCGGAGAACTATTTGTGGGAGGATTAATTCTGTACCCCGTAAGACTCTCCCGATTACCTCTGCCTTCTTGTTTACCTGATTTTGCCTGCCTGCCTCCGTCCCACGCTACAATCTTCTCTTCAGTCCCGTCCTGGTAAACTCGACCTTCTTCCGTCCCACGCTACGATTGGCTACGTCTTCCGAAGTTGTCTTCACGACGTGGCTGCTCACGTTCGACGGTCATCGTGTTTCCCGCTAACCCTTACGCTTCCCCAAATAAAAGACTTGTAACGAACGCTCTGGGGTCCCCTGCTCTGTTCTGGTAATCCTCGTGACAGAATCCTCCCACCAGAATGGACCCCGCGTTCGTACATCTGCCCCCTGACCGCTATAAAAGTCTGAATCAGCAGCGCGATTCCTGTTGTGCAGTTCGGCAAGTTTGATTTTTGCAACCCGGAGATGGAATAAGAGCTTGCTCTGTCCACTCCACGCATCGGCCCGGTATTGCAGTACCTCCGGGAACGGTGCATTCGCAATGATCGCAGCAAGGCTTTAGGGCTAGGACCTTAGCTTGGCCTTTTGGCTGAGAGTAAGTGTCCCGGCTCCTAGGCTTTGTAGCGTATTATGAACTGACCGATAACGGATAATGGATAATGAATAACGAAGATAGAACAATAACCCTTAAAAACCCCAAAACCCCAAGTCATTTCCGACATGGCGAAATTGGCTAAGAAACCTCCGGCCGTATGACTGCAAACGACTCCCATGCCTGCCTGCTCGACTCCCATGCCTTCCTGTTCGACTCCCAAGCCTGCCTGTTCGACTCACAAGCCTGCCTGTTCGACTCCCAAGCCTGCCTGTTCGACTCCCAAGCCTGCCTGTTTGACTCCCAAGCCTGCCTGTTCGACTCCCAAGCCTGCCTGTTCGACTCCCAAGCCTGCCTGTTCGACTCCCAAGCCTGCCTGTTCGACTCCCAAGCCTGGCTGTTCGACTCCCAAGCCTGGCTGTTCGACTCCCAAGCCTGGCTGTTCGACTCCCAAGCCTGGCTGTTCGACTCCCAAGCCTGGCTGTTCGACTCCCAAGCCTGGCTGTTCGACTCCCAAGCCTGGCTGTTTGACTCCCATGCCTGCCTGTTTGACTCCCATGCCTGCCTTGAGTCTCCCTGTAGTGATTTTCTCCAGTCTTTCCTGTCCTGTCTTGTCTGTTCTGAATCTGCTCCCCCTGAGTCTGACTCTTCTGAATATGCTCCCACTGAGTCTGACTCTTCTGAATATGCTCCCACTGGGTCTGACTCTTCTGAATCTGCTCCCACTGAGTCTGACTCTTCTGAATCTGCTCCCACTGAGTCTGACTCTTCTGAATCTGCTCCCCCTGAGTCTGACTCTTCTGAATCTGACCCCCCTGAGTCCGAACTCTTCTGAATCTGACCCCCCTGAGTCCGAACTCTTCTGAATCTGACCCCCCTGAGTCCGAACTCTTCTGATTCTGCCTGTCCTGTCTGATTCTTCCTGTCCTGAGTTGACTCTCCTGATTTTCCTGTGTTACTCTGTGACGTGCCGTGGGTTTATTTTTATTTTATTTTCCTGGGGAACTTCTGGAGCCGTTCCTTGAGGGGGGGGTTCTGTCATGATTACCCAAGTGGAGCCACCTGGGGTAATCATCTGGCGCGTTGGAATGTGCTTCCTGATTGGTCAATGCTCCCTTTTTAAACGCGTTACGCGGAGAACTATTTGTGGGAGGATTAATTCTGTACCCCGTAAGACTCTCCCGATTACCTCTGCCTTCTTGTTTACCTGATTTTGCCTGCCTGCCTCCGTCCCACGCTACAATCTTCTCTTCAGTCCCGTCCTGGTAAACTCGACCTTCTTCCGTCCCACGCTACGATTGGCTACGTCTTCCGAAGTTGTCTTCACGACGTGGCTGCTCACATTCGACGGTCATCGTGTTTCCCGCTAACCCTTACGCTTCCCCAAATAAAAGACTTGTAACGAACGCTCTGGGGTCCCCTGCTCTGTTCTGGTAATCCTCGTGACATTTTCAACGATTCCAGGAACGAATCCTGTGTACAGGTGCACCTAATTTTTCCCACCACGAGTCAAAAATGTCTTGAGTAGACACAAAAATAGACTAAGATGAGTCAACCCTATTTTTATTTTCTTTTTTCTCATCTTTGATTGTTTCTATTGGCTGGAGTAAAAGACTGCCGCATTGTACGCCATCCTTTTGTTGAGCATCTGGGATGAAGGCACTCCATCCTGCATTGGAAATTCCCTGAAGGACACATCTGCATCAGGCAAGTCATTGGGGAGTCCCGGTTCTCTCAGCTGGGGCCTCCATAGTTTGGGATGGAAGCAACAGTAGTATATGCATTTAAAGAGAAGTCCCAATAAGTAGGTCAGAGGTAGAGTGATGAGCAGCGCCACCGCATACGATTGGGAAGTCACCGGGTCTCTGTAGCACCACCAAGTGGCCAGGAGGATCCCTCCGTCAGTCGTGATGAAGCTATGGTAAATGGCACTCCTGCCTCGAGTCCGACCCTCGGCCACATTAAACCAGCTGAAGTACCAAATGAGCCCCACTGTGGCCCGGTAGAGCCATTCCCCACCCGTGCTGTCCATAAAGTCGGTCCTCTGCCGCCAGGCCCACATGACCAAGCTGGACCAGACAATCAGGAAGTGGGCTGCTATGTAGGCGGGCAGGACAGAAGCAAAGAGGGAAAGGGCAGCCACCCGCGGTGAGATAAGAAGGAGGTTCCACAGGAAATAGACCAGCGAGGAACCCCAGCCCTGCTTGGCCTTGTCTGGCAGGAAGGAGCGCAGGCAGCGGTGGTAGTCCACTACCATCCAGGCTATGGACGTGGTCGATGCCACAATGCTGACAACTGCCAGTGAGAAAACCAAATGTAAGAAAACGTTTCCAGTGTTTCCCATACCATTGAAAGTCTTTGGCGGGCCTCCTGGATCCAATATATATATAAATAAAATATATATAAATGCGAAGTAGGGCTGCATGATTAACCAAAATCTAATGGACATTGCGATGTGACCTTACAGTTCAAGGATTTATAGTTTATTGTTTCTGAGTAATAGTGTGTATGGCCAACCAGAATTGTCACAATTCGGGTTTTAATGGTGCCCCTGGACACGTATAAATTGTCCACCCACCTGGGTCTTTTAACACAATTATATGGGAAATACCGATGCCTTTAGGATTTGTTTTTTAAATTCTTATCCATAGCATTGGCAAGGTAAAACAGTAACACATTTTCAAGTGCTGAACTAATATGAATGGGTTGACTATCACTGACTATCAGTTGTAGTACCACAAATAATCACTAGATGGCAGAAACTTTTTTGTTAGGCTTCTACAGACATGTACTGCCTTATACATTTTTATTTTATGATAGAAAACCAATGATCTCAAAATTGCAATAAATTAGCAAGGCCTTAGCCAATGTGCACAGGTTGACTGTTACTTTTAGTTCTACTACTGCAAATCATGACTAAATGACAAAAACAGTTATGTTAGGCCTACACGGGCATACACAAGATTTCTAACATTTTATGACAGAAAAATGACTATCGTAAAACAGCAATACATTTTGCAGTCACTGAACCAATAGGCATGGGTTGACTGTTAGTTGTAATGCCTCAAATAATCAGTAGATGGCAGAAACGGTTAGGCTTATACTGTTCTATACAACATGTTTTTGTAGTTAATAATAGATAATTGATTATCTTAAAACGGCAAGAAATTTGCGGGTGCTGATAGACTATGCATGGGTTGACCGTTGCTTTTTGATGTAATACGTCACATAACCAATAGATGGCAGAAACAAGTAGACTTATAGTGCTCTATGCAAAATTTGAATGGTATTTAACGATATAAAACCTTTTTATTGAATTGAAATCAAACATTTCTGTGATCTTAGAACCCAACCTCACAGATCTCAATTTTGGTGGCGATCCCTGTGCTTATTTTGTGTACATCACTAGGAGAGGACAACTCACACTGGACGGTCCTGGCTTTGTTGGTGCGCAGCACCACATAGATCATTAGCGTAAGTTGCGGCGCGCTCTCGCAGAAGGTCTCGATAAGCCGCAGCATGCTGAGGTCGTGGGTCAGGTACACGGCATACTCGGAGCCTTCCTCTTTTCGCCACCATACCCGGAAGCCTTGCCTGATTGCCGAGATGTGCCTGCATGAACGGGGAAACGCGTGACACGAAGATTGTTGAGTGAAGGTGAACACCTCAGACCAACAAAACAGGTATGGAATGTGACAGCGTGCATATACTTTGTCACCACCACACCTCAACAGACGTGCATGTTCACGGCACTTGTCAGATGTAATTATAACCTTTATAACAGGGTAATGGCTATGACGTAGAACAGATTTTCTAAACTTTTTCATTGACACACCTTCTGAAGGGACAGTGTGAATTATTTAGTGCTTTCAAGTGGTAAGATAATTCATCTTTAAAGTAGGCAAATTCTACTTATCCAGCATGTACAAATATCTTATGTAAATTTAACCTATATTACAGTTGGAGAATAATTGTGCTAATTTTCGGAAATATTTTCTGCCTAAACCTAAAATATTTTCTTAATAATATTTAAATACATTATTCGTTTTTTTTCAGTGATTTCCCTAACACATATCACGTAAATATTTATTTTACAACAACAAAAAATAACGTGTCCAAGTAAAACAGGGAAAATAATCCTTGAAAAAACTTTTACTAGATTTTTTTTTAAATTAGGTAATACAACAACAAAAAACATAATTTAACTTATTTTACAGATGTTTTTTGTGTTTCTGGTTAATTATGTTTAAAATATATAGTCAAATGAGTAAAATAATGTGTCATTAATGTTCTGAGTTTGCATCATACTACTTCATTAAATACAATTTAAATAATCAGACCCCCAATATAGTACGTTCAAGTGTACCCCCATTTTGAACCACTGGGCTTGACAGTGTTCATGTGTGAAATCACAAAAATAAGTGTATTATTTCAACAGAGCTAAAAAATACTAAGAATCTTCTGCGGTTAACAGGCCAGTTCGGAGCAAATTTCTAAATAAATAACAACTACAAAAATAAAAATCAAGCAATGTTTATTTGATGGTTATTACTGGTCGCTTATGTGATGTTTGCCGTTTTTAAGCAATATCATTGTTTAAGAACCACTTTTGAACTGAAAATTGCGCTCATAAATGCTACTGGGAAAACATTTAAAATCTGAAAATTATCCGTCTATTCTGAAGTTGTTGTTTTTTAATTATTTAGCAGCTTTGTTGTAAAAAAGGGCGGCACAGTGGTTAGCGTGTGTGCAGCACAGTTCTGAGGTCATGAGATCGAACCTCCTGTGTGGAGTTTGCATGTTCTCCCCATGCTTGCGTGGGTTTTGTCCGGGCACTCCGGTTTTTTCACAAATTCCCAGGTTAATTGTCCCTAGGTGTGAATGAGTGAGTCAGTTGTCTGTCCCTATGTACTCTGCGACTGGCTGGCAACCAGTTCAGGGTGTCCCCTGCCCACTGCCCGAAGATGGCTGGGATGGGTTCCAGCACCCCCGCGACACTACTGAGGATAGCCAGTGCAGATAATAGATGGATGGATGTTGTAAAAAATAAAACTGTGGTGTGTCTGAGCCTGTTGTATCATATACAGCGCTTAGGGGAAGTATTGCCCCCCATTGCCACATTTCAGGCTTCAAACTTAAAGCTTTAAAAATCTGAAAATGTTTTCTTAGAATCAACAACATGTGAGACACAATAGTAAAATGGAACCAAAAGATTGCAACCTTCAGAATTTAGAACAACGAAAATGAGTTGCAAGTATGTTAACTTGAGCACTGTAAAAATGCAGTACAACCTATTTATTGTTTAGTTGATCATTTCTTTTTTACATCTACATAATTGAGTTTTTTGAGAGGACTGTGGTACTTTTTTGAGCATCTCACATTATTTTCAAAACACATTTTTGCACGCGTGTTTTTTTTTTTTTTTTTTACCTGCAAAGGAAACCAAGTTGCAGCACGTGCAGCAGGCATGTGAGCTTGACTCTGTCCACGAAAAGAACCGCTTGGGTTCCCATTTGGCTTCGGAAACCTGGCAGTCGGCGATCGTACTTCAACCAGAACCAACTGAACATTTGAACGACGGACGAAGACAGGATCATGAGAGCGATCAGTGCCCCGAACCACAAGAAGTCGCCGTGGCAGTAAAACTCGACGGCCACCCACAAGTCGGAGCCCCAGTCCACTAAGAACGTACAAACACCGATGACGGAGAAGACGAAATCGATCCAAGAATATTTTGAAAAAGTCTCGCGCTCCATGATGATTCCGCTTCCAATTAGCAAGCTAGCTGCGCTTTTAGCCAACGAGCAACAGGCGAAGCGGACCGTTATTTGTCTCCAGATGAGACCTTACTTTCTTTTCAACCCATGGAGCGCATTTAATCAAGACTTATAAACGGGTATCAAGTCGGGTCCATGCCTCCCCCGTGACAAACGAAACATGTTCTTTTAAAAGTTTTGCATAAAGTTAAAAAAAAACTACTCAACTAGGAAAACAAAACAATCCCTCGGCAATAGGACAAGTTCCAGCCACAGTTGCTTATACGTCACGTGATAGGGCGCAACATCCGGCAACGAAAGGGTGTTTTTTTTTTAATTAATGCAAATTATTTAGCGTCCCATTCATTTTAAAAACATTGATTTAAATAATAAGCAAAAAATATGAAACGTAATGTAAAGATGCATTGTTTTGTTGTTTGTTTGTTTGTTTGTTTGTTTTGAGAAATTAGCCTACTTGTCATAAATGATCCTCACTCAGCTATCTTGCTGCCAGATTTTGTCTACTTTTCTTTAGCAGACCATAAAAAAAGTGAACGGAGTTAAAATTGTTCTCTTTATAATATTTTTCTTGTTTTAAGTGTTTTTGTTTTGTTTTTCTCTTCCTGGCACTTTCCTCTTCCATTGTTTCTTCTTTTTTTTCTTTTTTACTATTTTCTACTCTGATTTCTTTTCCTTCTTTCTTTTGTTTTTTTTCTAAGTGCTGTATTGATACCCCCCCATCTGTGCACAAAAGGCTAGAAAAAAATAGAACAAATAATGTAATGTTAGCCAAAAACACTCTCATGAAGGGCCAGACTAGTAAATTAAAGAGAAAGAGGGAAGAGAGACAAAGAAAGTGATAAAGACAGAAGGAAAGAGGGAGCGCATGAGGAAGGGAGAGAAGAGGAAATAGGAAAAGAAGTACAGAGAAGAAATAAAGAAAGTAAGAAATAGAGTAAGAGAGTAAAGAGAGACAGGAGGAAAGAGGGGAATAAATAAAGAAAAGAAAGATAGCAAGAGAGAGAGGAAAACAAGAGACAAATGGAGAGGGACAAAGGATACAAAGAAACGAGAAAGTCAAGGAAAAAAAAGAGAGTCCTAAAGAGAAGCAGAACGAGAGAAAAGAGACAGGACAAAAGAGAGACAGAAGGAGAGAGAGAGAGAGAGAGAGAGAGAGAGAGAGAGAGAGAGAGAGAGAGAGGGAGAGAGAGAGAGAAAGACAGAGCTCCAGTTGCTCTGCAAGTGGCACCTGACTTTGGCGACATCATGTGGACATATTTCAAACTGCAGCTTACTTTCCTCTTGCGCTTCTCTCAGTGTTGTCTCGCGGCCTGGATTCATACCCTTGGCGGGCCTTTTCCGCCCGACGGGCTGCATATTCGACACCCTTGGTATAACCAAAACGACAGATTAAGGTGAACTGTGGCATCTACATACTTGACTGAGTCGCTTTGTAAAATATGAAAACCTATTTGTTTTTATAAAACAGTTCTTTTTTTTCGAGGGATAGCGATGTCCAAGCGCGAAGGGGTTTTTACAACCCTTCTTACCGCCGAAGAAGAAAATCAATCACGCCCGCTCGCGCGGCCTTTTGTGTAAAACTGCATCGTTCCGCTTGTCGCACTCCTAGTTCTTTTTCGACCCGACTGGGTCGCCTCGTCGAACTATAACACCAACAATTGTGCGAAAATGTCCAGGGTTTATATCGGGAGGTTGAGCTATCGAGCCAGGGAAAAGGACGTCGAAAGATTTTTCAAGAGCTATGGGAAAATACTGGAAGTGGATCTCAAAAACGGGTAACACTGCGGCCCCTTTTCTATAATGCCAATGTCGGTTAGCTTGAGCTAACGTGTTTGCATGGGCCTGTTTATTTGTGCAGGCCCCTACGGCTAACATTGTGTTTAAAGTGCAGTTATATTCTTGGCGCCGAATGTATATTAATGCACGTTTCTCGTGCTCACGTAATCTACATTTAGACTGTTAACTTTACGGAGCTAACATTAAACGTGGCAATGTCACGATGTGAGCATGCGCTGTGTTGAAATTCACAGATGAACTTATTTTGTGTTCGCGGTTTTTACCAACACTGTGTGATTTATTATTGACAAGTGTTTTGTCCCGCTATTAAATAAACCCCCCCGCTTTAAAGGGGCAGTGTACATGCCTCCCTGTGGGAAATTAATACAATATTGATTTGGATGATCAAAAATTCACACTGTCATATACTGTGCGTTTTTTAAACTTCTCGTAGGTGCAAAAACACGGTTTGCATAAAATGAGCTAGAGAGAGCCGACACATCCTCCATTTTTATTTATCTCGATTTTCTTTTTCCATAAGTTTCTTTCCCCTTTGACCACTGGTTTTTATTGGATTGGTTTTCCGCCTTCGGTTCTTTTGTTCGTTTTTCTTATTGTTCTCCCTTTTCTGTTTTTCTTTTTTGCTCATTATTTTCCTTCCCTAACCATTTTCCCCTCATTTTTCTTTGGTTTTCTCTTTTTCTGCTTTTTTTTTTCTTTTTTACTCGTTCTTTTTATTATCTTTTGCCTTTTCTTTTTTCCCTTTTTGTGTTTGTTGAATTTGATGACCTATCGATGATAATTGTTTTTTGTAAGCGTACTTAGTCTAGTTATAACGAAACAAGTGAAATGATCTGCATTTATATAGCGCTTTTCAAGTCAATGACTACCCAAAGCGCTTTACATTATGCTTCACATTTCCCAATAGTGGCCGTGATCTGTGCAGCCATGTAAGGCGCTAACCTGCTAATTGGGGTTTCAGTGTCTTACCCAAGGACACTTCGGCATGTAACACGGACAAGCCGGGATTCGAACTGGGATCCCACCTTATCAGGGCTACACGAATTTGAGGAAAAAACCTAATTGCGATTTTTCTTACCAGTGTTGCAATTTTGATGCGATTCTCAATTTTAAAAGGAAAGCGCATTTTCTGTGTTTGTTTTGGTTTGCTGTGATTACTTTGATTCATGACCTACCAGTAGACACACTTTAACATGAGTGGGGAAAAATGAAAATGGTTATGGCATCATGTCACATACATGTTTAATGAAGAATATTTTGAATAGAGCAGTCTTAACAACTATTTTGTTTTTATAGATCTTAAAAAAATAACAACCCGTGGGGCCAATTTTAATCCCATTTATGCAGCCAGAGGTTATTACCAGTGACGCACTTTAACCTGCCTGCAGACATACCCTTGGAAAAATGTGAAAAATACTAATGTTTAGTTTTCCAGATTGTAATCAAACTTGACCTGGGACCAGGTAAGGCTTCATGCATTTGTCTCAGCTTATTTTCCAGCTAAGATGCGCAGGCGACACTCATCTTGCATGTTATTGCAAACAAAAAATCTGTCGCGAATAAATCTACTATTTCTGTGTGTTCTGACTTAAATTACTAAATGCTAGTAGCACTTGCAGTGATTATTTAAGTTGGGTATAAAACTTGAGTGTTTCCTTTCAAAAGAGACCAAAACTGTCCCAGTTCTCCAAATAGTTCAACAGGATTCACTTTACCTTGAGTAGGTCTAGGGTTGAAATTTCAGGTAAATTTTTACAGGATTATTACGAGGTGAAATTTATGTAAGCGGCATCCTCTTCTGGAAATTTTTTTTTAGGGTTTGCCTTCTATAAATCCTCGGGGGGAAAAAAACGCAGGGTTATGCGATCGCACTACGTATGGATTCGGTGACCTTAGTACTTTTTTGACCTTAGTAATAAGACAAGTGACCCTTTTAGGAATGGTTCTTTTTAATGTGTCCTGCTAATATATCAAGTGTCTTCCCATGTGTAGGTTTGTTGAGTTTGATGACTCGCCTATCGGCATGTTGTTTTTTCTTTGTATTGCTTGCGTCTCTTGGAGTGTTTTGTGCCGTGATAATGAAACAAGTGCCCACTTGTGTATGGGTTTGTTGAATTTGGAGATATTGGTCAGTTGAATTGGATGATTTGTGCTGTGTTTGTGTTTCTTTTTTTAATGTTTTCTTTCAGGGATAATAAAATGAGAGCCCCCATTGGTATTCGCCCGATGAATTTGACAACCTGTGCAACACAGATGATTTTTTTTTTTCTCCGTTTTTATGTGTTAAGTATTTTGTGCCATAATGAACAAGTTACTCTCCTTAGGTATCAGTTTGTTAAATTTGATCTCCCAATGATTGTTCCTTCGTATTTATGCGCTTTTTTGTATGTTTTAAGTCTCGTTCTAATGAAGGGCACCCCTTAGGTATCTGTTCGTTTAATTTGCTGACCTGCGCGACACCAGTTTTTTTTTCCTTGGTATTGTGAGTGTGAATTATTTTGTGCCACGATGACGAGGTTCCTCCCCCTTAGGTATGGGTTCGTTGAATTCGATGACCCGCGTGACGCAGACGATGCCGTGTACGACCTGAACGGAAAGGAACTGTGCGGGGAGCGCGTAATCGTGGAGCACACCAAAGGACCCCGTCGTGACGGAGGCTACAGTGGTGGTGGTGGTGGCGGAGGTGGAGGTGGAAGGAGTAAGTCTGCATGCAGAATATGGCTTTTATGCAATATTTTTATATATTTATACAAATATGTATTTGAATTGACTCTTGTGTTGCTAAAGTTTTGTCCTTGGTGGCTTGTGTGCGTCTGCATCGGTGGAAAAACAAAAGGAGTTAAGCTATTTGGTACTATTAATAATTTCACCATTCAACAAAAACTGTATCCGCAGAGGTATTGTTTCCTCCGCTTCGTTATGCAATAATTAAAGTTTTGGCGCCTTAATTTCCCTTTTTGATTCCTAGACAGAAGACAAAGAGTCATCTTTTACACGTTGCAATGTGAAAAGTGTTTTGAGTACTAACAAACATGTATATATGTAGAAAAAGAATCACAATTGTATTCAGGTGCATAGTAAATAATTACACATTAGCCAAGATTTATTCCCATATCTGTTTTTTTTTTTTAGATATTTTTTTTCCAATAAACACATGAATCTAACAGTTATGGCAAAGCCAAATTGAATATCTTAATCCCTGAAAAGGACAGCGTATAATTATTATTTGGGGGACGGACCCAAAGTAAACCCAAAGCCACACCTCAGCCTTGCATTTTGGTGCCGCGCGTACTTCTGCTTGGGTGTCGAAGTGAACATTCAGGTTTACTTTGGGCCTGGTCCCTCAATCGAGTTAATCGGTCGGATCTGAGTTTTTATACCTGTGGGCCTGGTTGGGCCGGGCTATCGCAAGAAACAAAGGGTCTCTGGATAGCAAAAATGTTCTAGACAGATCCTTTTAAAAAAAAAAAAAAAACAACAGAATATTATAGTCGGGTGAAGTAATATTCGACCAGTAGATGTCGCTGTACGGTCTAGTGCAACCGTAAATGAGTGCTACAAAGCACAAGTAAGAATACAAAACTACGGAGAATATATAATTGATTTTTCCTGGTCATTTAAGTCGGTGCAGTTTTTGCTGCCAAATGAAACGCTGTCCCTTTAAACTAATTACAAATGAGATTTCTTTATAGGGTTGAGTGTACCCGAGCCACCAACGAGTTGAAGTAAAATGTAGTAAATTGTAAAGTAGCTACCAAATATTGTAAATCTCATATTGTATAATGTGAATGATGTTGCTAATTTTTAAAGTTGATTGTCAATGTTAAAGGTAGAGATTTAACAAAGTACCTCGATGTTTCAATTGAAAGAGTCCTTTGCTGGCTGCCCGCCCTATTGCTGGCCATGGTGTCCCCCCTTTCCAAGAGTGTGGTTTGACCATTCTGGGGCCCCAGACCAAAAAAGGGAGCCATTGTGAATGAAGACCGCTATTGCCATTAGGCCCAGCCCAGGCCGGGTGGTGAGGATGCCATGGGGGTTAGGAACAGATGTGGGTTCAGCCTCAAAACAGAACATTTATGCTAACACTCAGATGTCTTTAGGCTAGCTTAGTAGACCGAAAACTATTTCCATTTAATTTTTTTTTTTTTTTTTTTTTTTTTTTTTTTTTAATGGTTCCCAGTGTTTCCCATATATGGAAAGATTCTGGCAGGCCAACGGGGTTTCACTGGTCCCGCCAGAGTATCACAAATATGTAGTATGAAAACATAGTAATCATTTTTTAATGTAATCGCGGTTAAAGGGGACGAGAACTGTACCGCAAAACGTGAAAATCCCCTGAGTGGCGTCACTCCTTTTACAAAAGCCCCCGAGGGTCAAACTTACCTTGATGACGTCCTTACTAACTGAGAGTATACGGCTCTTAACAAAATAACAACTAACATCTACAAATAACATAGAATTGCAGTTGAATAATTGGTCTTTGTCATTGTACAAAATTGTAGGGTTATTCTTTTAGTGTAAGATGGTGATTTAGAGAGCGCAGGCTAATAGCACACTAGCTTTGGGCAACCTTGAAATGAGCCAGGTGTCTGTGATGATTAAAAAACGAGTTGTATATCCAGGTCATCTGTTTCATGGGTAGTTATCTGGCATTGGTGAGATATAGGCTCAGCAAGAGTGGTTTGTTAAGTAGCAGTAGCCCGGACCTTCGACACTGCTTTTGCCTTCTCTCCCAACATCGCCTCAGTCTTTTCCTGGACCATATAACAATCACATATCAGTGCTATGGTCTGTTTATCCGTCGATAACATCTTAGAATAGTAACGTATCGGAAAACGTGATACTTCTTTAGTCTTTGCATTAAACTCTTGTCTCATTTACCATGCTTTGTGGGTGTGACTTGTATCCTGTGTCTTTGCATTTCATAACTAGTGCATTTATAGTCCAATAGTTTACAAGGGCACACATTCATCATAGATCTAGCTTTTGATTTTTGTCCTAAAATGCACCAGATGAATGTGTAGGGATTTAGAATCCCCCAACTCCCCAGACTGTCCACCCACCAGGGTCTCACAAAATTCTATGGGAAACACTGGTGCCCATTTTGTAGCTTATTTGTAGTGTATTGTTTTTTTAATGTCAATTTGAATAACTATAAACAAGATTATTTTTTTTTCTGTCTAAGTAATTAATGAGCTTAAAATTTCCAGAATGGTTTTATTTTAGTGGTAGTAGTTTGATGTTCAGTATAATAGACAATCCTACGCGGTCCTCATTTTGTCGCCCTATCCTTGTCAACTCGAAAGGTGGTTACGGAGGACGTTGGGGCCGAGACCGCTACGGTCCACCCATTAGGACGGATTATCGGCTCATTGTCGAGAATCTGTCCAGTAGGTGCAGCTGGCAGGACTTAAAGGTACGTTTGAGCAGTTTGAAAGCAACAATAAATGCGCGGAAGACGTTATTTAAAGGCGAGCGGCTCGTTTTCAGGATTACATGAGGCAGGCAGGGGAGGTGACTTACGCAGACACAAACAAGGGCCGAAAGAACGAAGGCGTGATAGAGTTCCGGCTCTACGCCGACATGAAGCGGGCCCTAGAGAAGCTGGATGGCACCGAGGTCAACGGCAGAAAGATCCGGCTCATCGAAGACCGCCCCGGGGCCAAACGCAGACGATCCTACTCCCGCAGCAGAAGCCGATCCAGGTACGCCGGATACATTTCCGGACTATGGAACGCACTTGGTTAGAAATCCTCAGCTCTGTAAAGTAAAGCCTAACTTTTAAGTTCATAGTTGAGCACAGTGGTTCTCATCTGGCCTGACTTCAGGAACCACCATTACACCCTAATGACGAGCTGTGACCTAAATCGAGAAGACGTTTTCAAAATGAGGAGAGCTGTTTGAAGCAGAAATAGTATCGTTTATTCACCCTTTAAAAAAAAAAAAAAAAAAGACCAGCAAAACCAACATGACTTCAAGTA
The DNA here is from genome assembly GCF_059441175.1 of Urocampus carinirostris. Lineage (NCBI taxonomy): Eukaryota > Metazoa > Chordata > Actinopteri > Syngnathiformes > Syngnathidae > Urocampus > Urocampus carinirostris. Next base: position 15,330,648 of record NC_142350.1, on the reverse strand, counting down.
CTGTACTTGCATGCAAGTGTACATTGTTTATAAGGAATTCCATAAACTGTTAATAGCCACATACTAAAAAAATGCAAAATATTTAAGCGTGTAGCTAAACATCCCAATTATTAAACTACAGTCAATAAGGGTTAATATGCTGATTAAAAAGCTGAACCTTAAAACCATTTTGTAACTTCCAGGAGTGCTTCATTTTTGTATTTTGACTATTGTTGTCACTGTTTTCCACTTTTCCTTCCCCTTATCACTTATTTTCTCAGGAACCATTATTACAGACTTCTCAGTGCCTGATATTAAATCACAATGTCTTGTAACCATAGCGATCACATCCCTTCCTGACCAGATGATGATGATGAGACTTTGGCATATATATTTTTTTAAATGAATAGGCTCTATTAAAGAGTGAACTACCTGTTACTATATTTCCATAATTTTTGACTTTCACCACACTGTTTATCTAAGCTCACATGCCATATAGGGCTTCCTTCACACACAGTCATTCAGCAAATGCAAGAAGCACCACTAGGAAGTTGGGTTGCCTCGATGTGTGGACATAGATCTGATCAAAGGCACTTCTGCCAACTATTGGTAATCAATCATACGGAAATCATTCCCAGAGGCTGCATACGTACCTGTGAGCATCACAAAATCCCTTTCGTTTAAACAAATAAAATGTATTTTTACGTTTTGGCAGCATAGTCCCTATGCTTATGAAAACGTATTTATGTGTTATGGCATTGGATTAGTTGAAAATTTCATTTTAAAATCCAATTTGTCGATTAATAAAATGATTAGTTGCGGCCCTAATGTTTATGACTGAACCAAGACCTGTGGCTAATTCAGGTCCCGCTCCAGGAGCCGCAGGTCCCGCAAGAGCCAAAGCCGCAGCGAAAGCAGCAGCCGGAGCCGTTCTCGATCCAGGTGAGTCCGACGAGGTTTTTCTAAAACGGTGAATCGCGTTTTAGGTTACAAATGGTCATATTTTGACTTTCAGGCCGGCTTCCCGCTCTCGCAGTCACTCGGACAGCAAAAAGAGTAAAGGAAAGAGCAAGAAGGAAGAAGAGCGCAGCAACGGGGACCAGAAAGACATGAGCAGGAGCCGAAGTCCAAGGAGCAAGAAGGATGACAAAAACGCCAGGGTCGAGTCCAGATCCAGGTCCCGTTCTCGTTCCGTGTCAAAGGGGCGCGATCCCCCTAAAAGTGACGAGGAGTTGGGCGACCGGGAGAGGGCTTCTCGCTCCTGCTCCCCCGCCGACTCCAAATCCAGAGCGAGGTCCAAGTCAAAATCAAAGTCCAAGTCCCGCTCACTCACCCCCGTCAAAGGGCGCTCCCGCTCCGCTTCTCGTTCGGTGTCCCGCTCCAAATCCCGTTCCCAGTCCCGCTCTCGTTCCCGTTCCTAGTTTTTATTTTATATGCTTCTCCTCCCCCCCCTTTCCACTAGTTTTTGATAAGTCGCTGTTCCAACATAGATGCTTTCCGTTGACGTTTTCATTTTATATGCTTTATTTTTTTCTCTTGTAGATCGTTGACATTACAGTGTGTGATACTGTTTTTGTTTTTTTTAATATATTTGAAATGGTGGTATGTGTCCCTGCCCCCCAATAGTCTGAATATGTGCAGCTGTGCTTGACTGGAAATAAATATTATCTCACCTTTTTGATATGGAGTGGTATTTACAGTATTTGGTTAATGGGGACCAGCGACCCCCCGTCAGCCTTTCATAAAAGCCCGCCTTGACGTTTGTACTGCCAGAGAGCAAATGGTTACTGTTAATTAGAGGAATTTACATTTACCTTTTTAGGGGCCCACGCATGACTGAGGGTTGTGTTAAAACAAAGGTAATTATCTCTAAGCTTGATGCCTGCAGTCTTCAGGGTTAGTACATTCGTTGGTATAGCATTATGGTTTAAAAGCTTTAAGTATGGGGCAGTAAAAAAAAAATTAAGGTGGTGTTTCCGACTGCTGAATTGTAATGTCAGCTAAATGTATTGACGTCGTCAAATTTACCCAACACCTTTAAGGTTAGAGATTTGTCTGTCACATATATTTACAATTTACTCAAGATAGACAATGTCTTGGTGGATGCACAGACGAAAGATTAAAGATTTCATATGTTAATATATTTATGGCTCTGCAAAATGGAAATATTTGGTTTGAAATGTTAATGCAATTTATATTCAAACATGAATCACGCTGGGAAATAGTGCCATTATAGTTTAATAAATTTGACAGTATTTCAAAAAGGTATTCACATGATACAAATGTTGATCTTTACAGTAACATATGACTCACTAGATGATACTTAAAATCTTAATTACATTATCTTGATCAGGCATGTCAAACCTACAGGCAGTACATTTCTAAGTATGACAAAGATGTATGAATTCTAAAGTTTTTCTTTTAATAAATGCAAACCGAATAGTGCTCTCTGGCCACTAGAGGACAGTGTTGAGTCGCTCCAGGTGTACAATCGCATTTATTCGTTTGCTAAATACATCAATTGTGGATAAATGAGTTTAGAAAAGATCCATCATTACAATATGTAGTGTTCGGTTACTAATGTAGGCTGAATGATAGCATGATACTGGAAAAAAACTAAGCTAAAAAATTGGATTGGATATTCTTTTCCGGTGTTATGCCGACAAATGCATCCTTGCCGAGATTTGCATCCCCTCGCTACTATAACCACTTTTAGGTCGTTTTATCTCACTTTTTTATCACTTTTCAGGAATGTATAATGGCGAGCATATAACAAAAACCACTTCGTATTGCATTAGTCGGGAATGTAATAAAACAAACCATTCAGTCTTTGTTGTGAATGTAATCGAACGGTAATGCACACCGTATATAAATCACTTTTGAGAACTATTATGCGCTCTACCATGAAGCGTATTATGCTGAAATAAGCTTTATGGTAGAGCGCATAACAGTTTCAATATGAGCGATTTGAGTAGAAAAAGGCAAAATAAACATGTTACCTGCTCAAAAGTGATTTATATACGGTGTGCATTACCGTTCGATTACATTCACAACAAATACAAAGACGGAATGGTTTAAGTTGTATTACATTCCCAACAAAAGCAGGACGAAGTGGTTTTCGTTATATGTTCGCCATTACATTCCCGAAAAGTGAGATCAAACAAAAGTGGTTATAGTAACTAGCTCGGGGATGCAAATCTCGGCAGGGATGCATTTCTCGGCATAACACTGGCCACCTCAAAACAATGTCCTGGTTTGACACCCCTGATCCTGATGCGCAACCCCTAAACCACTCGCGTAAGGGTCTTTAAGTAATCGAGAGTGTAAACAAAAGCAAGTCTATTCAATTCACTTCAATCGTCGTCCTCAGAAGAAGAGGAACGCGTCGCCCCGCCGCTATCGTCGCGGTATCTCCTGGCCAACTCTCGCAACTGCTCCAGCGCCTCGCTATATTCGGCCATTTCCAGGCCATGGGACAGAAAGCTGGGGGCCACGCGGCGGGGGTCAAAAGCGCTAACGCTGCGGTGTAATTCCGAGAGCCACGGGTCCAGTGCCGGACCTGACTGGAAGGAGGTGAGGACCGGTACTGAAGAGACGACAGCTTCAAAGATAAAAACAAGGGTGTTAAAGTAGACTGAGGTGTCAAACTCATTCAAGCACACGGTAAAAATTTTCTCTCTAGAGCCAGGCTTTTAGATAAAGGAAGAAGCAAAAACATGATAACCATGAAAACAAAGCTTGGGATTATGAAGTAATATGAAGGCATACAGATTGCTACCCTCACAAGCAATTGACTATCGGGATCATTATTAAATATAAGGAGGTCAAGCAGAGAAATCTAAGGCAAGAGTGTCAAACTCATTTGAACTTGGGGGCCACATGGTAGGACACACTTGCAAGAATCGGACAAGTACATCAGACAGAGGGAGACGAGTAGAAATAGTAGGGGAGAAAAGGAAACAAAAGAAGAGAAGCGGGAGGGGGGAAAAAGTCCGAAAAGAAAAATACACCTACAGTTAACGGAGTAATCGACTAGTGACATCAAGTGGACATATTTTTGAGCTGCAGATATTTTTTTTAATTTCTTTCTCTTGCGCCACTCTCAGAATTGTCTCAAATGTGTCACCGGGCCTAATCCAGCCCACAGCCCTTATGTTTGACATCCCAAGGAACAAACGCCCTCGCAATTAGGTTTGAAATTAGTTTTAATTTAAACCTGCACCCTCTGCATCCACTTGTTACTCCACTGTATCAGCTCAAGTCACATCACACCAAAGGTAAAGTCTCATCTATCCTATATGTGTATGTCATTAATAATGCTATTCAATCATATGCACTCCTATCGCTTTAGGTTTCTGGAGGTGTCTTTAGCAGAGTTATGGAAGGGCACCCCAATACATAGATACACATGGCCCAGTATTCTACTTTAGGGGTTAAGTTTGTAAAAAGAGAAGAAGGCAAAAAAAATAAAAGAAACAAAGAGCAAAATATATAATATATATACAATTAGCAGACATGGGGACTTGAGACTTAGTGACTTGGACTCGAGTCGACTCGAGTCGCTGTTTTTATGACTTGTGACTTGACTTGGACTTGGCAATCTAAGACTCGGGACTTGACTTGAGCCACGATGACTTGAATGACTTGCGTGTTCATATATATATATATATTTCATTATTTAAATAATGTTGACAATTACAGTACGGGATGCGGGCTGAGAAACGCTCTCATGTCACGCCCACTCTGCCCATGCGCCACACACCTCCACGGCAACCACCTGAAGTCAGCATGTCTGCTCCGAGGGTAGTAACTTTTGGCTTCAAAAACTTCTGTGAAGAAGGTAAACGGCGAACAGCGCAGTGCAAATTTTGCAACGGGAAAATTTTGGACAGCCAGACCACCACCTCAAATTTCATCCGACATTTGAAGAGCCATTCTGCCCAGTAAGTGTTTGTCAGTGTTAATATCTGTTTGTCAATGTGTTAATATCTGGTGAGTTGGATGTTGGCTAATGTCTGTGAATATTGTCATTCACCCAGGTCATTTTATCCATACAGTTTAGTTGTAGGCAACTGGACTTCTAATTTGAGCTTGAGGAACTTCCATGAGGAACATCTACAGCTCAATCTCTAAAAAGTCCAGTTGCTTACTCTTTGGTTGTTAGCTAAGAGTGAGCGGCAGGGCGATTTAGCCGCTGCACAGGGGGGTTTCAGTTTATCATTGTGACATTCTTATGCAGAGACGAGAGGTTATCGTAACCTGCGTCAATGATGCTTCATTCATTTACTTTTATAAACATTGCAGTATGTTTGAGTAAAACGAATGCATTTGTGCTCATAGTGCCTCGTCTATCCTACAACGGGTAACGCAAAAGACAAGCCAGGCATATTGAGCTAGGAGCTACGGATAAACGGGCTGTCTAATTGAGAAAATAGGGTAGGCTAAGCGGTGAAGTTGAGAAGGACACGTGCACTGTACATGATCAAAAATCAGGGATGTGATTTGACCAAAGTGAAATTATCTGAAAATTAGGCGGGGGTCTGGGGGCCGCGGGCACCCAGCTAGGTCCAGGGCAGTGCCCTGGTGGGGGGAGAAGTGGGGCGAAGCCCCCCGGAGGTCATGGGTTTTCCGTGTTTTTAAGTACTTTCAATGCACTCAGATGACAAAGAAATAGACAAAACAACAGCATACATTTTCAATGTATTTTGAACTATCCCATATAAAATTACAGTTTAAGTCAACTCAAAATCAGTCACATTAAAAAACATTGGACTGCCTTTGCTATTAAAAACTATCACTGAGAATATCATCATATCTAACTCATGTGATTACTAAGTTAACACATAAATCATGTTGAAGAGTTCAAATTTCATGAACAAATAATTGTATCATGACCAAATGAAAAGTAACTCATATTAGAACATACCATAAATGTCTTTGTTATAGAAGAAGATGTTATCTATAAATGAAAGTACTGTAGTGGGTTGTACATAATTCACCCACGGAACCATTGTTTAGTTAGCGAGTTCCTAGGGGGACTCTTAATTCGGCCGGTTCTAGCCACTCTCGTGTTTGTTTTGTTATCGCCAGTTTAAATGTCATTAAAGCAGCTTTCGTTGGCACCTTTGTTTGACACTCCGCTTACGACTCCCGTCTCTGCTCGCTACATTGGATCACGTCGGGGTCACCAACATTTGTAGATAATTCCTTCTCTAACCAGTCCGATCGAAACTTGTTTTTTTACGATCTTAGCAATTTCTTTAACTCGCGGAGCATCTTTGCGTTCGATCTCGGACATCTTTCTTTAAACACTCGGCAAAAACGTGTGAGAAATGAACAATGGCATACTCCTACGCCTTTATAAGGAGCGCGTTTATTGGTCAACACGGAGACTTCAACCAATCGCAAGTACGTTTCATTTCAGTTACGGAAACACTAAAATGGAACGCTGTCGAGACGAAATCGTTTTTTTTACCATTTAAAAGAATCGGAAATTTTAAAATTTTATTTTTGGAGCGAAAGCGGAATTCCGCGAATTAGCGGAAAAATCACATCCCTGAAAAATGTGTCTTTGCCTTAATGTTATAGTCTCAATCTGCATATAATTTGGAAGTGTTGGCAAAAGGGCACCTTCCACGATTGGGGAGAGTGTGGGGTTGGCGGCAGCTGCAGGGGGATCCGCTCTTTTTCACAGGCATGCTGATCGTACATAGTCAAGTCAAAGTCAGTTTTATTTGCCAGTTCCTTCAAATGTACTTGACATAAAACGGAATCGAAATTACGTTCCACACTGTCCTATGCGTAGACATTGACAACAATAAAGTGCAATAAAAGTGCAACAATAAAGCCTGGCTATCGCGACTATTAATAAACTGTGATAAACGTGTGATAAACTCATCACACGAGTTTAGTCTGGCCAACCATCCGAGAGGCTGCGTTGATCAAATGCCTCTGTGTACTACTGGACTATGCTACAACCAATCAGACTACAACGTCATCACGCTAAAACCGCCTCAATCGTGCAGGCTAGATCAAAAGTTATGCCAGTAGTCTCCAAATCAAATAGTGACAATAATGTTAATCCAATCTTATAATTAAGACCACTAAGTCGACAATTATGGAAGTTTTTTTTGTAGTTTTTTTTTAGTAACTTTTTAGTATAAAAATAAATATTAGCTCATTATTTTCTTTAAAAATTTTGATTTCATGGTTGGAAATGTTAAATAAATTGTTTTATTTATTAACTATCACATGGTTAAGATATACCAGCTTTATGAGCATAAAAAAGTAAAAAAATGTGGTAAAAGCTTCAGTTACAGTTGATTTGATATTAAGTAATATCATCCAGAAGATAGATAAAAAAAAATACAGAAAGTTTCAAACAACTGTTTTTTTAACCATATGTCATGATTTCATGTCTGCCCAACCATACAGGACATCTCATTCTTGTTTTTGCATCTGCTTCACAGATATGCAGAGTATGAAAGGACAAGAAACGCCTGCACTGATACTACACAGCCTGCAATATCACAGTTCATCCAGTCTCGTCCTCTGGAAGCATATTCAGCAAATCATCCCAAACAGAAGTCCATAACCAATGCTATTGTTACAGATCTTGTGATTGGATGTAGCATGCCCCTTTCAATGACGGAAAATAAACATTTCAGGCACTTCATGTCTGTGGTCGACTCCAAATACCAGCCTATCTGCCGCAGAACAATAACTTCAACAATAGAATCACTTGTTGCAGACATGCAAGAAAAGATCAAAGTGATTCTTGCTGGTGTAGACCATGTGTCGGTTACCATAGACATTTGGTCAGATAGGAGGATGCGCGGCTTTTTGGGAGTCACTGGCCATGTCTTAACAACCTCAGAAGGAGTCATGCTGAAGTCATACCTGCTGGCATGCAGCAGATTCAAGGGATCTCACACAGGAGAGCGCATTGCTGAAGCCTTTGATTCCCTGTGTGAGGATTATGGCATTCGGAAAAAACTCGACTTCATAATCTGTGATAATGCTGCGAATATGAAGCGAGCATTTTCAGTCTGTTTTCCGAAGGATCAAGATGACGAAGTAACCGATGATGACAATCTGGATGATGAAGAATTGTGGGAAGACCTCTCCAGAGGTGACTGGGAGACTGTGGACCGCACAATCAACAGAGGAAGCCCTAAACGTCAGCAATGCTTTGCGCATACTCTGCAGTTAGCTGTTGGTGATGGTCTCAAGGATGCACGGATCATGAACAGTTCCTTTGCAAAATGCTCCAAGCTTAGCTCTCTCTTGCATACATCCAGCACCTTTAAAGATGCGTTTGAGGAGAAGTTTGATCAGCGAGGGATACCCGCTGCTGTAAACACACGGTGGAATTCAACTTTCCGACAAGTCAAGGCAGTGCTCTCATTCAGTCACCAGGACTTGTGCAGTGTTGTTCAGAACACGGGACACAGTGAGCTGGTCTTCTCAATTAGGGAGTGGAACTTGATGAAGGAACTTTGTGATGTGCTACAGCCATTTGCAGAGGCCACTGATCTTACTCAGGGAGAGAAGATTGTGACGATTAGCTCTGTCCTCCCCTGTGTATTGTCTCTTAACCACCACTTGGAAAGACTCAAGCCGCAAGTGCGCTTCCTGGGAAGCATGATCCATAGCCTGCAATTCTCTTTGAAGAAACGGTTCCGGGGAATCTTCGTTAATGTGAAGATGTTGTCAGCTGCATCAGGGGAAGAGCTGCCATTTGCAGACCCAGTCTACATCAGGTCAGCTGTCCTGGACCCGGCTTTCTCCATGATGTGGCTTCAGCATGATGTGCTTGTCACCGATGATGTCAAGAATAACATTGTTGACATGGTAAAAGGTCAGTGGATTTTTTTTTTTTAACGTGATGTACACTTAGGCGTGTCACCATTATCAAATTATGGAAATGTAATTCAAAACAGTTATATGAGTATTATAATCCATTTTAGAGATGATTTTGCAAGCGTATCAAACTGTGGATGTTCAATTTTGAATAATGCTCATGAGATCTTACGCTTGCCCTTTTTTTTCTTTGTTTTAATTAGATCTGATTCTACGTGAGGTGCAACCTCACACAACATCCCAGAGTCCTGAATTCCTAGAGGAGGAAAGCGAAAGCCAGCAAGAAGACAGCACTGGCCTATTCTCAGGCTACAAAAAACGCCGCAAGCAGGACCCAACCACCAACCCAGAGACACAACTAAATAACTATTTTTCTCTTTGTTGTGGGCAGCCTTGTCTGTCCTTCTGGGACGCAAACAGGGCTGTCCTCCCTGCCCTTTTTCCTGTTGCAATGAAAGCTTTGTCAGTGCCAGCCTCAAGTTCCCCAGTGGAAAGAGTCTTCAGCCATGGTGGAATCATTATGAGACCCCATCGAGCTCGGCTTGCAGATAAGACCCTGTCTAATCTTCTATTTTGCAAATGCAATACCTTGTAAAAAGGGAATGACTGATGGATATACAGTGACTGAGTGAGTGAGTTAATTTGTGTCATTGTGAGTGAGTGAGTGAGTGAGTGAGTGAGTGAGTGAGTGAGTGAGTGAGTGAGAGTGTGTGAGTGTGTGTGAGTGTGTGAGTGAGAGAGAGAGGAGAAATGTAACAAAGTTTAATAATAATAAGCTATTTGTTTTAGCTGTTATTTGTTTCCTCATAAAAAGGGATTGACTTATGGATATACTGTTTGAGTGAGTGACAGAAAGCGTGTGAGAGAGAAATCTGCAAAGAAAAGAGCAAGAGAAATGTGACAGTTTAATCCTCTGTAAGTTAGTATTTGTTTTAGCTGTTATTGTTACTTTGTAAAAGTAAAAAAAAAGTAAAAGTTTGGGTTTCGATCTACAGATCACTTTTTCTGTCAATAAATACCAAATACTGACGATATCACTGTTTGTTTGAGTCTATGATGTATTTTACTGAACATGAGTATTTAGGATACAAATATTTTATTACAGGTTAGGCACATTAGCCAAGGATGATTACTTGATTTCTTATATATTGCCTTTCACTTTATTAAGATCAGATTCTGAAGCTAAAATTACAACAGTACGCCAAAGGTGACTTGACTTGGACTTGACTTGACCTATTACAGGACTTGACTTGACACAGCCTGTGACTTGACTTGACTTGACTTGCCCAAGAAAAAAATACTTGGGACTTACTTGAGACTTGCACATGTGTGACTTGGTCCCATGTCTGACAATTAGATAGATCAATATACAGTAACAATGTAGAAGGATAGAGGGTAATAAATAGTTAGATTTATGTACAGGGATAAGACTAACAGATGTATGTATAACTATACTGATAGAAATAGAAATTGTGGAGAGAGATACAATCAGAGACTGAAAGATTGACCGTAAATTCCGGACTATAAGCCGCTACTTTTTTCCCCAAATTTTTAACCCTGCGGCTTATTCAGAGATGCAGCCAATTTATGTAATTTTTTAAACGGCCGCTAGCGGCGCTCGAGTTTAGAAGGTAAGATTTAGACGGGTGGAATGTATGCGCCGAGGAAGATCTCAACTTCTGAGCGTAAACATACCCTAACTGTGCAAATTGCGCAAAATAGGGCTCATGACGCAGTTTCCGGCTAAAAAGCAAACGGGCATATTACTGGGATGTATTGAAGTAAGGGATCGTGGGACGACGTCATCATGATTACGTTTCTTTCAGATATTGAGAAAGACAACTTAGAAGTCATTAACAGGGAGAAAGAAGCGGATGATCTGCCGTGGGGTTTTGGGGTTTTTAAGGGTTATTGTTCTATCTTCGTTATTCATTATCCATTATCCGTTTACGGTCAGTTCATAATACGCTACAAAGCCTAGGAGCCGGGACACTTACTCTCAGCCAAAAGGCCAAGCTAAGGTCCTAGCCCTAAAGCCTTGCTGCGATCATTGCGAATGCACCGTTCCCGGAGGTACTGCAATACCGGGCCGATGCGTGGAGTGGACAGAGCAAGCTCTTATTCCATCTCCGGAATGCAAAAATCAAAGATCATGGCAAAAGGCCAAGCTAAGGACCAAGCATCAAAGCTGCTCATGCTTTGTTGTTTAAAGTAATCAACAGCCGAAAGGCCAAATTAAGGTCCTAGCAATAAGGCGTTGCTCCTAACGAAAGCGGCATTTTTTACCTTAACAGACGAGCGTGTTCTTAGTAGCGTGAGGCTACCTCCCAAAGGCACGGTTTAGGATGAAAGTTATATTATTATTATTAAAGCTTTGAAAACTCTCTCGATGTACCGTCTTTCTTCTATATCTAAATATGTGTAATATGTATTTGCAACTGTATATTTTTGTAATGTATTTATTTGAGACACTTATTCTGCACGAGCAAATTAAAAAAAGAGGGGCGGAGCAAACGCGGGCTGATGGGAAAGTGGGGACCAGTAAAGGTGAGTTTTTGTGGACACGGCGGACAATAATGGATATATATTTTTCCCACCCTTACCTTTGGAAATATACACTTTTTTTCCTTGGATTACTATCAACGGGCACCTAGAATCTGCAGGTCTGCAACAAATTTTAAGTACCCATATCATTTTGCGTTCATTTAGGCGGCTGCGATTTATAGACTGTGTGCTTCAATAAAGGACAATTAGTTTCAATCGCGGTACTTGAAGTTTGGTTTGGATTAATTTCCCGTTTATTTGAAGTGTGTGCATGCGACTTATATACAGGTGCGGCTTGTGTATGGACAAAATCGATTTTCCCTTTAAAATGTGAAGGGTGCGGCTTATAATCAGGTGAGCTCTATAGTCCGGAATTTACGGTAAGTAAGAAAATACTGCTAGAGGAAAATGTGTATGTACACAGTGAGAAAGAGAGAGAGCCCAAGTTACACAAATAGACCGTGTTATACACTTATTTTCACTTTTTTTTTCTCTGGGCTACTTCAGAAGGCATACGTTTCTTTGATTCCACCCTAAAACAGCTTCGTGCTGTATCCCCGAGCTCTACTGTAAACACGTTTGGAGAGGAAATAACTCACAACTTGTGGGAAGCTCATCGGGGTTAAGGAGACCCCGTTGGGTGAGACCCCGTCCGAAGATGTGAGGGAAAGGCGAGGTGACTTTACTAGGACTCGACACGAGCTGTAGAGCCCTAAAAGGAGGAAGGAAATCTTATTTTCTGCATAGGATCGTGTTTTAGAAGCCTTACAGAGGAGTGGAAGGATAAAAAGATGCCATGTAAGATGCAAGGACGTCTTCCCCGCTTTGAAGGTCGTGGAGAGGAGATGGCGGTTCCGTCCCCGGAGGAACACGACTGACGAGAGAAAAACAGGCTCTAAATGCTATTCCGATAGGACGCCTTGCATAGCGAGGGCGATACCTGGTGAGCGGTCGGCCTTCCGAGCCTTTGAACGTCACCCATTGGCCGTAGCACCGGGCGTCAGTCGCCTCGGGGCACGTGGACAAGGGTTTCCATGGCAACGAGCGGCAGGCGCTCAGGGCGTCGGGGAGAGAGCCGTCGTGCGCCATCGGAAACGGGACGGCGCCGAAGGCTGCCACCACCTGGAGATGCAAAGAAGTACAAAGAAAAGGAGGTCTTGCAAAACTATTGGTGCAGACGCATAGTGTGCGTGTATACGTTTTGCAAATTTGGAAACCGATTTTTGACCATCCATCCTTACAAAACAGCCCAAGTTTCTTAACTTTAGTTTTTGATTTTTTTTTTTTATTCTAGTCTCAAAACGCACATCGTCTAGTTTATCGATGGCCTACGTTCCATGTTGACAATATCTGAATTGTTTGTTAATGAAACATTCATTGCAGTCTGGTCATCGTGGAAGAGGGATTACCTCATGGGGGTCCCTTCTCAAGGTTTCTTCATTTTAGTCATGCTGAGATTGAGTTTTTCCTTGCCCTCATGTGGGGTTTAGATCAGGGGGTGGTGTAATAGCAGTCTGTACAGCCCATTGAGACTTCTTGTGATTAAGGGGGTGTACAGAGTGTTATGCAACACTTTCAGACCAAAAATTCAAATTTCAATCTCATCTGACCAGAGCACCTTGTTCCACATGTCGTCTTCTCTCATGAGGCTTCACAGGTCCTTTTATGGTATTATTTCTTAATTCCACTCTTCCAAAAAGGGCAGATCAATACAGAGGACAACTCATAGTTGTCTAATGCGTAAAGTGTCCCACCTCAGCTGTGTATGCCTGTAGGTCATCCAATGTGATAATGGGCTTGGTTGCTTCTCTGATTAGTTTCCCTCTTGTTTGGTCTCAAAGTTTATAGGGGCGGAAGTATTTTGTTTGCAATATTTAACTTTTCTCCATGTTGACATTATTGCCTACACAGCGCTACGGTATTCTTTGGTCTTTATCATGCCATCTGTTCTGCAATGTCTCATTTCACAGACCTCTGAGCCCATCACTGAGACTTACCGGTGCAATCTGTCTTGTTAGTCATTTAGGTCGACATTAGATCATTCAAAAATAGAGGTAAGATCGGGCTGAAAGTATCCAGCCCAGCCCGGCCAGCGGGTTTAAAAGCCCGAACTCCACCGATTAGCTTTATTTGAGGGACCGGGCCAGAATTAAACCTGAAGCCGCGTTTCAGCGCCGTGCAAACCTAAGAGCCTTCTTCGGCCGAAGTACACGCGGCGACGAGGTGCAGATTCATGTTTACTTTGGACTCGAGCCCTAAAATCAAAGGTACACTTAGGTGCCGGAGAACGCACGGTCCCTGAAGTGCCGCGCCGAAGTGCACACACTTCAGTCCCGAAGCGCGCACTTTGGTGGCGAAGTAGATGTAGTCAACTAAATAATTACATGAGTAAAAGTAAGTCCATGCTGTGCAGATCCTCCACAAAAAAAAAAAAACGACAAAAGCCCAGCCCGACTTAATATTGATATTTTATGCCCAAATCAGGCCCGAATTTCCGGGTCCTGGCCAAATATCTTACTTACCTCTATTCAGAGGTCATCAGGGAAATTTTGGCTAGTTGGCTGAGCTGAGAGAACAAGGCTAATATCTTTGCCACACCTACTTATCCGTTTTTTCCGTTGCAAATATAGAATAGAATATACCTTTTCTATTCTATTCTATTCTATTAAAATGCTGAAATAATTTGGTTCAGCTTCACAATTGAGTCACATTTGACTATTAGAAAATATTTTCAGTTTTGTGGCTTTAGTTTCAAGGCTTAAATGTGGCAATATGGCAAAAAAAAAACAACTTGAAAATGTACCTTTCTCCCTGACGCAGACAGCGAATCAGCTAACTGCCACATTGGGATGCAGTTATTCCTCAGCCTGTAGGGCGCAGTGAGCGCATCCAGAGCGAGGGACAGGACAGCACTGGAGTGATACCAAATAGACGGCTGCCACACAAAATGTAATAGTCGGGGCCAGAAACAGAGAAACTCGCTTTGTTTGCGTTCGTGACCTCAAATCCAAAACGTACGTCATAGTTGAGGTAAGGAAAGCTGATTGGAGATGACGGTCTCAAGCCCAACCCTCCTCGGAGGGTCAGTGGGCAGAAGAAAGAGCTGTGATTGGCCATGTGGACTATCCCTAACGCACAGTTTAACAGGTGGTAGAGATCCTTCACTGGAGTCTGCTTGAACACCTAACGACCAATCAGCAACCCGAATCCAAATGTTTACTGATGAAACTCACCGAATTCGGGTGACTGACTGGGGCTGTCCCGAAGGTGAGGATGCCTCGGCCCCCGTACGTGTCCTTGAGCATCTCCGTGACTTTGGAGCCGAAGCCTGCGAAACCGTCCGTCAGGTCGCACAGCACCTGAAAACCCTGAAATGGATTCGAAGTCATTAAGGTTTATCTATGCCTGTGGTGAACGGCACCAAAGCTCACCTGGAAATAGTCACACTCCTCCACAAAGAAATGAAGTTTGTCATCTAGATCGTCCAACACTGCTCCCTGCAGGAGGGCCTCCCCTTGGCCAAAAGCCTCCAGACGGTCTGTCTCTCTAATCATAAATAAATAAATTTGAACACTGAATGTAGTTGAATAAATCACATATACAGGGAGTGCAGAATTATTAGGCAAGTTGTATTTTTGAGGATTAATTTTATTATTGAACAACAACCATGTTCTTAATGAACCCAAAAGTCTCATTAATATCAAAGCTGAATATTTTGGAAGTTGGAGTGGGGCTTTTTTAGTTTTAGCTATTTTAGGAGGATATCTGTGTGTGCAGGTGACTATTACTGTGCATAATTATTAGGCAACTTAACAAAAAACAAATGTATACCCATTTCAATTATTTATTTTCATCAGGGAAACCAATATAACAGCTCAACATTCAAAAATATACATTTCTGACATTCAAAAACAAAACAAAAACAAATCAGTGACCAATATAGCCACCTTTCTTTGCAAGGACACTCAAAAGCCTGCCATCCATGGATTCTGTCAGTGCTTTGATCTGTTCACGATCAACATTGCGTGCAGCAGCAACCACAGCCTCCCAGACACTGTTCAGAGAGGTGTACTGTTTTCCCTCCTTGTAAATCTCACATTTGATGAGGGACCACAGGTTCTCTATGGGGTTCAGATCAGGTGAACAAGGAGGCCATGTCATTAGTTTTTCTTCTTTTAGACCCTTTCTTGCCAGCCACGCTGTGGAGTACTTGGATGCGTGTGATGGAGCGTTGTCCTGCATGAAAATCATGTTTTTCTTGAAGGATGCGGACTTCTTCCTGTACCACTGCTTGAAGAAGGTGTCTTCCAGAAACTGGCAGTAGGACTGGGAGTTGAGCTTGAGTCCATCCTCAACCCGAAAAGGCCCCACAAGCTCATCTTTGATGATACCAGCCCATACCAGTACCCCACCTCCACCTTGCTGGCGTCTGAGGCGGACTGGAGCTCTCTGCCCTTTACCGATCCAGCCACGGGCCCATCCATCTGGCCCATCAAGACTCACTCTCATTTCATCAGTCCATAAAACCTTAGAAAAATCCGTCTTGAGATTTTTCTTGGCCCAGTCTTGACGTTTCAGCTTGTGTGTCTTGTTCAGTGGTGGTCGTTTTTCAGCCTTTCTTACCTTGGCCATGTCTCTGAGTATTGCACACCTTGTGCTTTTGGGCACTCCAGTGATGTTGCAGCTCTGAAATATGGCAAAACTGGTGGCAAGTGGCATCTTGGCAGCTGTACGCTTGACTTTTCTCAGTTCACGGGCAGTTATTTTGCGCCTTGGTTTTTCTACACGCTTCTTGCGACCCTGTTGACTATTTTGAATGTAACGCTTGATTGTTCGATGATCACGCTTCAGAAGCTTGGCAATTTTAAGAGTGCTGCATCCCTCTGCAAGATATCTCACTATTTTTGACTTTTCAGAGCCTGTCAAGTCCCTCTTCTGACCCATTTTGCCAAAGGAAAAGAAGTTGCCTAATAATTATGCACACCTGATATAGGGTGTTGATGTCATTAGACCACACCCCTTCTCATTACAGAGATGCACATCACCTGATATGCTTAATTGGTAGTAGGCTTTCGAGCCTATACAGCTTGGAGTAAGACAACATGCATAAAGAGGATGATGTGGTCAAAATACTCATTTGCCTAATAATTCTGCACTCCCTGTAGATTGCTCTTTCTGGTAGATCCTACCTCTCAGATAGGATGCACGTTTTTAGATACAGTCATATGACCTCTGAGCCTTTTATTGTTACCTGTGGCGTTCTGCAGGGCTCAGTAATAGGTCCCTTTCTTTTCGGTATTTATTTAAATTTGGAGGCCTGTCTTACTGAGATAAAAGGTTAAAAGTCACTTCATTTATTGAAATGTTGATTTTTGGTGACTTGCAGTGACTTGTTCTCAAAAACTGCTCTGAACATTGACAATTAAGAAAAAGACACCCAGAGTGACTCGCTCAAAAACATAGGTGTCACATTTCACCCTAATCTGTCATTTAAGTTATACGTTCAGAATATTACTAAAATAATTGTTTTCTATACTCGCAATATTGCAAAAATTCTCCCTAGAGTCTCCCAGTCTGATGCAGGGATAATATTAATGCGTTTGTTACCTCCAGTCTCGATAACTGTAATGTACTACTCTCCGGTCTACCGAAGTCTAGCATCAAAAGCTTGCGACTGGTACAAAAAGCTGCAGTGAGCATTTTAACTAGGACTAGAAAGTTTGACATTAACACAATTTTAGCTGACCTGTATTACAATTTGATTAAATAAAGATGTGTATTGCACGTAATAGAAGTTACTATATTCTTTTTTGTTTAAAGTTTTTAATCTGTGGTACCTGGGAACCAGAAGGTAGTACCTACAGTTAATACCATAGGTTTCAATCCTCCGCTTATGGCAGTTTCACAAAACCCAATTTCAAAACAATTTCATACTGTAACCCCCAGGGTCTACCGTCTCATGTTATTATTAACTGACCCGTCGTGGTTGTACTGATGGATAACAGAGATAGTTCGAGGGTGCAAGTGGATGCGAAGGAAGTCGGACCAGACCCTGACGCTGCCCTCTAGTCTGTAATTCTTCTGGATTCGAGTCAGCTGACTGTTCACTGTGTCCAGGCTAAAAGAACCTGCAAGGAGAGCCAACACTTTAGAGAGAGAAGCTAATAAGATTTAAATAACTCGTTCAATGTCAAAACGTAGAAATGTTTGCAAAAGCATTGTGCCTTTGTGACAAAACGTAAAAATACATTTTGTTTTATTTAAAAAAAAATAAAAAGGTTTTAGTGCCGCTTATCGGTAAGTATCAAGTCTCTGGGGATGGTATCTGGCGGATGAGTGTGTGTGTGTGTGTGTGTGTGTGTGTGTGTGTGTAGGCAGGCGCAAGTGCCAAGTAGGGCGTAGTGAAATGGTAAATGGACTGCTTCTACGGTATATAGCTCTTTTCAAGTCAATGAAGAACTCCCAAAGTAATTTACAATGTGCTTCACACTTACCCATTCACACACAGGGCAGTGTGGTGAGAGTCACAATATATGGACAGATATCTGCAATTCAATATAGATTTTTCCTTTTAAAACAAGATGACGAAGTTCTATCGTCAATGTCTGGTTTGGGAAAGGATAACGTTCCATGCACAGGAACACCATGGTGACCGACATCGTGTGATCAAGTCAATGTTATTGGAATGTTAAAGAGAAAACATTTGAAACATACTGAAAGGAACAGGGTACGTCAACCTTTTTCAAAGCTAAATTCAAGCACCATTTAAAGGTTTTCAAAGCCAAATTATCCAGTACCCAACAACAAACTAATGCCAGCTGCCATTAGTCACGAGGGAAGGAAAAAAAATGCAATGGAAAAGTCTGACCACCCGAACAGGCACATCAGGGTCCTTTTTAAGCAGACTTGTGTGTGTGTGTGTAAGAGAGCGAGAGCGAGAAAGAGACAGACATAGCATAAGGATCTCCAACCAAAATCAAAATTTTTCCACGCATTTTATTTCACTGTGTGATGTTAGACGATTTGATCAATTTGATTAAGGGCTATATAAATAAACATGACTTGACTTGATTAAATAAGAATAATGCCAGAGCCTGCGTGCCATATCAACAGATGTACTAATTTAAACTATTCTCTCTCCCGCAATTACTGAAGATTCTTCAGGCTCATTTTGACCTTCATTTTTTCATTAATAATAGTTTCAAAACATGGTGCAGAGTTCTTTGGTAAAAATTTCACAAAACACCATAGATGCGGGCTGCAACTAACAATTATTTTAACAATCAGTGAATCGGTCGATGGCAGCAAGGCAGCGCAGTGGTTAGCGCATGTATGGCCCAGTTCTGAGATCATAAGATTGAACCTTCCTGTGTGGAGTTTGCATGTTCTCCCTGTGCTTGCGTGCGTTTCCTCTGGGCGACCCCGGTTTCCTCCCACATTCCAAAAACATGCATGTCAGGTTAAGTGGCCGGTCCAAATTGTCCCTAAGTGTGAATGAGCGAGTGAGTTGTCTGTCTCTGTGTGCCCTGCGACTGGCTGGCAAGCAGTTGAGGGTGTCCCATGCCCACTGCCCGGAGATAGCTGGGATGGGCTCCAGCGAACCTGGTAAAGATAAGCGGTACAGATAATTGATGGATGGATGAATGAATCAGTCGATTATTCGTTCAATCAATTGATGAATCCGATTTTTTAAATAACACCTATAAAAAAAGTCATTCTAGAATCAAATATAGATGTTTTGGACATATAGAAAAGTAGTGCACTAAACAACAGAATAGAAGTGTGTAGAATAACAATAACGATGCTGCTCCTTTTTTTCTCTTAGCATTGTTTTCCGAGCCACATAATACGATGTGGCAGGCAATGTTCAGCTGTTGTTAATAAACAATGGTGATTTTCTTCAAGTTGTGCGGCGCCCCCTGTCGCGCAGGGCGCCCTATGTCTCACGTAAAGCGGTGGACGCAGCTGGGGACAGGACAAGGCTGCCGATCTGCCCTGCAGAGCTTATTGTTCAAATACGATTTTTGGGTGAAATCTGATGTTTTTGTGAGATCTTCCACATCTCCGACTAAATGCGACATGTATGCGATATCCTGTGACTTTTATGAGTCTCCTGGGCGAACGTGACACGTGTTCCGCTTGCGCAGAAGAGGACATGTGACAATACACGCAATGCATTCACTGTTTGCAGAAGTACTCATGGATGGTTACGCCGTAGCGCATCTACCAATTTGAAAGTTATTGTGCTACTAGAGGCTGAAGAGTCGAACCCCCAAAACCTTACTTTCCCTGTTTTTGTCGGCCATGGTTCATTGATTTCTACCCTACGCAGAAGAACATGGAAAATGAGCAGCCTCGGTGAGAGATGTGACGATCACAACATTCATTTGGACAGGTAACTTAAAATTAGTTTTACCTGGTTATATCAGTATCAGAAATTATTTTCCCCCCATTTTATTAACACTCCACTTATTGAAACATAAATATTTTGTTTGTTTGTTGTACATGATTCAATTGTTTGTTTGTTTGTACATGATTCAGATTGAATCGTTTCTTGTACATGATTCAATTGTTTGTTTGTTTGTACATGATTCAAATTGAATCGTTTCTCCGGCGCCGTCACGAATGGCAGCCACTCCAGCAGCTCCCGTGTTATTTTCGATTGTTCTGTTATTTTCGATTGTTCTCAGCTTAGGGATGCTGCTGGAAAAGTGAATTTCCCTTCGGGGATGAATAAAGTATCTATCTATCTATCTATCTATCTATCTAATGAATCGATAGTTCGCAAGTAGAGGAAGCTGAAAAACAAACGCTGACAAGTTTTTATCTGTGACTTCCTAAGTGAACGCGACAAGTGTGCGCTATTGAAAAAGACGACATATGACGTCACACGCAATGAATCCATTGTTTGCGGAAGTAATCATGGATCCTAACGCCGTAGCTAATCTAGCAACTTGAATGTCATTGAATTACCTCCTTTGAACACTTTGTGTTTTCATCCGTTATTGTGTGTTGATTTCTACGCCACACAAAAGAACATGGAAACCAAGCTGCGATTGTTCGCAACTGGAGGAAGCTGAAAAACAAACCCTGTTTTTTACATGATAACATTATTTTAATAACTACCTGAATAAACCACAATCAAAATCAGTTTTGCTCCCCCTGTATTTTCAAATACGCACAAATTGTATGCTTCTCTGTTTTGTTGTAAGGGCCCGGTCACACAGCCGTTTGCGTCTGTATCGCGGGTAAAATTTTACGTTTTTTTTTTGCCCGTGGTTGCCCGCGATGGAAAATGCGCAAAATTGGCCAACCCGCTGTTCATCGGTGGTATGCCCGCAAAACAGACGCCGGCGACTGTTCCGCTTCCTCAGCGCGTAGTTTTCTCGTGTGGACCACGGGTATAAAAGCTGCCGAGCCGGCGTTATGCCGAGAAATGCATCCTTGCCGAGATTTGCATCCCCTCGCTACTACAACCACTTTTACCTCGTTTTATCTCACTTTTATATCACTTTTAGGGAATTTAATGGCGAACATATAACCAAAACCACTTCGTCTTGCATTTGTTGGGAATGTAATACAACTTAAACCATTCCGTCTTTGTATTTGTTGTGAATGTAATCGAACGGTAATGCACGCCGTATACAAATCACTTTTGAGCAGGTAACATGTTTATTTTGCCTTTTTCTATTCAAATCGCTCGTATTGAAACTGATATGCACTCTACCGTAAAGCTTATTTCTGCATAATAAGCTTTACGGTAGAGTGCATAACAGTTCTCAAAAGTGATTTATATACGGTGTGCATTACCGTTCGATTACGTTCACAACAAAAACAAAGACGGAATGCTTTATGTTGTATTACATTCCCAACAAATGTGAGACGAAGTGGATTTGGTTATATGTTCGCCATTACATTCCCTAAAAGTGAGATAAAACGAGGTAAAAGTGGTTGTAGTAGCGAGGGGATGCAAATCTCAGCAGGGATGCATTTCTCGGCATAACACCGGGCTGTAGAAATCATAACCGCTCAAGACACAGTCCCGTGAAGATCAAGATTTCAAGCTATGGCACCGAAGAAGCCAATATGTTTTTATTGTAATAGTTTTTCATTTTTATTTTATTATCTGGTTATCAAATGAAAAGAAATGTCAAGAAATAAAAATGGATTAAGACGAGGTCACTACGGTGACGGGGATCCATGTCCACCCCTTGACGTCTTGAGCACAACTGACGTGTGCTCGGCAAATCGCGCTGTATATTCGCGGAGAAAGGCGTTTGACCGTCACACGCGTAACAAGCTAATTTCACGTAATAACACCGCGATACAGGCGCAGAACATGCTATGTGGTTTGAACAAATTTATTGACACTAATAACAGAAAACAATCATGACAATCTCAACAGCAAGTACATTCACAATATTATATTTCAATATGACGTTTTTAACAGCAGAACATGCTATGACCGTGCTCCACCCACGATTACCCGCTGAAATTTCGCGTCCTACCCATGTGTAACCACGCCCTGGCCGCGGCCAGAGCACGTCGTTCCGCGTCATTTCCGCGTCATTACCTCGTGTGCTGCCCGGCCATGATTCAGCCTCGATACGCTCGTGAAAGGCTTGGTGACTGGGCCCTAAAGTTTTGAGCAGCGCAAAACTTTTTCGCGCTGCCAACCGCGTGTGAATTTCCGACCACGTGTAAAGCACTGCTGTATCTCGACTGTATGGCGATCTCAAAGCGTCCAACAGCGTCTGCTTCACAGGCAGAAATTTCTGGCCGTGATTCAGACGCAAACGGCTGTGTGACCGGGCCCTAAGGCGATCGCAGCAGAGGGCACCCGTGCCCTATCCTGGGTTGCACCCTATGTGTGTGTGAGAAATACAGAAATAGAACCAGCTACGGACACTGCGCCCTGTAACATGGGGCCTATAATCGTAAAAATACGGTATTTTTTTCCCGAATGAATTTTGACATGTTTTAAGTCTATGCAGCTACAGATTTACATTTCCTGGCTGGCATTGAACGAGTTATTTAAGTTTACTTACGCTCGAGTTGAGTTTGGGAGCCAGTTGAAAAATCTGTCCCGGTCAGTATGTCCCCCCGCTGAGTAAAAAACATGGTTTGCTTGTTGTATTTTGTTGTAATTTAATTTAAAAAAACAAACAAAACTTACATCCAACTTTTCCAAGTCTTCTAGAAAGGAGTTTTTGGGAGGTGAGCTCTCTTTATGTACAATCAAGCTTCCATCCCTGTTAACGAGGGAATATAACAACATGACCCAAAAATGCACTACGTGCATTGAAATGACACACAAAAAGATATTTACCAAGAAAGAGAAGAGGTTTCTCTGCCTGTGTCATACAAACATCCCTCCTGGCGCAGAGTCTGGAGACTTCCTATGTGAAAAAATAGACATTTAAAGTGACAGTGCATAGTAATTCCAAGAAGGAGCTGAAAGAAAAAAACCTAATTGCAAATTTTCAGACCTGTATTGCAATTTTGCTGCGAAAAGTGCATTTTTGTGCTTGTTTGTTTTTTGGGCAGAACTTAATCATAGTGAGATGTGAACTTAACTCAGGATGATGTCCTGAGAGAATGAGAGTATACGACTGCAACAGAATAACTACAGATCTACAATTTAAAACACAATTGCAGTTAAATAAATAGTCTTTTTTGTCATCATACAAAAGTAGAACGAAATTGGAGGGCTATTCCTTTCAGTGTAAGAAAACGATTTAGAGAGAGGCTGGCAAGCTACATGCTAGCGTCGGGTAACCGCGACATCTGTAAGGTCTTTGTGATGATTAAATAGAAGAGTCACAAAGGTAGTGGTTTTCCATGAGTAGTATCTCCAAGTCTTCCTTACAAGGGTAATGGATCTGGCGTTGGGGGGCGCCATGTTACGCAACGGTGGCTTAAGAGTTATTAGCCAATCAGTTAGCTTTCCCTTCAGACGCAGCCTCAGTCAATTCCCGGACGCGATGAGAATCCAAATCAACTTTTCTTGGCGCTTTTCTGACTCTTGTCAGAGTCTGATTTAATTAATCAATTTATAATTAATGTAACAAGCCACAAAAACTAAGCTGTGGCGTTATTTTGGGTGGCCATTCGTGCAAGGGCTTTTTGATTGACTGGCAGCTTACAGCAGCCTATCAAAGTCGTGCACACACGTTTTGCAAACCTTTCCTCGCCTTTATTGGTTGTTTCCAATAAAACCTGCTTCTGATTGGCCGGCGTTGTAAGACCACAAAATGTGACAGTTCTCGATGGCCAAACAATCACTCAAATAACAAACTGGAATCGTTGAAAAAAAAAACCCGCACTGTTTTGCAGTTAACTATCGCCCTACGTCACATCGCGATATCAATTAGATTTCGGTTAATCGTGCAGCCCTGGATACGACTTGGCGAACTCTGAAGACTACTTCCATATTTTTGGGTGTGAGCAAGGAGGAATTACAGCAAGTCTCTACTGAATATTAACATTCAGTCACACCAAGCCCCCTCAGCTTTGAATATGCCAGTATTACACACTGTCACTTTAATGTATTTCATTTAGGCTTGTATTGAGTTACCTTTGAGGTCCATTGCAATGAGGCGCGGGGTGTAGGTGATGCTCCCTCCGTAAGTTTGGCCTTCACGAAACGTGACATCATTTTGGATATCTCCAGGTGGAATGTCTGGCTCGTATGACAGTGATGCATCCTAAAAATATGCAATCGCTTTAATGACATTTTCAGCGTTTGATCGTTGCCGTCAAGATTAAATTCAAAGGAATATTTTGTACTCTTTTTGGAAAATACTTGGAAGAAAAATTGAATTTTCCAAAAGGCAGGGTTCGCACGGGTGTCGGCAATCCTTCAAGTGAAGTGCTTGTTAATGACTGAAATTGTTGCCATGCTTCTCAAGTCGGCTTTAAAATGACGCTGAAACCGATCCCTGGTGGCTTCCAGGGTTCCTATAGCCTAACGCAAGTTACATTCAAGGCTTTGCACGACATTTTTAATACCTCTCGAAATTCAATTTAAGATCAAGTCGACATGTAAAACACACATGTGAAATAAACAAAATAGAAAAACTCATATTTCCTGCATGCAATATATCGTGCCTCGTACACATTACCTGAAACATCTTTTAGTCATGGCTAAAATAGGTTTGTTAAGCAGCCAGTTCTTAATAGATGTAGCTACTTAACCTTTTTAGTTCAAACAAACTTTAATGCCAATTCAGGCCTTATTTTGAAATATAATAAATTCAATGCCTTTCAAGACTTTTCGCATTGCCATTGAACTTATTCTTCCTCCCTCGTAATTAACAGCATTTATATAGCGCTTTTCAGGTCAATGAATACCTCCCAAAGTGCTTTAAAATGTGCTTCACACTTACCCATTCACACACACACTCACACACCAATAACGGCCATGCAGCCATGCAAACAGAATATATAAACGTGCGTTTTTAAAAACACTGATCGGTTGAGAAATTAGAATTTATTTGACATTACTTGAGCCTTATCTAGAGAAAGCTCACATAATCGGCTGTCATCCTGCTGCAACGGGTACCCCCAAAACCCAAAACCTTGTGAAAGGGTTAGCAACAAAAAGAGAAAATTAGCACGTATTGGTCGCAATGAGTTTTCAAACTTGTAATCTCCTTTGTGCTTTTTAGCACTTGTTGTTGGTTGCATGACACAATACAACGACATCTAGTGGTCAAATAATACACACTGTCCCTTTAAGAATATATTATGAAGGAAAATATGTTGTCATCATTATCATTTTTCATTATAATTTGCAAACTTATCTGCAGACATTTTTGCACATTTTAAATGTTGTTGGACTTTGTAGAATCCATAATTCGGTTACATTTTTTTTTAAATACAATTAAAAAAAACGTAAACTCACAAACATTTCTGCTGACAGGACTACCTGTGGCACCACTATTGCTTTTTCGCCTGCCGCCGCCTCAGTGTCTTCCCAGAACCGATAACAATCCACGGAGCACCCACTAGTGATTGAAATTTCATTGTGCTCTTTTGATTTTCCTTACAGTCAGATTGAATTGCTATTTTTTTTTTTTTCAATGTAACAAGTCTCTAACATACTAGCTGTTACCCTGCTTAGTAGCTGAAAGAGGGTGTCGCCATATGCAGGCAATACACAAAGAGGTAAGTATTAGTTTCAGGAGCGAGCAGCAGCAAGTCAACTGCAGGAGAGAGAGTGGGAAAGGTGAGATGGCACAACATTCACTTGGACAGGTAACTTAAAATTAGTTTTATCTGGTTATATCAGTATCAGAAATATTTTATTAACACTCCACTTATTGAAACATGAATATTTTGTTTGTTTGTTTGTACATGATTCAATTGTTTGTTTGTTTGTAAATGATTCAAATTGAATCTTTTCTTCCGGCGCCGTCACGAATGGCAGCCACTCCAGCAGCTCCCGTGTTATTTTCGATTGTTCTCGATTGTTCTCAGCTCAGGGATGCTGCTGGAAATGTGAATTTCCCTTCGGGGATGAACAAAGTATCTATCTATCTATCTATCTAAATACCGATTGGTCTATGAATTGGTTCATCAGAATTGGATTGAACATAGTGACCTATATATACACTAAAATGCACACGCAAGATTACAAATTCCATATGTGACTCACTAAAATATGTCTATAATACACGATTAATACGGGATTTATTATTTTATTGGTACTGAAAATTTGGAAAATTGGCTCTACAAGTCCCTTAATTCAGCTTGAATTTGACCACGAAGAATGTGTACGAACCCTGCAAAGGGGTTACAATGATATAAAGAAAAATATGCACGTTTCTACTTCCCTGCTTTCATCTAAGAGGAAATGTGATACGGAATACTTTGGATAACTTTGCAGCCTTTTCCCAACTCATGTAAAGCAAGCATTGCAGCTAGCTAAGTTAGCAAGCCATGTTCCTCACCTGCAAGTTCCACCAGTGAGTGCCCAAAAAGTTAGAATAATGTCCCAGCTGTAGCGTGATAACCTCCCTGCATATTGTACTCATCCTGAAGGAAAGCGAAGATTAACTAAACGAAAGAAAGGTTTTTATCTTAGAAACGAGCGACATGGTTGGGAATGACAACACGAAATAGCGACAACCTCACTTTCATCAACGGTTTCTGATTGGCTAGAGGAGAATGTAGAGCAATATCATTGGTTAGAGAATTATTTAGATGGATAGTTTGGTTTCACGGTGCCGTAAACTCACATGGTGACTGTGTTCCTTTGTAATTTCATACCTGTCAAGCTCCAGGGCTCCATGCCCATACAAAATGTTGTATTTTCCCTTACAAAATAATCTTACGCCATATTTTTTTTCAAACGTGTTTATTCATGTTATATTGTACACGTGTTTCGCTATATCATATATATTGTTCATTAACATTTTGTTGTGAGATCCTGAGTTGCTCGACACGAATGAGGTTTATTATTTAAAAAAAAGTTCAAAAATTAGGTAGCTTGGACGTTCACCGTAGAAGGAAGTAGAATAATACATTTTCTTATTCAAATTATGAATTCGTTTTCTGCATTAAATTATTGTTGGCAATATACTGATTAAAGGGATAAGCACAAACCTGTCTTTTTTCATTTTCTTCTTTTATACTTCCTTTTTTTCTTAACTTCTTTATATATATATGTTTACATATACCGGAGCCATATCTCCCTAGTGGGAGGTGGCGAGAGTCATTTCTGACTCTTTCTGGGAGATTGATACAGAGGAGGGGATTACCAGCCCCCTCACTCAATCCAACTGATGTGTTGGCAGTCATTAGGTGACCAAATCCCCCAATTCCAACCCCCAATGCCGAGCACCAAGCAGGGAGGCCATTGGTACCAATGTTGTAAGTCTTAGGTATGACTCGGTCGAGGCTTGAACCACAACCTCTCAGTCTCGGAGCGGGCTCCCTACCCCCAAGGCCACCGAGCTAGTCTAACTTCTTTGTACGACATCATAATTCATAATATAATGCATCAAAGCAAGTGAGCCGTTTGAGAGCCAGCTCTCTTTAACGAGTTGAGCCGAAAAAGCCGGTTCTCTAAAAAGAGACGGACTTCCTTTCACTAAACAACTACCACGCAATATTGCATGATGGGAAATCCCCAGGCGGAAGACGCATGCGCACAGTAGCATCAAACCGCTCGCTTCGTTTGCAACGAAAACAACGATACCGTGATAGAGGCTGCCGCGACGAACTCGTTTGACTTGATTGATTTGCCGTTTCGTGATAGTTTGTGTATCCCGGATGGTACCCATCATTGACAAATTTGCATTTTTCCGTACAGATTTTCTTGTACGTCGTACACGTCTTAAAATGCATAATAAACGTACTTTGTACGGCAAAAACGTACAGGTTGACAGGTATGTAATTTACACACCTGTGCGATTTTGTTGAATTTGTTACGATTTTTTGCTGAAATGTTTTAATATTAAATTAGTAGGATTTTTATTAAACATACTATTTTTGCCCATTTTAAGTACGATTTTTTTATTTTTTATTATTAAACGTGATTTGTATGTTCGCCGCTGTCTACAAAATCCCGCGTGATTTACGAGATTTCGTCTGCACCTGGGTTAATTTATTTGTTTCCCGGACGGAATAAGTATCTAAAAAGTGAAACACAACTACAGGTTTCATACACCTTTTTCATGGCCAAATTCAAACACTTTTTAAGCACTTTCAATGTCAATTTACCTATTTCTCCAGTACCCGGCATCTTGGCCTTTTCATCTGTCCTCTTAGGCACGATGCATAGATGACGCATCGCATGACAACGCCATACAAACTAATGCCAGCTTCCGTTAGTAATGCAGAAGCGTGTCGGCTTTATTTTGAAGCCTGATTTATATGTCTTCATTTATTTTCTTAGATTTGGACTTCCAGGAAACATGGGAACAATTTCAAGCATTTACAATCACATTTCAAACCTTAAAAGCACAACACAAAATTTCAAGCACTTTCAAGAATTTTAAGCACCCACACGAATCCTGCAAACTAAGTATATACATTTTCCAAAACTGGAATGAATCTTGAAAGATACTTATCTCTCCTTTGTTCCTTTTTGTTTTGTTTTTATCTTTAAAGTCTTTTATGAAATGTTTATCCTGGAGTGCCACGTCTAACCTCTTTGTAAACAATGTGTTCTAAGTTTCGATCAATCAGTGAAAATAAAGACAATTGTATTCCATTCTAAGATTGAAACAGAGAGACTATATCACACCTCAATTTTTGAACTGGGGGAAGCTTATTCATTCCTCCCCCAAGACCTGCAAAAGATGAAAATTGCTTCCTTTTGAATGGTAATAATTACCCAGAAAGAAAATAGTGAATCAATATTTTCAGTGCCATTTATAATTTGACACATCAGACCTCAATTTCTCAACTGGGGAAAGCTTATTCATTCCTCCCCCAAGACATGAAAAAGACGACAATTGCTTCATTCTGAATGTTAATCTTCACCCAGAAAGAAAATAGTGATTCAATACTTTCAGTACCATTTATAATTTGACACATCAGACCTCAATTTCTTAACTGGGGAAAGCTTATTTATTCCTCCCCCGGGACATGAAATAGACGAAGATTGCTTCATTCTGAATCTTAATCTTCACCCAGAAATAAATAGTGATTCAATAATTTCAGTGCCATTTATAATTTGCCACATCAAACCTCAATTTTTAAACTGGGGAAAGCTTATTCATTCCTCCTCCAAGACATGAAAAAGACGAAGATTGCTTCATTCTGAATGTTAATCTTCACCCAGAAAAAAATAGTGAATCAACACGTTAAGTGCCATTTATAATTTGACAGAACAGACCTCAATTTCTAAACTGGGGAAAGCTTATTCATTCCTCCTCAAAGACATGAAAAAGACGAAGATTGCTTCATTCTGAATGTTAATCTTCACCCAGAAAAAAATAGTAAATCAATACTTTCAGTGCCATTTATAATTTGACAGAACAGACCTCAATTTCTAAACTATAAACTGGGGGGGGGCACCTTATTCATTCCTCCCCACAGACATAAAAAAAGACAATTGCTTCATTATGGATGTTAATCTTCACCCAGAAAGAAAATAATGAATCAATACTTTCAGCACCATTGATCATTTGACACAACAAACCTCAATATCTAAACTCTAAACTGAGGGGAAAGCTTATTCATTCATCCCCAGAAACATAAAAAAGACGACAATTGCTCCATTATGAATCTTAATCTTCACCGAGATATTTTGGAAACAACCTGGTTGAAAATTGACATTCTTATTCTATATGAAGCTTATTCATCCCTCCCCCAGACATGAAAAAGAATATGATTGCTTCATTATGAATCTTAATCTTCACCCGGATTATGTTTTTTTTTTTATATGATGGTAAATATTAACATTCAGAATGAACCAATTATCATCTTTTTCATGTGGTTGGAGGAATAAATAAGCTTCACCCTCGTTAAGAATGGGAAGTTTTAAGTCTTAAACCTTGAATAGTACTGATTGTATGTCTGTTTGATTTTTTAATTCAGGATGAAGATTAAAATTTTTAATGAATCATTTGTCATCGTTTTTATGTCTGGGGAGAAGAATAAACTTTTTGTCAGTTAAGTCAAGAAATCGGGATTTGACGACTAACCAGTCAATGGCACTCAAAGAGTCCATCATAAATTTAAACCAAGGGTGTAAATTCCTAAATATTTCGGACATTTTTCATTTTTTTAATGGTGGGAGCAGAGTCTAGATGTGTTCTTAGTTATCCCGTAGGCATCACTGTTATGTTTCAATAAAACAAATTTATTTTGAATATTTGAGTTTATTAGTAAACCCCATCTTTATCACATAACATCTGCAGAGTGTTAGACAGACACACAGTGTGATTTTGACGGATGCTTTACATATTGTCATTGAACATGGACACCAAAGGCTCGATCCAGCTGCTGATGTCCTCAATCTTCTCCTTCAGGGTGTTGTAGAGGTCCTGCGAGGTGCTTTCGTAGCTTTTGGTGATCTCCTCCGCTGTGGTCTGAATGGTGTCCTTCACGCTCTCCACCTGGGACTGGAGCAGGTCGTTGAGGGTGCTAATCTTGGCCTGTGTGCTGTCTCGGACTTGAGCGAAATAAGGGTCCAGGTGCCTCCTAAGGTCCTCGATGTTGTCTGCGGTGCGGGACTGTAGTTTCTCCAAATAGGTGCTCACTTGACTGAGATCACAAGTCACCATAGATGCCGGATTAGTGAGTTGCTTTTATCTACTGGTTGTGAAACTCATTTTAGTTTATCTCTATAAGCTAATAGTTAAAATTATATTATCGCCAGTAATAAAAGCCTTGATAAAATGTGTTTATCTGGTCCTGAACAAGAGAAGAAGAAAATAAAGGACAAGAAGACAACAACAAGGTTGAAGAAAAAGCAAATGACAATAAGAAGGAGTAGAACTGTAATATGAACAAGAGGAACAACAAGAGAACAAGGAAGAAAAAAATAAGAACATCAAATGAACAGAGAAGAAGCAGAAATTGAAGAACAGGAAGAATAAAATGACGACACTGACAACAGAGAAAAATATATGGATGTCCAAGAGCAAGACATAGAAAAAAAGATTAATACAGGGAAAGAAGAACAATAACACCGAGAGAGAGAAAAATATATCAAAGGAGAAAAGGAAGCATGAAAATATGACACCAATAAAGAAGACAAGAAAGATGAACTAGAGAAAGAGAAGATAAACATGAATAAGAACCCAAAGTAGAGAAAAAAGAAGAAAAGAAAGGAGAATACAACAAGAGAAGAAGAAGAAGCAGAAAAATAACAGGGGAAAATGATAACAAAATAACGGGCAATTTACAGCAGAGAAAGAGAAAATAAATATAAAGAAGAACACAAAGGAGAGAACAAAGAACAACAGGAAGAAGAAACTAAAATAAAGAGATCAACAAGGGGGAAAAAAGAAGAGCAACAAGAGGAACAAAGACCAGAGCAACAAGAGGAACAAAGAAGCAGACCAGGAAGATGAGGGAGAGAAAGATAAAAGGCTAAACATGAAGAAGGGGAGGAAGAACATGAATGAGAGAAAGAAGAACAGAGAAAAGAACAAAAGGAAGGAGAACAACACCGGGGATGAAAAACAACACTTAAAGAAGAGGGGAGAATCAGAAGTGGAAGAGCAAGAAGAAGAGAAAGACAAGATGAACAAGAAGAAGAAGAAAAATGATATTAATGAGGGTAAGAATAATTACAAAGTGAACAACAAGAGGAAGAAGAGCAACAACAAAATAAGGCAGATGAAGAAGCGGAAGTGGAAAAACAACTAGGTGAAGAAACGATAAAAACACAAAAGACAAGGAAACTCAGGAGGACCAACAACCGGAAGTAGAAGAATAATTTGACAGCTAAAGGAAGGAGAACAAAAAGCAGAAGGACGAGAAAATAAGATGACAAAGGTGAGAAAGAGAAGAAGATGAACATAAAGAGGAAGAAAATTAAAATCGCAAGGAAGAAAAATGGATGACCAAGTAGAAGTAGAAAAATCACAATGACACTAATGATAATAAGAATGACCAAAAAAACAGACATAGGAAGGAAAAGAACAATAAGAGGGAGAAAGAGAAGTGGAAGAAAAAGTAAAAAAAGATGACACCAACAAAGAAGATGACGAGGAAGTTGAAGGAACGAGAGAGGATAATAGACATGAAGAGGAAGTACAAGAGGAATGAAAAAAGAAGGAGAAAAACAAGGGCGAGAAGAAGAAAACCACAATGAAGAATATAAACAATGGCAATGACAATAATAAAACAATAACGGGGATAGTTTACGAGAAAATTATTAAAATATCACCACTAACTTTCTGATCTCCATGGCGTCCTTGTGGAGCCTTTTCTTCATCTTGCGGGTGTAGGTGGTGACTCTGAGTCTGACCTCATCCGAGTTCTGCTCCACCATCGTCCGCAGTTCCTGCTGGTACTGGTCCATTTGGTCCCGGGCGTCCACCACCCGCTCCTGAAAGCGCTCCAGCAAGCTCTGAAGGTCCTTGCCCATACGTCCGGCTGTGTCCCGAGTGTATGGAACCAGCCTGTTCTCAAGGTCCTCTCGGTAGGCCGTCAGTTCGGCCATGCTGTCTTGAATCAAGGTTCTTGAGGGAGGGAGAAAAAAAATCAAAGGTTTCACATCAATAGATCTACTGCAGGGCCTTGCAAAACTGTTGGCTCTCCACAATATTTTTGTCATATTGCCACATTTCATGCTTCAAACATGAAGATAAAAAAACATGTCATGTCAGAGGCAATCATGAAGTAAACCAAATTTCTTCAACATCTTATATTCACAACGAAAAAACTGAAAAGGAAGTGTTGCAGAAATATTGCCCCTCTGTTCTCTCAGCTTACTGAGCTCATCCAACTGACTCCAGAAGTTCCCTTATGGCGTCTGAATGATCCAATGTTGACCTAAATGACTAACAATTACCAAAATAGTGGACCTGTGTGTCATTAAGTCTCAGTGGAAATACACTTGCTCTGTGATAGACTTGGAGGTTTGTGAAAGGAAAATCTAGCATTATGAACACCAAAAACCACACAAGGCAGGTCCGGTATAAAGTCATAGAAAACTTTAAATCAGTTGTGGGATACAAGAAAATTTCACATTTACAAATCTTCCGAAGCACTGTGCAAGCAATGATATCCAAATAGAATGAGCATAAAACCACGGCAAACCTACCAAGACCTGGCTGTTCCTCTAGACTTCTGGCCAAAACAAAGAGAAAACTAATCAGAGAAGCACCCAAAAGGCCCATGATCGACCTGCAGGGATATACAACTGAGGTGGGACGATATTTGTATAAGACAACTATTAGTCCTACTCTGCATGAGATTTCCTTTTATTGAAGACTGGCAAAAATAAATCCCTTTCTAAAAGAATACTATAAAATTGCACGTTTGGTGTTTGCAATAAGCCACTTGGGACACAAATAACATGTGTAACAAGGTGCTCAATGCAAAGCGTTATGTTTAGCATAAGAGTAAGATTCTACATCACCCTGAAAACACCATTCCAACTGTCAAACATAGTGGTGGCAGTATCATACTCTGAGGTTGCTTTTCTTCAGCAGGGACTGAGGAGATTGTTAAAGTTGATGGACAGAGCCAAATACAGGGCGATTCTGACAGAAAATCAGTTGGAGTCTGCAGGAGATCTGAGAATGGCCGCGTGTTCACCTTCAAACAGGACAACAACCCCTAAACCTAAAAAAAGATTACAAAGAAAAAGTTCAAAACTCACAGTATGAAAGTCTTAGAATGACCAAACCAAAGTCCAGACCTCATCCCTATACAGCATTTCTGGAAAATGCTGTGCACAAGCAATCACCATCAAACCTTAAGGAACTTCAGCTGTTTTGCTAGGAATAATGGGCACATTTTTCTGTTTCGAGGTATGAAAACCTTATTGAAACATACCTAAAAAGGCATGTGGCTGTGATCAAAGCAAAAGTAGATTGTGCAAAGTATTACTCAGAGAGGACCAATAGTTTTGCAACACATACTTTTCAATTCATATTGTTGAATACATTTGGTTTATCCTCACAATTATGTCTCCCATGTTATTGGTTTTTGGAAATTATTCAGAGTTTGAAGCCTGAAAAATGGAAATATGTCGAAAAGTGCTTGGGGGGGGGGGGGGGGGGGGGGCGGCGGTTGGGGTGCAATATTTTCGCAAGGCACTTTATGTGTCAGGTTTATTCTTGTACAGCCGCTACTAAAGTCAACTAATGGAGTCCCCTAAGATGGCTCCCAAACAAACTCACTCCAGTTCTCTGCTGATCTGGGAGCTCCTGATGTCCTTCACCATCTCCTCAGCTTTGCCGTTGAGCTCCGTGAAATAGTTCTGGAAGAATTCCTCCCAGGTGCTCACGGGCGCATCCTGGAACAAACTCTTGGCCTGGCAGCCTAAAAGGATCATATTAGGGAGAGGTGGGCAATCTAAGGCCCGAGGACAACGCGCGGCCAGTCGGGCTTTTTTATCCGGCCCGCCAGACGAAAATGGTCAAAACATAACATCAATATATAATACTAGATAAAGTACTACAATTAAAAATGTGTTTTGGGCCCGACATTGTAACTTTGTGTGTCTACAACAAAAATACTTTTAAATAGCTACAAAACTAAATGTAAAATGTAGAAACAGGGACCTCATGTGTTATTTTGCTTTCATTCTGAATATAAAGAATATTATAAAGATACAACAAAAATACTACACTACAAATACTTCTACAATAATATCATAACAGAAATACTACAAAAATACAACTTGAGTAATATTACTAAAATACTGAAAAAAATACTACAAAAATACTACTATGGAAATATGACATGAAAATACTTAAAAAATACTACTTTAGAAATGCTACAAAAATACTGAAATATGTATGGAAATACTTAAAAAATACGTCTACAGAAATACTACAAAAATACCACAACAGAAATACTTTGACAGAGATACCACAAAAATTCTAACGATGAAATAGTACGACAGATATACTATGGAAATACTACAAAAATACTACAGAAATATGACAGAAATACAACTACAATAATACTACGAAAATACTACAGGAAAATACCTGAAAATTCGACAAAATACGTATTCAGAAATATTACAAAACTATCACTGCAGAAATATTACTACAGGAATACTATACAAAAATTTTGCTACAAAAACATTTTGACAAATAAAGTACAGAAATACTAATACAGAAATATTATAAAAGATATACTACAATAACATTTCGACAGAAATACTACAAAAATACCACAACAAAAATATTTTGACAGAAATACTTCTAAAATACTAATACAGATTACAATAGATATTATACGAAGAAAATTACTATTGAATTACTACAAAAATACAACTACAGTATTACTACAAAAATACTACATGAAAATACTTCAAAAATACTACTTTGGAAATACTACAAAAATACTCAAAAAATAAAACAAAAATACTATGATGGAAATACTTTAAAAAATACTTCTATAGAAATATTACAACACAAATACGACAAAAATACTAATTCAGAAATATTATGACGGATATACCACAAAAATTCGACAAAAAGAATACTAAAATAATAAGAAGAAAATTGTACTAAAGTAAAACAACAGTAATAGTAAGAAACTAAATAAAAAAGTATTTTGCCTAATGAGAAACTAATCTGTTTAAAAAAACAAATGTAAAAAAAATATGATGTGTAGATTTCTGCATATATATATTTTTTTTCATAAATGAAAAAAAAATGAGATCGGCGTCCTTGATCGGCCCCTCTGCCACTTTTTTTTACCCCAATGTGGCCCCTGACTCCAAACAGTTGCCCAACCCTGGGTCTTTTACGGTAAAACTGGACAGAAAAACATACCTGAGACGACTGCCAAGGCGACGAGGACCACAAAGATCTTCATGACGAGACGAGCGACCACTCGGTCTGAGCCGGTCGGCTATTTATGCGTCTGCGTTATCCGGGAGCGTTCGAAGTTCTTGTCATGGAGCGAGTTGTCAACTTTTATTGCTGTGCGTGTTGTTTTGGAGCCACGTTGCACTCAGACGTCACGGGTCAAAATTTGGAACCTGGAACACAAGATCTGGACTTTTGTCAGGATCTACAATGCCTTGCAAAAGTATTGACACCCCCCCTTTCTCTTTTTTTTTTTTTTTTTGTAATTATTAACATATTACCATATTTCAGGCTTCAAACATATAGATTGAAAATATTCAACATATTTTTTAGGAGACACAATCATGAAAAGAAACCAAATGTATTCAACAGTTTATATTGTACTGATAAATAAAGTACTGAAAAGTATGAAAATATACTTAATAGAACGAAAAAGTGGTGAAAAGAACAAAAACTAAAATATCATTTTAGTCTGTGAACACTTTTTTTGTGACATCCGACGGACTTATTTACCTGCAAGTCAATTTTTGACATGATGCGCCTCATCTTTTTTCTCTTGTGCTGATCTCAGGATATTAGTTGGCAGGCCTGTTCCAGCGCACAGGCTGTATGTTTAAAACCCCGTACAGCATGCAGGTCAGACATACTTCCCGCCTACTGCATGAGTATGTTTATTTAAAAAGAAAAAAAAAAAAAAACAGCATGTGTCACTTATTTCTATCAAGTTATAATTTTTTCAACAAATGCAAAACAAATTCTCCTCCCTACCACTAGAGGTCAGTAAAGGTGTAAAAGAGCTGACATCCAATCTGGTTTCATGTTAAGGACAACAGAAATATACTTCCCATTTTTATTTTATTTTGCATTAACAAATATGAGCTTCCAGTATTAGGAAAAAAGAATGTAGTTTTACATGACGGTTCATGTATTTCGACACAATATTTTTTTGAAGGGTTTTTACCTTTAGGTGGTGCTAGATATTACACAGTCTCCCTGTAATCTTAGACTGAGTATATGTTGTCGACATTAACTCCCTCAGTGCCATAGATGTATTTTCCTATATTTTACGTCTTTTTCGCAGTGCAAAAACATTTTTGCAAATAAAATGTTTTGACTGTAGGCGGGGAACATCTAAATGACCTGAAAATTAATCGATGGCACCATTTTCCTCTTTTCCTTTTCTTGTCAATAACTTTCTCGGGAGGATCTATTGCTATGGGCAGAAAAGGGAAATAAAACCAATAGAATCATAATAAAATAAGACGTGGTCCCTCTAAAACGTGACGACATTAAGAACGACAAAAGTATTTTACACATTTTTTATTGTCTTTTGGATTGATAAATATGACCTAAGAGTATTAGGGAAAAATGCACGTTTACATGATAGTGTATTTTTATTATTCAACTCAATATTGTTTTGTTTTGTTCAATAAATCAGGTATTTTTTACCACTAGATAGTGTTAAAGAATACACAGTGTCCCTATGATCTTAGTCTTGAGAGGTTTTCTCAACATTAGGGATGACAAAAATATATTTCACATTTTTTATTGTCTTTTGCATGGACAAATATGACCCGGACACAGACTAAAGTGAGGTAGAACTTTGTACTTTTTATGAGTCTTTTATTGGGTGATCTTGGTGAAGGATTCCCAGAGAGCAACCAGCTTCTCCTTCACGTTCTTGGTGTCTATGTCAAGTTTGGCCCTCAGTTCTTCCCCATAAGGGGCCAGCTTCACCCCAATCTCCCGGGTCTTCTCGCTGACCTGGCTGTGGAACCTCTGGGCTAGGGGCATCATGTTCTTTTGGAACTCATCCAGACTGTTCTCCATCGTCTGCCTGAGTTCTTCGGTGTAAGGAAACATCTGACTTTGCAGTTTTTGCACGTTCCGGTCTAAGTAGCTCTTCAGTTCCTGGGTTTTCCTCAAGAGGGCAGCCTTGAGGGCTTCAGAGTCAGTAGTCTTGGCGTAAGACGAGGCCTCTTTTCTCAGTTCTTCCAGTTGCTCCTGGAAGTGGGTCACCACCTCGTCGGCATAGGGCTGAAGGTGGGTTCTCATGGCAGACAGGTCTTTCCCCAGGCGGATTTTCAGATGCTCGGCTTGTCCCAAGAAGCTATATGTGAAGTCCTGGCTCACGTGGGTGCGGAGGACTTCGGTGAACCTGTTGATGGTTGCCGTGCTCCCAGAAATGATGGTGCTGCGTGGAAAAACAGTTTGCAGAACATATTTAAACTAACCGTAGTCTCAATATCGCCCTCTGCCATGAGGCAAGAGTATTGCGCACCTTACTTTACATCGACTGAGCACTGTAATGTTACATGCTGCAGGGGAGCTAGACCTAGTGTCCATCTGTGCATACCACCATGCAAATATACACAAGTAATATATAAATTAATACCCTTATAAAAGCTGGCCATGCTGTCAACATTAGTATTGGTTAATCGTTGAACCTTTAAAAAAAAAACGATATTTAACTGGTAATATTCACCTCATGATACGGTTTACTATTA
Organism: Urocampus carinirostris; assembly: GCF_059441175.1. Classification (NCBI taxonomy): domain Eukaryota; kingdom Metazoa; phylum Chordata; class Actinopteri; order Syngnathiformes; family Syngnathidae; genus Urocampus; species Urocampus carinirostris. Next base: position 15,292,292 of record NC_142350.1, on the reverse strand, counting down.
CAAAAAATAACTTTCTAAAAAGGTACTTTGTGGGAGAGAGCAGAGAGGCAGGAGTTCCACCACTGCTTAGTGTCTATCTGTGCATGCCCTCCTACCAAATATACATGAGTACCTTTACGAAAGCTAGCCACCCTGTCACCATTAGCATCGGCGAATAGTTCGACATTTCTAAAGAAATCAAACAATTTAAAAAAACAGAATATTTACCACAACATACCGTTTAGGTTAAAAATGGGGACCTATTTTAAGATGAAACAGAGCTGCAGGATGTCCAGCACCACCTATTGTCTATCTGTGCATGTCGCCACGCAAATGTACACTATTTGTACATAAATGAGTACCGTTACGAAACCTAGCTCCCCTGTCAACATTAGTATTGGTTAATAGATCAACTTTTCTAAGAAAAAAATAAAATACTTACGTTTTACCTGACTAGGCAGTTTTTTTTTAAAGGTTCAAAAAGCCCACCTTTTGAGAGTGTGTAGCAGTATTTGTACAAGAGTATGTAATATGTGTGAGAGTATTGTAGTGTGTGCCTGTGTGTGAGAGTACAGTAATATATGTGAGAAAGTATAGTGGTATGTCTATTACATTGTGTATGAGAGAGTATAGTAGTGTTTGTGCATGACTATCTATATGAGATTATAATTGTGCACGTATGAGAGTATGATGAAAGGCACAGGGGCAGGAGCTCCAGCACCACCTACTGTCTATCTGTGCATGCGGCTGTGCCAAAATACATTTTTCACACGTAAAGTATTATGTATAATATGGCAACATAAATATACTGAGTATATGCAAATTTATGTGAATGTACAAAAAACTTATACAATAAGAATAAAGTAGTACCACATTTCCAAGATGGCTTTGTTGAATTTCTTACTTGATTTCTTTTCCCAGGTCCGACTTTCTGATCAGCGCCAGCGAGTCCTCCGCTGTGGACGTTGCCTTGGCAACGTAGTCCCAAAATGCGTTCCTGACTGTGCCCAACTGCATTTTGGGCTGCTCCTGCTGCACAACTTTGCCATTGCAACCTGGTCGTAATTTACAAAAAAAGGGTAGCGGTAATTCATCCATCCAATTGTGTTCAGGTTATTGGGAGCCCTCTGGTGGTACATGTTAGAATTACAGACCGAGTCCAATTCAGTTCTATTTATGATGAATACAAAGTTATACGCATGAAACACGCAAAGTTTGAGGTTACTTTTTGGGCACTTTAACTCATTCGTTCTTGATGCCATTTAGTGCAGGAAAGGACTGCAACGAACGGTGAAACATCTTACAGGGATGTGATTTGACCAAAGTGAAATTATCTGAAAATTAGCGGGGGGGGGGGGGGGTGATTGCTAGCTGGGGGGGGGGGGGGGAAACCAGGTAGGACCAGGGCAGTAAAAAGTACAATAAGTATAGGCCCTACAGTAAAGTGTTGGTGTAATGTACACATGAAAATCTATTATTGTAATTGTTAAATATTTATGGCCATTTTTATTACGTTATAATATTTTCGAAAAAAATGGGAAAACTGTCAAATAAATTTGAAAAGTTTACCACCTACCTCAAAATTCACGACTCTATCAGCAACTGGTACAGGTTGTTGGGGTGGATCACGTCTCTTTATTACCGCTTCCGATTGTGATGTCAATAAGGGATGGAGGCCGTAAAGTTTTGGAGTTTTCGTTTGGGCACCGAAACTTCCAGCGATGGAATAATTTGTCGTTCTTGACTGGAGTTCTTTCACGTGTTTTTTGCTCTTTGCGTGACTTTCAAGAGCTTTGAAACCTCTCCCACCATAGTCGATGGTATCATGACACCAAATGCAAAGTGCTTTCCCGGCACGATCGATCTTCCGAATAAAGTCATTGAACAAATTCGTCACAGTCTTCTTTCCAACATTCGTAGATAATTCCTTCTCCAACCAGTCCCATCGAAACTTGTTTTTTACAATCTTATCAATTTCTTTAGCTCGCGGAGCATCTTTGCGTTCGATCACGGACATCTTTCTTTAAACACCCGGCAAAAACGTGTGAGAAATGAACAATGGCACACTCCTATAACAAGCGCGTTTATTGGTCAACACGAGACTTCAACCAATCGCAAGTACGTTTCATTTCAGTTACGGAAACACTCAAATGGCATGCTGTCGAGACGAAATCGTTTTTTTTTTACCAATTAAAACACCGGAAATTTTAAAATTTTATTTTTGGAGATAAAAAAAGCGGAATTCCGCGAATTAGCGGAAAAATCACATCCCTGATCTTAATCCAAGAGTGGCATTCTTTAAAATAAGGCCCACTGAGTTTGCACGCATGTTTGACTGTTTTTTACAACCAAAGTTCGTCCTTGTCCTAAACCAGGGGTCGGCAACCTATGGCACGCGTGGCACCAGTGGCACGCGAGTGCACGGCCAGATAATAATGATTGTTTTTTTTTTAAAGCGCATTTACCTGAAGTTTAGACATCTTCAGTTGCTCGCCATGTTATGTAAAGGATTTACGTGGATTTTTCAGCGTGAGTTTGCCCGGCGGCTGGCAGAGAGAGAGAGAGAGAGAGAGAGAGAGAGAGAGAGAGAGAGAGACCCAGCTAACGAAACACGCGCGCGATAAATGAACGAATCATGATGGCTCCTCAAGCGAAAAGATCGCGCTCTCTCCAGCCAGCGTGGACAGACGAATGAGGCTTTGTGCCAAAAATGACCGTGCGTTTTTGTGCATTATGCACCGAGAGCGTTGTACCTCGCGCATCAAGTGTTAAACGTAATCAAGAGACGAAACATGAACATTAATTCAAGGCGGAGACATTGAAATGCGCGGCAAACAAACACAGACACTGAAAACCTTTGTCGATGCTAAAAACACCACCACTGAAACTATCTATCAAATTGCTCACTGAATAGCAAAGCACGGAAAACCATTTACTGGTGGTGAATATTTTAAAGAAGCATGTGTGTGTGTGTGTGTGTGCGCGCGGGTGCCTTCTGCATTGCTGCTGTTATTTCACGTTTTCTGCAACAAGATATCATTGATGAATGGTATGATAGCTGATCATATTACTTGTTTTTTGATTGTAGTTTATAGTTGATGAAAAATGGGTGATTCTGGTTAATTCTTGTGGTAAAAAGTTGAAGTCAGAATGGCTACAGGCCTTTCCACATGTTGTTCACATTCATATTTTAGTTAATTGATGAACAAGAATAGTGGAAGATACATAGGTCAGTTATACCAGTGTGCTGCTGGAATTTTATCTTTCCAAAAATTTAGGCCATCATTCAGTATTTTTGCACTCTTCAGACAAGGAACTGTAATAGTCATCCATATCAGTAGGTGGCAGTAGATTTTTATATACTTTTTATGTACTAATTATCTGCTCTTGAGGTAGCACAGTACATTTAATAACTTAAAAAATAAAAACATAAAGCACATCATTCTTTTTTATATTAAGTACTATTTTCTTCTTTTTATATACTAATTATCTGCTTATGAGGTAGTACAGAGAAATATTTGACATGACTTCATTTTCAAACATTTTGGACGGACGGTGTGCCACGGAACGTTTTTATAAATAAAAGTGTACCTTGGTTCAAAAAGGGTTGAAAAACACTGAGTTATATGATTAAAATGTATATCCGTGTTGTATATTTGGACTGGTGTAAAATGACAGCTCTCTTGGATATTAAAAAAAATGTTGTGCGAGTCATTAATCTTGGTGTGGCGCTCTGATTTACAGGGAAATTTGAAAGTGGCACTCCGCACCGAAAAGGTTGCTGATCCCTGTCCTAAACTATAGAATTATAGATGGTAGACGAAGTTTAATTATGGATTTCAACCAAATTTGTTCCTACAGTTTAGAGCAAGTTAAATTTAAGACTTTTTAATGCCTTTTGAAATCTAATTAAAGACTAAGTCAACAAAATAACACAATTGAAACAAACAAAGCAAAAATGAATTGGAGACCATTTTAAACAAACGGGTTCTTATTTTACATTTTGGTCCAGTTGAAAACTTTCCATCTGAAAACAAAGCACTCTCCAAAGTTGAAGTAATAGAGAATAAATTAAAAAGGATGTGTATAGTACATCAGTGTTTTTCAACCTTTTTTGACACAAGGCACACTTATTTTCAAGAAAAATCTTTGAAGCACACTGTCTGTAGAAAATGTTTAAAGATGAATTGCCAGTCCCAGTTTCATGTTGTTGATTTTTTTACTTCAATTATCATGTTGCCAAAACGACAGTATAAAGTATAGTTATAAGCACTTTGGTACACTGAAAGGACTGTTGTAAAGGGCTGTGTAAATAAAGTACTGTACAGTTAACATTTTTATCATTTGTGGTCACCGTGGGTCAGGAGGTAAACCGATTTATTCATTCTGGTTAATAATTTTGCTGTGATTTGGGATTGTATTATTTGTTTCATCCGTTTTCAAGTTTAGCTATATTTTTTGCTCTTTTCCTCATGTTGAGGTTTTTGAGTTTTTCCTTGCCCTCATCTAGGTTTTAGATCAAGGGATGGTGTCATAATAATCTGTGGTTTGCAATAATCTATGGTCCGTGGAGCCCTTTGAGACTCTGATTGAGGGCGTCACAAATAAACATGACTAGACTGTTTTAGAAAACAAACTAAAAATGAGTAAAAACGAATTTCTGGTAATACAAAATATGATTTAATACATTGTAACCCTTTTTTCAATCTTTTTGGGGAGATTATGAAGATATTTGAATTATGATTTTTAATTATTTACATTTATCTCATTATTTTCTGTTGGTTAATAGATATTTGTACCAGTTCTGTCTCATGTTCATTGAAAAAGAGAGAAAGTAAATGCTGCCACCTACCAGTACGGATGAATGTTACAGCAGGGCGATCAATGGAAGAAAGCCGTTTTATTTAAATACTAATGAAATACTAATAAAATAATAAAATTGGGCAATTTCCCGTGGCACACTAGACAAGGTCTCACAGCACACTAGTGTGCCCCGGCACATTGGTTGAAAAACACTGCTGTACATCATGGATGCACAGTCAAGACTGTCAGAAAAACCCTGATTCCAATTCTGCTACATTCATTAGGCCTTTTAATCATGATACAAAATCTTTTAAGTTTACAAACTAACATTCTCTTAATGTTTTCACATTTCTAAGACTTTCTTAAATTGGATTTAAGACATTTAAATGCCAATTAAGGCCTTGTTTTTAGAGTAATAATTTCAATGCCTTATAAGACTTTTCAAGGATCCACAGGAAGTTTAACAATTCAGCCATTTTGTTAATAGTGCTTAACCTATTGTTATTATTTATTTATGTGATCATTTTAACCAATTTATGTTTTTATTCAAAAAGGAACCATTTCATTTTTTATCCTGGAGAGGGGTGGGCGCCACCAGGCTGTACTTGCCAAGGACACACCACAGGAAATGGTCCCCCTATGACCCGTGTGGTTAAGGGAACCAGTTATTTATCCTTTTAAATCCAAAAAATAATTTTAATATAGATAGAAATATATACGAAACGCAAAGAACATAACGTCATTGCCGCAGTGTTTGTTTTTCAGACAAAAATATGAAAGCCACAAGTAATGCATGATGCGATACCCGAAATTTGGGAACAAAAATAAGAAGTAAAAAGCCAGGAAAAAAGAAACAAAAGAAAACTAAATAAAACAAGAAAAAAAAGGTTTTTTTTGGGGGGTCTTTTTGATCGGTATATGACCAATAATCATGTAATATTATGCACATAATGAATTTATATTTTTCAATCTATTGTTCTACTAAATAATAATAGCATTCGTTTTTTTTCACCCTCCTGTGAACTTTTAACTCATTCAAACTTTGTACCAGTTCATACAAATTCAAGCAACTCAAATCCCAGCGTGATACAACAAAATATCAATTTAAAATATTGAATTTTCAGTGCTACAAAAATAAATGACAAAATAAAGGAATTAACCATACAGGTTTCTTTTTAAAAAAGCTAATTGTCAAACACATCCCTGAAAATGCCTCGAAACATAAATTGATTTTTTTACAAATTTAAAGAAAAAGTTAAATAAAAAACAATTTTAATCTTTCATATACTGTATTTATATATATTTTGGGGGACAAACAGTTGTGCCCCTCCATGCATTTGACATGCTCCTCCCTACAAGACTCATGTCCTGCGACGCAACAGGTGCTGTGTCGGGAAGCTTCTCTTGCTACTGGTATCCATGGAAATCGGTACTATCGGTTTCATTTGGGGGAGCAAACTCCTATCCCAGAAACCAAAGCCAGGGAGAGGGATGGGCACCACAAGGCTGGGTTCAGGGATCCACGAACCATGAACATTTGGAATCAAGCAGAATTTCTCGGCTGTAGTTTTGTTCTATTTTTTTTTTTTTTTTTGCATTTTTCATGATTTTTGTCTTTTTCCCACCACAAGAAAAAAAATTATATTGTTTTTTTGGGCGGCATTCCCTCTTACCGGCAACAACAGCCAAGACGAAAACCAGAAGGAGCTTCATCCTTGACACTGCAAAACAGAATAGATTGTTATTTTCCGACTTAAATATTTAAAAAAAAAACAAGCTTTCAACTCAAAATGGACTCTTACCTGTGTTGATGAGGTGCTCTGTTGGGAGGCCAGCTCTTGAAAGCGAGTGTGAGTTTATATGGAGAAGGCAAGGGACAAAAGTCCATCTCAGAATGTTCGGTTGTCAGCCTGGTCGTGATGTGGCGAGACTCAAGAGCTTTGATACAATCACTGGGGTCCCGAGACCCTCTCAGATTTAGTTTCCACCCAGAGTTCGTACACCCTTTACATGGCCAAATTCAAGTGCTTTTAAAGACAATTTTACAGTACAGTTAGAAGAAACCCAATGTCAATCACTCCATAAGATTGTCGTTTGAAGTGCTGCTGTAGGAAAAAAAACAGAAAATTTGATAAACCCCAAGTCAAATATTAAATATTAGGTACATTAGTTCTAATATTAGTTTCCGTAACCCATTGGTGTTTGCTGCAGTCATCATTTTGGTCTATGTGTGGGCTAAGGCATGTCGGCAACCTTTTTGAGTGGGCTTGTTTTTGGTTTCCTTTTGTTAATGTGTGATTTATTGCGTCAGATTGCCAAGAAGCATGGCAACGATTTCAAGAATTAAAAATTCGAGGACATTTCGAACCTTGAAAACACAGTGTTGTAATTCAAGCATTTCTAAGGATTTTGAGCTCCTGTACAAGGATCTTTACCAGCCTGTTTTTATGGAAAATGTAGGTCTGACGTCAATAGCCGCCGTTGGCACTGGAGCGTTGTATAAAGTCACATTAAAGCAACTATTTTTATGCTGTGTTCAGGATGCTCGTCTTAGTAAAAATATATCCAGAGTTAAAGGTCATCTGTGTTCTGAAATTCCTTCCTAACCAGTGAGACACTGACAGCAATTTGTGCCTTTAAAAGGAGCATTGGTGGGCCTTCACGGCCTGCAGGACTTTTTCTGCTGGCCTAACAAATATCGGAATCTTGTGATGTTCATTATATTTTGTCCATGAATACTTATTAAATAAATCAAAATTGTCTACCAGCTTCCTTTCATTGTTTTCCCCTGCTTGTGCTGCTTCCAGATGTGTGCTAATTTATTTAAAATTTTAACCAATCGTATTTCAGCCATTACTTGTTGCCAGGGTCAGATATCTACCTAAAGGCCTTCACAAACTGCTCTGCGGGCCCTGAGCCATAAAATAAGTACCGATAAGGCTGTAGGTCTCGCCAATTAGATACAGTGTAGATGTGGCGGATCTTGAGATATGTCAGCGGTTTCACAAACTTTGACTGGCTAGGGGGACGGACCAGAAGTATCACAATGAAAATGTGATGAAAAATATCCCCATGTCCATTGCCTCAGTCAAACTGACTTTTTCAGCCCCAAATCAAATAAAAACCTATGCCAGAAATACGACAGGACATGCTGGAAATTCAGCATTAGCTTCGATGGCGATATATTCTTGATAGGTAATCTGTATGACAGAACAATTGAACTCTTCTTGAGGTAAGAAAGGATTTTGCGCACAAATAAAAAATAATTTGGGGGATTAAAATGTGGCTGTATGCCTAAATAATATTGCTATTTTTTTTATCTTATTTCTAATGTTTTTTTGTGTGTGTCGCAGCTGTAGCTGAAGTAAAGGTTTCATACAATGGTAATTGAGGGTTGGATTTTGTATTTTCTCGTTAGTTTTTTCTTAACAATCATGTTGCAAGAAAAATCACTTCACAAAATCTCATGAAAACAAAAACGGGATGACAGGTTGAAGCCGTTAAAGTTGAAAGATTGATTCAGACGTAGCATTACTGACGATCTAGGTGTGAAATGCACAGCCCGCCCAGTGTTGCTGGCTTTACTTGATAATAAAGAAAACAAAACTGCTGCTGCCAGGTCAGCTTATTTTAGGAAGCCTCGACGTTTCAGTCACGTTTCCACACGATGATTGGCGACACGGATAAGTCGCTACTGTTAGCTGCAACTGAATACATCATTTTTTTTCTCAGTAAGTTAGATAGTAATGGGCTGAGCCAATGGGTATGCTAACAGACTAGCACAGGTGTTAGCTAGCTTTTTAGAAGCTGAGTTTTTGTTAATTGGCACAAATGGTTACTCGTTTGCCACGTATTTATTGAATAACTCATGTTATGAGCGTGTCGTTACTATGTTATATACCAGGTTGTAAGTAGTAAAAGTAGGATTAAAGGAGGCTCAGTTAACGACGAAAACAATTGACTTCTATAAGGTTACAGTGATTTAAATATACACAGGGTTTGTACGCATTTTTATGGCCAAATCCAAGCACTTTTTTAAGGACTTTCAAGCTAATTTTCCAATTCCTAGAGTACAATTAAAATAAATCAGGTATGAAGCATGGATTTTGCCGATCCACACATATGTCTGTGATTTAGAAACGTGATTTTTATTCTTGAGTGTACGTTTATCAAGACATATGATTTTTAGATCTCAAATATATTTGTGGATCTGAACAATACGTGTAAAAATATTTTTGAGACAAATCTCTCCCAATATAGCTGTAGGGTAAAAATGGTAGTAATATGAAGCTTACATTTTCAGTTGCAGGAAGTTCTTCCCAATACAATTTACCACTGGGAAATGCTACCGTTATTTCTTGCATGCCTCATAATAAATTTCCATAATATATCCATAATCCATGCACTAATACACATTTCATAGTGCCCGGTTTAGGTGTAACATGCACCTATTCTCTTTGGGGAGACCCGTCAAGGTGATAACTTAATAGGATAACGCCATATAAACCAATACCAGCTGCCGTTAATCAAAAGGGAAGAAATGCAATGGCAAAGCGAAGCCACCAGACAGCAGTGTCGGTGTCATTTCTTTAAGCAGACTTGTTAAACATGGCATCAATATGAAGCAGTTTTTAATCCTTGAAAACATTAAAATTTAAGCATTTTCATGGATTTCCAGCAGCCCTGCAAACTTTGGATATGAATTAAAAGTTATTTTTTTCAGGAATTTAGGAAGAAATCATCATGGATCCTTGTATCATTTTTCAAATCAAAATTTCCAGAAAAAACAACAACATAATTAGCCTTTCATGGTAAGCTATTATAAGAATCAGTTCTCGTGCCATTTTTTATGCGTGTAGCTGTCAATGGCACTGATTTTTTTTTTATTGAATTGAAATCTCTGGGAGGCTGTAGCGGTTCTTGATGGCTAAATTATTTATTTTTTACAAAATGTACTTTCCGAGAGGTCATAATACATGTGGAACAGTTTCATGTGTACATTCACAAACTAAGTGGTGAGGAGGAAAAAAACTAAAGAAATTCACAAATAAATTAAAAAATGAAAATGACCATAATAACAATCTGTAAAAATGAAATTGTCACAAAGACACCCAAGGTTTTTCAGCCTATGGTAACCCCAAAACCGCACTGGAACTTGTTCTTGTTGTGGTTGAGGAAAGAACAAAAAACCAGGGAGAGGGGCAGGGGCAGCAACTTTTTTTCCAGAGTGGCGCCAACCACCCAGTTACTGTCGATTGAACCTGAGATGAAAGGAAATCAGAGAATAGATAAGAACGGGCCCCAAAAAAATTCTGCCTTGCCCGCAGGTATTAAACCCCATTCAGCCCAAACCTGACGAAGCCCGAAGAGAACCTGAAACTCTATATTTCAATTGTGAGGATCCAGAAGGTGGCGGGATTTCAGGTCGGGTTCAGGTTAAGGATATTACTTCAAATCACAGTTACCCTTTTAAAAAAAATTTTTTAGCAGTGTGTCCAAAAACTACGCACTGTACCTTTAAATTGTAAATTAGCCTTTGGTACATCCAGCTGGTAGCCGAATGACACGCTGGTGTCTTGCATGCGAGTGCTCGCGTCGAACTCCACGCCGAGCTTCAACTAACAAAAAAAAAAGAAAATTAAAAATGCAGAGCAAATGGAATAATTATAATTAGTCGGTTAACTAACCTGCTCGTTAGCTTGGTGGTAGTAAGTGGCGTGAGCGCCTGCCGAGCCCAGCGTCAGTGTGCCGATGTAGTTAGCTCCTGGGTTCAAAAGAGAATGTGAGTATGTTGTGGCTTTATGCGTTGAGGAAAAACCTCCAAACCTAATCTAAGAAGTATTTAAAACTAGTAAAATTATCAGTTAAAGATTTAAGGCCGAGTAAAAGCAGCTTGAAACCTGAGTTTACAGAGCCTTGCAAAAGTATTGCCACCCCAAAAGATTTTTTACTGCCATATTTCAGGTGTCAAACCTATAGATTAAAAAAACTCAAAAAAAAATTCTAAGAATCAACAACATGTGAGACACAATCACAATGTATTCATCATTTTATGGTACTAACAAAGGAACAATTGAAGAGTGGACCTTGCAAAAATATTGCCCCCCTTTGAGTTGATACCTTGTGCAAACTCGTTTTGCTGCAATCACAGCAACTCGTCTTTTGGGCATGTCTCAAAATTTTGCACATCTTGAAACACAAATATGTTCCCATTCTTCCTTCAAAATAGCTCAAGTTCCTTAAGGTTTGATGGTGATTGTTTGTTTACTGCATTTTTCAGATCTCCACACAAATCATCTATTGGATTGATGTCTGGACTTTGTTATTGTTAGTTTTAAACAATTCCATTGTGGATTTTGCTTTATTTTTGGGGTTGTTGTCCTGTTGGAAAGCGAACCTGCGCTCCATTCTCAGGTCTCTGGCAGATTCCAACAGATTTTCTGCCAGAATCACCCTTTATTTGGCTCCATCCGTTTTCCCATCAACTCTTAACGATCTTCCCAGTCCCTGCTGAATAAAAGAAACCCCAGGGCATAATGCTGCTACCACCACGTTTGACAGTTGGGATAGTGTTTTCAGGGTGATGTAAAGTGTTACACTTATGCCAAATGTAACTTTGCATTCAGCCCAAAAAGTTACATTTTGATCTCAGCTGACCAGAGCACCTTGTTTCACATGTTATGTTTCCCATGTGTCTTTTTACAAATTTAAACAGAAACCAAATGCACACTGTTTGTCATTGTTAGTCATTTTTGGATCACTCAGAAGTCATCAGGGAACCTGTGGAGTCAAGTAGGCTAAACTGAGAACAGAGGGTGGAACATTAACTCCTACTTTTCATTTTTTTTTTGTCGTAAATATAATATCAGATGTTGAGATAATTTGGTTCCACTTTGCGATTGTGTCTCACATGTTGTTGATTCTTAGAATCTTTTCAGCTTTAAGCCTGAAATGTGCCAAAATGACAAAAAGTTCTTGGGGTTGGGGGGGTAGTACTTTCGCTAGGCACAGTACCATTTCCTCACCTGTGTACTTGCCAACCAGTGACATAACAGCGCCTTCCTCGGATGGCCTGCGATGGTACACCAGCTCCCCTCCCAGGGCTAACGCAGGCGTGAGGGCCTGCAGGTAATGTGTTACGACGATACCTGACAAGTTGTATTTATTTATATTGAACTTATCGTTTGAAAATATTGCAAAAGTACGGAATACAAAGATTTAATGGCAACCTACCTGATCCAATTAGCACGTCAGGGTTCCCAAGTGTAATCGTCGCTGTGAAATCCTTACCGCGGAACTCTGCATCCCCTTGCCAGTTGACAAACTTGTGCTGCTGTGTCTGAGAAATATTAAAACATTTTTTTGTTTTAAATAAATTGTCAATCAAAGATGAGTATGCAACGAATGATAAACCTGGAATGCCATTTTGGAACGGATGTTGTCGCTGATCTGGTGGATGACTTGTGCGTTAAGGCTGCCCAAGTTGTCCATGTCCCCCACCATTACTGGAAAAAACTGAAAACGTGTTCATGTTAATTTGAATGTATCATAATAAATAAAAACATGTGAAAATGCAGTGCCTATTCAAATAATTCCAGGAATGAGATACAATCTGATTTTGCAACTTTTACACATCAACCCGGAGCACTGTGCGAGCAATAATATCAAAATTAAGAGCCCATAAAACTACTGCAAACCTACCAAAACCTGGCCGTCCCTCTAAACCTTCGCCCTAAACACAAAGAAAACTAAGCAGAGAAGCAACCAAAAGTCAATGAACTCCTTGGAAGACCTGCATACATTCACAGCTGAGGTGTGACAATCTGTGCATAAGACAACTATTAGTCATATACTGCATGTAAAAGTGTCAAAGTGTCATTTCTCAAAGTTTGCAAGAAGCCAGATGATAGACACAGGGTGCTCAGAGACCAAAAATGTACCTTTGGGGCTGTGTGAAAAGTGTTACCTAGCACTGCACATCACCCTGAACACACCATCCCCACTGTCAAGCATGGTGGTCACAGCATCACACTCTGGGATTTCTTTTTTAACTGGGACTGTGAAGATCGTTAGAGGTGATTAGAAGATGAATAGAGCCAAATACAGTGCGATTCTGGCTGAAAAGCTGTTGGAATCTTCAAGAAACCCAAGAATGGGGCAGAGGTTCACCTATGTATTGGCTTAAAAAACTAACAATATATAAGTGATAGAATGGCAAAGCCAAAGTCCGGACTTTAATCATATTGAGCATTTGTGGAACTATCTGAAAATGCTGTGCACAAACGATCACCATCAAGCCATAAGGAACTTAAGCTGTTTTGTAAGGAAGAAATGGGCAAATATTTGTGTTTCAAAATGTGCAAAAACTAAAGAGACATATTCAAAAACACTTGGCTGTGATTGCAGCAAAACAAGGTTGTCCAAAGTAAAGTCAAAGGGGGGGCAATGTTTGTGCAACACACACTTTTCTATTATTTATGAATAAGCACAATATAAAATGTAGGATAAATTTAGTTTTATTTCATGGTTATGTTTCACCTATGTTGAACATTTTAAAATAAAATAAAAAGTTGCATTATTGCTCGCACTGTAGTACAGCAATGTGGCATACCTCAGCCGGACCAGTCTGCTTTGGTCCAACATATGTGGTCCCAAATCTGTAGCTGGAATCCCCCAAAGTGCTCAATAACACAGTGTGGTTCACCTGAAAAGAGAAAAATCAGAATCGTGGTCCTGCCTTATGAGAAAGCGTATTATAACCAACCTGGAAGTGGTTACTAAGACCCTTATTCACAACGAGCCTGACACCTTCCATCTGCATCGGGAAAACCTCTGAGGGGAAGAAAGATGAACCATGATTTCAAAAAGTCACAGTAGACCCCCGGGATACAGGGACCCCACCATTTAACGTTTTCACTCTATGGTGAGGAATAAGATGTTTTTTCGGCTCCTTTTTACAACCGTTTCCCCACTATTTCCTGTTTAGGATTCGTACAACTTCATGAAGATTTGTACACATTACAGTGGGACCTCGCTACTTCGCGGTTCCACGTTCGCGGTTCAGAGCTTCGTGGGTCTAAAATATAATAATAATAATAATAAAATAAAATAATAATAATGGGTTTTTTGAAGCATTTTTGAAGGGGCATCGCTACTTCGCGAATTTTCACTTTTCGCGGGTGGTTTTGGTCCCCATTAACCGGGTCTAAAAAAAAAGTACCGTAATAATAAAATAAAATAATTAAAAATAATAATAATAATAATAATTTTTTTAAGCATTTTTGAAGGGGCGTCGCTACGTTGCAGATTTTCACTTTTCGCAGGTGGTTTTGGTCCCCATTAACCGCGATAACCGAGGGATTACTGTAATCAGAATTTTTAGAGCTTGAGTAAATAGGGAATATATTTGTTTTTGAGAATAATTTCTCCCCCCCAAAAAGGTGTTGGGTAAAAATGAAGCTTACATTTTCAATTGCAGGAAGCAGAAAATTTTCCACTGCGGAATGCTACCTTTCTTTTTTGCATGGCCCATAAAAATTCTCCATAACTGATTTGTAATTCTTTAAATAATAACATTTGATAGTGCACCTGTCCCTTGTAGGGGGGCAATACAAATCATAGGACGATGCCATACAAACTAATGCCAGCTGCCATTGAAAAGAGAGACATGCAATGGCAGAGCAAAGCCACCAGCGAGCAGTGTCAATGTCATTTTTAAACAGACTTGTTAAGAAACATAGCAACGATTTCAAGCATTTACAAGCACTTCACACGAACTTCAAGCTATTTTCATACCTTGAAAACACAACACTACATTATCAAGCATTTTAAGCACGCTGTATGGAGTAATATGGTTTTTTTCAGCTCCTTTTGAAAGCAATTTTCCAACAAGACGACATATCCAACAACTTCAAAACGTATACGTATGAAACGGCTGAAATTCAAACATTGCAGTGTTCGTGCGTATGACAAGATATGTCCAAAAGATTCCTGTCTGCTATTCGGTCAACATCAAATAAGATACTGTTCTGCAATAGGTTTGTGTCACAGCATCAGGAAAATACTGTTATGTTATTGGCTAAACATCCTCACATAATTATTATAGCTTCATTCAGTTAATCATCTTGTGTGGTTTGTTGGTGTTACAGTATTGAATTTTTTTGTTCTATATTCATTAGCTAAGGGTACAAGGCTTGCAATGACGAAAAAAAGAAGCAAAAAGATGACAACTATGGAAACGAAGCTGGCGCTTATCAAAAATACAAAGAAGGTACACAGATGGCTACCCTAGCCAAGTTTTATGGTTGATTAATCAACATTTTGGAATATTATTAAAAAAAGGAGAGTGACTAAGCAAAAAAATGACAGTCCTGGTCAGTGGAAGTTTTAAAATAAGTTTTATTGTTAATCCACCAACTCCCTCTGCATCCACCTGCTTACTCCGCTGTACCAGCTCAAGTCATATCACTCCAAAGGTTGATATAGCTTCAGTTTTCATTTACAAGTATATTTGGAATGTTATTAAATCCTACACATGAGCATTACATATTAGTAATAAATACCATATAGTATTTTGTTATTTTAATGTGTTTATTTGGGATACCCGGGGTTCAAAACATAATACCATAGTTTTTCGATCGCTTGCTATACTGCATTTTCACCCTAGAGTTTATTCATGTCATATCCCGGTGTTCTACCGTATTGCAAAGATCATTGTTTACCTTTGCACTTGCGATGACACTCATCAAATGTACCCGGGTTAGGAAGAGTATTCAGCACATCCTCTGGTTTCTCGGGCATAATGTCAGTTGAGGGTGACAGGGGAGGCATCCCAAAACCTGGTGGCACTGTCAAACCGGTGCCAGCCACACCCGGGGAGGATGGTGGCGGAGGGTGGGGGGAGCCAGCCGCTAATACACTCCCCATTCTGCAAGGGGAGCATCAAGATTTTGCAGTAATCCATCGCTATAACACAGATCACCAGATCAATGCTTCATGCATTGTGTCTTGCATTCTGATTGGCTAAACAAATGTTTACAGGTAGAGTATACAATACATTTGTTAAATGAATGGTAAGGCATCCAAAATGTATTTGTTTTAATTGATATGAGAAAATCTAACTGTACAATAATTGCAAGGTTTCACGGGGTGATTTTAGGGACGCGTGACAATGGAAGCATGTAAATGCTGAAAAGAAGGGGACGTATTACTGAGCCCTGCACACTAGACACTTGAAGGCTCAGAGGTCATCTCACATGTATCTAACACATTGAGTCTTATCTGAAAAGTAGGATCTGAATAAGAGGACCATTTCATTTCCCAGCTCAATGTCATGACTTGTTTTCAAGCACTGCTCAGAACCTTGACAAATGTTATATCATCCAGAGCGACTTGGTCAAAAATGCATGTGTCCCATTTGACCCAAATCTGATTTTAAAAAAAAAATTCTCAAAGGGACAGGATTTTATATTTATCCACTAAATGTCGCTGTAATGTGTAGTGCAACCAAAAATACAGAGACTAAAAGTGAACAAAAAGCACTTTTTTACTTAGCCTTCCAAAGAAAGAAAAAGGGAAGTTTTTTTTTTAAGGAATAAAGAAATGGGAAAGAAATGATAAAGAGGAAAAAATAAAACCGGAGTAAAAAAAAGTAGGGGAAGGGCCAAAAAAAGGATAATGGAGAAAAGGGAAAAAAAAAGGAAAGAGTAAAAGGACAAAACCAGAAAAATGCAAATTTTTCTCTTAATTTTTCCCCTGTTTTACATCTTTGTTTTCCTTTTTTTCTGGAGTTTAACTCTTGGTTTAATTTCCTTTTTCTTATCTTTGTGTACTTTTTTCTTTTATCGGGTTTCTTATTTTTTCCCCCAAAAATTACCACTTGTGAGGTCCTTTTCTCGAGGTTTCTTTTATCCTTGTGCTGAGGTTTTCAATTATTCCTTGCCCGCATGTTGGTTTAAGATCAGGCGGTGGTGTAATTGTAATCCTGTGCAGTCCTTCGAGACATCTTTTGATTAAGGGCTATACAAATAAATGTGACTTGACTTGAGACTTGGTCCCTTTGAGTCTACGTATTTAGTCTTCTTCCGTTGTTTTAGCACTCATTTTCGGTTGCATGACAGAATACAGCGGCCTCTAGTGGGGCGGCAGTGGCTCAGGAGGTAGAGAGTCTTGGGATCAAGAGATCGCAGTTCGAATCCCGTTACATGTCGAAGTGTCCTTGGGTAAGACACTGAACCCCTAATGCCCCCAATAAGCAGGTTAGCGCCTTACATGGCTGCACAGATCACGGCCGCTATTGGGAAATGTGAAGCACACTGTAAAGTGCTTTGGGAAGTCTTGACTTGAAAAGAGTTATATAAATGCAGATCATTTCATTTCTAGTGGGAAAACTATAAATCCTGTCACTAACTTTCATAATAAGGTAGGGCCCTCAGACTATCATCCAGGGGGCCGCAATTGGCCCTGGGCTTTGACTTTAAAATTACCGATCTATAACCGGTCAACAGGACATTCAGTTATTGCCTATAAATTGATGTTTTTTTTGTGCTGTCCATCAATGCCCTTCCCACATCTATTACAGCCTGGTCACCTCATGTGCAGCCCCATCTCAAGGTTTTTATTTTTCCCATGCTGAAGTTTTATGGTTTCTCCTTGCCCTCGTGTAGGTTTCAGATCAGGGGATGGTGTAATGGTAGTTTGCACAGCGCTTTGAGACTACAGTACACAAATATGACTTGACGTTTCACCATGTTGTAACTTGCGCCATCTCGTGGACAAGCAATAATTGTTTTGAGACATCTATCTAAGGGGGAAAAAAGAGCCAAGATAATTTAATACTCGTTTTCAACAAAGTCGTTGATTCAGTGACCAATTGGGTGACAAAGTGTCATCTCAACTGCTGTTAAGGCTTGTAATCATTTTACTGACATGTCAATGAATGACTACCTAAGCTAGTTCAAGCTAACATGACTGGTAGCTCCGCTAACTCGTCCACATGAACCCTCTTTGCACGCTAACTTTTTGCGATCTATTCCTAATTTTGGAGGCTCATTTTATTGATTTTCTTCATGCAAAACCTCTGCAGTTAAACAAAATACTTTAAAACTCAACAGAATGAATGACCGTTAGAATACTCACGTTGTTAGAGGGCGTCGCAACCGGAAGTTGAACACCAGGAGAAAAAAACGTCCATTTGTTTGGGTGACACGGCAGGTTACTCAAAATGCAATTGGTTGGCGTTTTGCGTTATGAACGGAAGGTGATTGGTCTGTGTGACACGGAAGTACGTATTAAATGTAGATTTTTTTAGTCAAAGTATTAAGCAGATTTTACTAGGGGTTTTAGTGCGGTGTTTAGCACATTCCCCTAACACGCACAGAACCCTGGTTCGAGCCTGGGTGGAAACATGTATTGGTCTGGGTGCTAACAGGCTGTACTTACCCAAGACACACCATAGGACCCTTGTTTTTAAGGGCTCCACCTTTATTGTTTAAGCTGGAGTTGCGCTGTTTTAGCGGCATTTCGAGAGAAAAGAAAGGAAACAAAAACACAAATTGATGAAAAGCAAAGTTACAGTCCTGAAAGTTTTGCGTCGCGTCAAACTTGGGAACAGAAGGTCATTGGTTGAAATGACCCAGATGGATCCATTAAATTAAGATGTTTTTTAGGGGACGGATTCACAGACGATCCACAAAGAGAAGAACAACCAATACGAAATGAAAACAGGAGGGAAGCAATATTGTGCACATTTTGGTAGTTTATTGAATTTCACAACTCTTGCATGTAGTTCCAAATTACAACAGCAGAGAGCAGGGCAAAGAAACAGTGCTGAATGAGCCAGTACAATCCTCCAAAAGTACATTTCAAAATCATTTGAATTTTAGTATTAAACGTTTTTATTGTTGGAATTTAGCTAGCTTGAAGACTGTCACCTTAAACCAAATGTCTTGAAATTAACGCTAGTTATTGATTGCGTTTTCAAATGCCCGTATAATTTATCTGCTGGGAAACTCAGAATTATGCTACCACTTCATTTGTGTTGCAACCTTTACAACCACCAAACTACAGCCAATTTGTATTTTCCACGTTGCAGTAGAAAGGCTTTATCGATTTAGCTGAAAATGCACAAATATTTTGCTGATTTTTAGTCAAAGAATGTATTTTCACTTTCGCTCAATTTAAGGATTTCAATTTACCACCAACAAACAACAATTTGGGGCCTGAATTAATTTTAATTGCTGTAAAACTCAACGCACCTGATGGAAGGTGTCATGGTGTGCACACATGCACAGAAATCTTAAGACGACTAAAGTAAATGTGAGTCAACATTCGGAACAGGATTCAACGTGACGTCCATCGTGACCCAACACAAGTCTAATTCTATTTCAACAAAATGTTTTTTGGGATTGGGTTTAATTTATAAGCACCCAGATGACTTTTAGGGCCCATCACGCAGCCCTCTGTTCAAAGATAATCCTAATAATAATTATCGAATTAATACATGATGGAAGACTTTGGGTCACAAGGGAGATCAGGGAATGGAAAGAAGACATTCACCGCCAAGAGATGGAACGTCACAAAAAGGGGGGACAGGGGGAATGACAGGTAAACAGCTCTCATTCAAATGTAAGACAAAGAATATCAGCACAAGACAAAGGGAGAAGACAGGACAGAACACATTTACATGCAGCATCAAACCCTCTACAAGATGTTTTTATAAAGGTCAATTGTTGAAAGCAACTTTCTTTTTTGTCAAGTTGGGTTGAGGCTGCATACAAACGCTTCACTCACTCTTTTGGTTTTGCTTCAGTGTAAATCCTGAAAACTCTTTTGAACAAAAAAAAGAAGAAAAAAAACATATTCCCATTAACCCGAAGAGCTGGATATTGGTTTTTGAAAAGAATCGTAAAAAAATTTAGGAATGGATTGTGGAAAGTATCTATAAATCTCCAACTGATAATTTCACATGAAGAATCCAATTAATTGTGTAGTGAAAACCCACCCAGACCAAAGTGCTTATGTCATATGACTCACACCAGGAAAAAAGGAGTAAATCTTAGAAATCCCCAAACTATTTCTTCTTTTAAACAAAAACAAAAACAAAAAAACATCGCAGCTGCCTAAGATGCTACAATTTTGCTTTCCAATCCAGAGCCCCAAACAAAAGAAAAAAAATCCTCAAATAGTTATCAAAACAGGATTTGCTGCAAACCAAACAAAAAAAATATGTATCGATGCAGCTGCATAAAGGAAAACAGAACTGGGGCTTGTTAAAAATAACGGGGGTAGAGAAAAAGCAGTTCACATTCACCAATTTCAATTTGTCTTCAGATTTGCAGAAATAGTGAAGCAATTTTACATTGCGGTCCTTAATACACAGAAAAAGCTCCCAAAATAATTGATTATTTATTTTGTTTATTCTGCTTTGAACCGGTCTCTTGAATGTGTTTTTTTTTTCTTATGATTTTTATTTAGATTTTGATGACTATAAAATAACAGCAAGAGGTCGCTATGAAAATTTAACAGTTGCCAGGCAGACATCCATGAATAGCTACACATGTAAATATTCAGATAAACAGTCATGCACTACTGAGCTGCCATTTTTATTGCAACGTTGGCATTTAAAAAAAGAAAAAGGATATATTCGTTTTTTTTTAGATGCACCTTTTCTTAAAGTACCATCGTCTTTTTCTTGCATAAAGGGTGTTCGAAGTGATTGGGTCACAAGTGAGCCCAGCAAGTAAGGCACTTAAGTGGCGACAGGATACGCTACGACGGCTGGTGTTTTGACGCCAAATTACCTTGAAAGACCGGTTCAAAACAGAATTGATCATTTATGGCATGACATAAGCTGAAATCAAATACATTTTTTTCCTGTGTCTATTGGATATATCGGTGAGATGTTGAAGAGGTGCTGAAGCCCGAATGTGCCCTGCATGAAGATAAAATAAATCACCAAGGGGCTTTTTATGTATGCATGAGAATGCAAATAAAATGCTTACCAGATTTAGGTGCTGTCCGGCTGAAGTCCAGTTTTTTCTTGCACTTCTTCTACCTCACAATCACCCCCAGAGGAGTGGAACTCAGCCACGTAGAGGCTTTTGTCGATGCTTCCGGGGATAGGTTTGATGTCAGTTACCAGTTGGTCTTCGATGGTTTTCAGGTTGAAGCGGTCTTCAGATGTGATCAGGTTTATGGCCAGACCGAAATGCCCGAACCTCCCTAAGAACAACACGTTAGCTTACATGCTTAATACGATGAATCAGGACTGGGCGAAAAAAAAATATTGATAGTCGTATAATTTTTTGCCACCATAAATGAAAGACGTTCAATAAAAGTACAGATTTAAACAGTAATTATTTTAATACAGATATTTTTAAAATAATGAATTCAACTTTTTAAGGATGCACGGAAGCCCTCCAAAAACATGCCGAAAGAGTGGTACTCTTCATTTTTCTGAGGGTATTTTGCTACTTAAATTCTGATTTAAAAAAAAAAAAAAAAAAAAAAAAAAAAACAGCAGCGCTGTACACTGCAAAAACATGTTCCAACCAAGACAGGCAACACGACAAACTTATTCCACCATTTAAAATTGTTAACGCCCGCTAGAATACGCTTAAGGAAAAACAATTCAGTCCCAAACGATCGCTAGCGGGCATTCAACAAGCACCGGGCTTGTGAGTGTTAAGCCAAAACAGCAACAAATGCTCATTACAGCGTTTTCCAGGAGCGTGTCACGCAACAAAAAACGAAAAGATATTACAAATGCAGTTGCATTTTCATAGCAAAAGACATGTTACCTATATTAGGACTGTTGGAAATCAGGGATCAAAGAATCTTTTAAAGTACCTGACCCAAAGTATCAGCTATGGCAGGGGTCGGGAACCTATGGCTCGCGAGCCATATATGGCTCTTTCTATGAGTATCTGTGGCTCAGAGACCAATTTGATTGCATGCAAAATTTCTCCATCTTGTTCAAAACCGGGATTGTCTATCCTATTCAGGTACACGTAAAGCCAAACCAGAGCTAATTGCGAAGGAAACACTTCGCAGTATATATAGGGCACGTTTTTCACTACAATTTACAGTCAAGGTGTCACACAAAAAAAGGGGAAAAAAAACTCGTTTTGGCTGTACAACGCTAAAGTATCCTTTATTTAAAAGTTGCTATATAATCTGTGTTCAGTGTTCAGATACTTTATGATGAATCCACAGAACTGTAAATACGCCAAAACACCGGAAGAGAACTTAGTCATTTGATTGGGTGAGTGGGAGGGATGGGTGGAGCTATGCAAAAAGTACAAGCATTCCCTCCCATCTCTCGCCAAAGGTAAGCACACAAGGCTCCATATTCTCAGAATGTTGTGACGTTTTTACAAAATAAATGCTTGCATCTGGTTTTGAAACCAATATGCATGAAAAAAAGGGTCAAAAGGAGTTTAACCGATCTTGAGTAATTGCAAGAAAGAGACAAGTTTAAAGTGGTCTGTTTGTTGAATTTGGGACAGGGGCTCTGGCATTATTCTCTTTTCATAATTTTTATCAAATCATCAAAAATAAATGTGCTGAAGACTAAGCTTTTGTCTGGGGCGCGGGTTTTTTGCTTTTATGGCTCTTTGAGTCAAAAAGGTTCCCGACCCCTGAGCTATGGAGTAGTCGCCCTGCGTCTTTCTTCTGACAATAAAGATTAAAGCGGCACCTGGTTTTGTCGGCTTTTCACTCAGAGGCGAAAATTCAACTTAAAATGTAAACAAAACCTAATATTGACTGATACATATTTTATTGTGATCACAATTGTTGTCATATCACACAGGCCTACAATAAATATGAGCGCGAGATACCTGATCTCCCGATGCGATGGAGGTATGTTTCCGCATTCCTCGGAAAGTCGAAGTTGATGACCACGTTGACGGCCTGAATGTCGATACCCCGAGTGAAGAGATCTTTTGGAAGGTTGTAACCATTATCGTCAATCTACTCATTGAGCTTTGAATACAAGATTTAGAACACTTACCAGTGCAGACCAGGTTTCTGCAAAGTCCGTTTCTGAAGTCATGGAACACACGATTTCTATATTCCTGGAATTTAATGTAAAAAAAACAGAAATGAGTTGAGTGTCTATTGCACAATCAAAAGCTTATAGCACGGGTGTCTAAACCTTTGGGAAAGCGCGCCAGATTTAGCAAGCTAAAAATGTGTGAGGACTGACTACTCAGCCATCCATTCTTTGAACAGTCTTTAATAAATTCACACTCAGTCAAAGCTTTGCAGTGCTTGCCGATCTGTGCACGACCTTGTAGCTCGTCTTTGTAACGTTTTGATTTAACGTTCAGGGTCTCATGAAAAAGCACTGCTGGGCTGTTAAAACGGCTTCCAGTTGCTTTATCTTTCGTTTCCAGTTTTGTATCCAGCTTGTCGTAGTCAGCATGTTATGTCTGGCAGTGCCATTGGTTATTATATTCTTTGAAAACAGCCAGTCACTTTGAAAACCAGGCAGATGCCGTTGTTTCAAATGTAGGTGGAAGAAATATACTCCAATTTCCACTTGTGTTGGACGTGGCGGCCCCTTACAGCCAACTTTCCATTTTTTTTTACAGTCGCTATGTCATAAATGGGGTGAGCTAAAAATTCTCAAAAAAAGCCAAGGACAAGGTGGCCAAAAATCTACTGCCATCATCTAGTGAAATGGTGAATTTTTAATGTGCACATTGTATACTGCTTTCAAAAAATACCGTCAGGCCACTTAGTATTATTTTGTGATTAAGGGCCCTAACTGACTCCCATGCTGGACTTTATACATGTATGGTTTATAGGGAGCAGGGAGAAAAGGCAAATGGAATGATACGGACCTGCATCATCTTAGCGTGGATGTAGAAGCACGAGTAGCCCAGCTGTGTGATCTTCTTAGCCAAGAGCTCCACCCTCTGTGTGGAGTTGCAGAAGATGATCGACTGGTTGATTTGCAGCTGCAACACAGACAAATGTGAATATGATAAGGGTACAAGTATGTAGGACGAAAAATTGCATATGTAAGGAAGCACAATGGGCCAGACAGTTAGGCAGACTGTCTTTTCCCCTTTAATGTGATTACCAAACATTTTCTAATACAGTGGGAGCTCGCTACTTCGCGGTTCGACGTTTCAGCTAGGTGGTCCGCCAGACTTATTAATAACATAATTGAGAAGCGGTCTCTTCTTTACATCAAGTGTCCCAACAATATCCACCAACAGAATTTTTTTTATTGTATTCTACCAAGCACACCAAAATCACAATACATTTTCTTAAACAGGGCTAATTGAGCTTTTTACAAAATATCGGAGTTTAAACCACAAAATATCCGCCTTTGAAAAAAAAAAAAAAAGCCAATGAAACCCACCTGTATTATTTTAACCTAAAAAAAAAAACTTCAAAGTAAAAACCATTAGCTTTAAGGGAAGAAATATAGTACAATTCTTACTCAATTTTTGGATTGTTCAAATTGCATTAAACTTTTTCAGTGGCAAATAGATTTAAATTTTTTTGATTGGTCCCCTTTGGGAAATTCACTTCCACCGACTGTACCAGAAGAAAACATCAGGCATTATATTACAAAGACAAACATATACAACAGCGGGAAAATTAAGGCAGACTAATTGGATGGGTCAGCGTGGCCTGTTTTATAAAGGGTAATGGCAGAGGGGATCAGGCTTTTTCTGTGGGGGGCCAACCTAAATCTTATCCTGCATCTGCGCCCTGACAGTAGTGGGATAAGGTAATGGTGTAGTAGGTGAATGATACAATAGACCATTATGTTTGCCAGTTGGACCTGTTATTAAGGTATTAAATAAATTGTTAAGTTAATACTTTTAGTCCAGGCTTTTTTTGGCTGAACAAAGGTTAACAGGCCGCAAACGGCCCTCCAAGCTGTTATTTGGACGCCCCTACCGAGATGTACTCACCCTGGAGAAGAGTGTGTTGAGGCAGTGCACTTTTTGTCTCTCCGTCACGTAAGCGTAATACTGAGTAATGCCCTTCAGTGTCAGCTCTTCCATTAGGTTGATTTCATACGGTTTTTGCAGATGCTTGGCCTACACAAAAGAAAATTATGGATTTTAATACACTGATAGATAACACACAGAAATGGATGCTAGGTCAAATACAAATTGCTACATTGCAGCAGAACAAGTATCCAAATGGTGATGCATGTGAGTGAAACACAGCACCAAACAAGACTGGGCACAGAGAATGAACAGATTGCCTTGCAAAACACAACAATCTGTGCCAACTGGCCCTTAGCCAGAAGGCTGGCGGAGTGGTGGTGCAACTGACAGCAGCTCACCATGAATTTTTGCACGCTGATGGGGAAGGTTGCAGAGTAGAGCAGGATTTGCCTGTTCCTGGCCAGGAATCCGATGATATCCTCGATGAGCAACACAAAGTCCTGAGACAGCAATTTGTCAGCCTGAGAAGAAAAAAAAAAGATTTAATAAAATTTAGAAGGCAATAATATCAAGCTAGCTTGTTGTTTTATTGGGTTAGTGCCATTACTTCATCCATCACCATCATCTGGACTCGCTCCACTTTTGCAACTCCTTTTTTGATCAAATCCAGAATCCTACCGGGTGTAGCTATGACTACATGCACTGAGAAAAAAGGGAAAAGGAAAATAGGTTTAATACAAAGAAAACTAAATCAAAATGGGTAGATTATGACTTTCTGAAATTCTGTAATTAGAGATTTTTGGTTGGTTTTATTATTTTAACCCACCTGAACAATGCATTAGATGTCGTGAAAAGACATCTTTGTCACTTAATGAGTAACGCATTAAAAATTGGGTATTTAAATCGTCACTACATAACAGAAGTCGGGAACCTCTCTGACACAAAGACCGATAAAGGAAAATATTTACATTTCTTTTTTCTTTTCAGTGAGAGTCACACCATACTCATATACATGTATGGTTGGTTGGTTGGATCCCTTAACCTCACAGGTCGTAGGGGCACCAGTTCATGTGGATTGTCTTGGGCAAGTACAGCCGAGTGGCGCCTATCCAAGCTAAAATTAAACAAAGACGCCAAACCTGATCTCCAGACAAAAGCCAATTCTTCAGCGCATTTTATTTCAGTGTGTCACATTTGCCGATTTCATCAAGTATATAAAAGTATAATAATGTTAGAGTCTGTGTACGATATCCAAAAACGTACGTTCCTGACCGCTGCTATACAGGATCATCCAATATGATTGCTCACCAGTCTCATCCAGACGCATGATGTCATCTCGTAGGTTGGTCCCACCAGTGGTGGCCATGACTTTGACTCCTCCCAGGTGCTTGCTGATCTGGATGCAGATCTGGCTGACCTGCAGCGCCAATTCTCGAGTTGGCACAACTACCATTGCTAGGTGGTGAGAATTAAAGGCAATAACAAATAAATATAATGAATTGTGTGAAACTAGAAACAACACAATATCTACAACTCACCTTGTATGTATTCCTTTTTAAGGTCTATCTTTTCCAGCAATGGGATAAGATAGGCTCCACTTTTTCCTGTTCCATTTTTTGCACGGGCCAAAATATCCCTTCCAGACAGTGCAATTGGAATACTCTCCTCCTACAAAGAAATCAGTTTTAAAATAGTAAATCAAACCCCAAATAGTCCTTTCGAAATATATTCAGGAACTTAATTTTCCTTTGTAGGTTAAGTTTTGTTTCATTATTTTTTTTACTTAGAGGCAGCCATTTTGCTACTCCCTGTTGACTGAAAATCAAAAATTGAACTGGGCACCAACAGGCTGTACTTGCCACAGACACACCACAGGAAATGGTGCCTGTATGACCCTAGTGGTTAAGGGATCAAAATAACCAACCAATATTAGCTTTAGTCAAAAACAGAATATTGATTAAAAGTGGGTGCATTTTCAAAGCATTTTTAACCATACCTGAACAGGGGACGGCTTCTCCCAGCCCATTTCAAAAATACCCATCAGAAGTTCTCTTTTCAGACAGTAATCTTCAAATTCATTGCCCTTAGTGGCTGTCACATCCTAGAAAATATAATTTTAACGTTTGAGTGTTACAAGTTTGTATAAAATAAATAGATGATACTTCACTTACTGATGTTTTAACCCTGTTGTCTTTAGGCGGTAGCTTGAGGCTCTTTTTCCAGTCATCCCCAAATTTAATGCCCCCTCCTTCTTGAGAGGCAGCACCCATTTTCTGGGGGGCACCAAACACTTTTACTTGAGTTGAGGATCCCGGTGGGATTAAAGGTGGTTTGGTCTGTCCTCTGAGCTGCCCGTTCTGCTTGTTCAGTCCCATAGAAAGGGGGCCGACGTTTTCGGTTCTGGCTGTCGCCATTTTTCTAAGTTTTCCTTCAAAGCTATATTTTTGCCTCTTAAGTTTTTCTTATTAAATGTTATTGAAAATATATATAAAAAAAGATTATTAAAGCACCAGCCAACAATAATTTCTTTGATGTCCACAATCAAATGATATTTACATATGCACACGTATGTGTGATTGTTCCCCTCAAACAGGAGTAACCAATGTACCTTAAAAAAATACAAAAAGAAATTTACACAAGAAACTCTTCAAAATGAAGAGATATTTGCATGAGTATACTTGCTCAGAATATAGAAAAATTATACATGAACAAGTTTTAAATGTAGCTCAAGTCCTGAAATAGAACTAAGGCAATCTTTGTACTTGTAGGATAATTTTCTTCAATATCAACTTTGTGCAATAGTTTTTACACTGTGTTTTCTGCTTGCTTTTCAGTCCGTGGCATTTACTCGGAAAAAAATCAAAAGTCTGTGCAAATCCTTACACAAAATCATGTATATTCCGAAATTCTTTCCACATGAACAAAATGGGATCAAGTCCAAAGCAAAAGAGCTTTACAATCCCTTCTAATCCACTGTGGGTGTTTGCGTAGAGCCCCGGTTCGTTTCTGCGTGGACACCGCACGTTCCAAGTGACAGAAGTGGGAGCGTGGCCGTGATCAAGGAGCTTCCTTATTAAAGGCAGCCAACCAACTCGAATGCGTCACCTAAAACATGTTCAAACACAAAATTTTTGAATATGAACTTGCATGTTCGTGCACCCGGAAATGTAAAATATTCTTAAACCTTAGTTTTATGGAAAGATCAATGGGTTTATATGGGGGTTAATTGAATTACAAGTCATAAGCGATATCAATGTTAATAATGCGACTATTGTTCTTGGAACAGAATAACTTTGTTTACCAAGCCAACCATTGCGTAGCTTTCTAAAATCAAATTAATTATATTACACAAAAATGAACTTTATTGAGTGCCAGTGAAATAAATTGAACTATTTTACGTTCTCATCTGACTAATGCAAGCGCATTAATTGTCTCGTCGTCACCTAATTTGGCAAACAATGCTAAAGTTAGCCCCAAACTAGCTAACTAGCTAGCATCTTATGGTTTTTGAAGGAAATGGTTCGTATATATTCTAACACTTACCTCGGTTTGCCTTATTTTAGATCAAATGCCTCATTTCCCGTTGCTCCGAACAAACCATTGAATCATAAGATAACTGAAATGTATTTTAAATAAATCTCATCTATTGTTTTTTTTTCTCGTTTAAACCAACATGGTCGCCTTCATCTCCTCTTCCTCGTTGCGCTCTCTTGCTTCTGTTTATCGTATGTGAAAGTAGAACGCTACTGACACCCGGCGGCCAAACAAGATACATTACAATTAGGATTGTCATTGGTAACAACCATGGGCGGAACAACCCTGTTTAAGGGGGTGCTCACACACTCCAAATTCCAACCCAGGCACCCCCAAATTTTTTTTAAACTCTTTTTACCTTTAGAAAGTTCAGGATATGATTAAATATGACTAAAAATGCAAGTTAAAATGAATAAAGTAAAACAAACATGTGAGCAACGGAATCTCACAAATACTCCTCTGCCTTGAAATGGTTTCGTTCATTTGATTCCGAACACCTCTCTTCCTCTCCCCAGCTCCCCCTTCTCTCGGCGACTGTAACTTGCAGCATAGCTGCGTAGATCCGGTGCCTTACGTTGAGTGTTATAAAGTGGTTATGTTGTACAACTGTTTTACCACCCAATACCATGATTTTCTTATCAACTTATATTAAATCCTTATTTTAGCTGCGTTGAATAGATTAAAAAATGATATTATTATTGTATTAATAAATAGTTATATGAATATGATGGTAATAATACAGTTTGTGTTTGAAAGCACAGAGGCGGTTTTCGTGTGTGAATCGGGACTTGCCTATTGGGATACATGTTTGCAGTTATACTCCTGACCACCTTTTGTCTGTGCCTCAGTTTTTAAAGCCACCAGAGAGCACTGTCGACATTATTTTCAAGCAGATTTGATGAGAACCATGGCAACAACTTCAAGCATTTACAAGCACTTCTCCCAAAATGAAAGCACTTTGCGGTTGAAAAGACGATATGGACATTCAAGCATTTCCAAGGATTTCAAGCACCCATACGAACCCTGAATGTTGTTGGGTCTGCTGCATAATGCAAGCAAGGAATGTTCTCCATACTGGGCAGAAGGCAGTTTTTCTGTCTGCAGCCATACTCCCAGTATGCCATACCATCATCCAACTAATAATAATAATAATAATTTCCTTGTATTGTCATTCTGTGTGACAATGTACACAGAACGAAATGTCGATTGCACCTGACCCGATGCAGCCGCAGCCAAGAGAGGGCGCCGCCGACCACTTTTTAAGTCTTAGGAATGACTCGGCCGGGGCGCGAACCCGAACCTCCCAGTCTCAAAGCGGGCGCCTTACCATCTAGGCTACTGAGCTGAACTGCAACAAGAAGCGGGTTTGAGAAAAGTATACGTAGATTTGTGATGAAAATTGTATCACAATTAAAAAAAAATCCCATAAAAGAGCTGGTCAGAATTTTTCTTTCACCAAAACAGTAAATATAGTTACTCACATGAGCACACACAAGACCCACTTTTGCTTCTTTTTTAATTTATTACTCTCAATGAAATTTTTACACTGTCATGAATGCCAAGAAATACTCAAGATACTTCAATGTTACTGGAGAGCAATACAATGTGATTACCCCAAAACATATTCACATTTACGCAATTAAATAATCTGTATACTGTTTAGTGTGCAAGAGTACAGATCAAGAAGTCAGCCCTCATATAGTATTCTATAAATGCTTCACAAAAAGGCACTAAAATGCCCAAAACTCCCATATAAACATTAGGGAAACCCAAATATGTGTTCTTAATGTTTCTCACAAACAAGAAATCAAATAGCAGTCAAATGCTAGACAAGGCACTAAAATACCACCAACTCCTATATGCAGATAAGGGAAACTTAACAATGGTTTGTCATTGTTTCTCATAAAACCAACAAAAAATCAAATAGCAGTGAAATGCTACACAACGATTCATTCAAATGCCACCAACTCCCCTATAAACATTAGAGGAACCCAACACATGGTGCTGTCATCGTTTAACATAAACCAAACAAGAAATAAAACAGCACTCAAATGAAATCCATAGCAACATAGACTCAAAAAATACTGGGCATGAATTTAAAAATTCTTCATCCCAAAGTATTCTTTCATATATCCCTGAGGAAAATATACCCTGTAAATCACAGAAATACACGTTTGATGAACTGTCATTATTTTCTTGCTGTTTCATTAGAGCAGTTTTTTTTTTTTCCTTGGAGAAAAACTCCTCGGATTTTCTCCAGACAGATGTCCGCGGCGACCTCAGTCTCCTTGCAGAGCTGCGACAGGCTGAGGAAGCCGTGCGGGAGGTCCTCCACCACTGTCAAGCTCACGGTTTGACCTACGTCCCGCAATCTCTTGGCGAACATCACAGAGTCGTCCAGCAAAACATCCAGAGCGGAGGCCTGCGTGGAAACAGGGTACAAAACTCAGTTGACCATTTCAATTAAATTGACAATTAATGTTTTATTGAGACCGCGGTGGGTGGACAGTACAGGGAGATCCAGGGGCATGTTCCCCCCAGAAGAACATTTTGCTCATTTAATTCAAACACATCGATCGGGTGCAATTTTGAGAGCTAAATCAAGAAGCTACATCGACGATGAATGTGTGCCCTTGTAAACTAGTGAAATATAATTACACTGGTTATGAAAGCTAATGACATAGCAATCAGGTCACACCCACAAAGCAAGGTAAACGAGACAGTTTAATACGAAAAAAAATAAGTCTGCACTTTATCTAATTAACCCTTGTGTGACACCGTATCAAGGTTTCTAACTTTCCTCATCCTGTGGTTTTTGAATTTTTCCTTGCCCAAATGCAGTTTTCAGATCAGGGGAGGATGGTGTAATTGTGGCCTATGCAGTCCTTTGAGACAAATAAATGTGAGTTGACTTCCACTACACTAAAAATAATTAGTGTTGTTGAATTACCGATGCTGTACTGTTTTAACGGATTGAATCAGCAAGCAAACAGACCAAAACACCAATATGAGTTTTAAATCTAATTAAATGTAATACCCATATCAGTGATTTGTGTGTGTGAATGGGTAAGTGTGAAGCACATTGTAAGCGCTTTGGGAGGTCTCCGGTGACTTGAAAAGCGCTATGTAAATGCTGACTATCATCTATCATCTGTATTAAATATCCGTACTTCTGCTTTTGTGATTCCTGCTATGGCAGGATGCCAGTTCTTCTTCGAAGGCGATTGTGATAGGCTGGTCAATGCAGTCAGTCAAACAGCAGGGCGGAAGCACATGTCAATGTCTTCACCCAAAACAAACTGGGAAACAGGGCGACAACTTGTAGCTTTAGCGGCTTGTTACAATGAAAAGAATTTCATCAATTAAATCGGACTCCAAAGAAAGTCAAAAGAGTATAAAAAAATGAGGATGACCGTCGCGTGATCTGTGGATTGTTATCGGGTCCGGGAAGTGACTCAGGTGGCGGCGGGAGAGGTGGTAAGCAATAGCGATGCTGCAGGTCTGGCCTACTGCTATGGCTAGGCTATGGCTACTGCTGAGCCTGTATCTCACAGACAGCAGATAAATTACCCATACAACGGATGACCTGGAGCTAGAACTCAGGGTAAACAGCTACATTCGGGACGGTTGCATTTTAATCATGGTGGAGACCTGGCTGAAGACGGGGGTTACCTGATGCTTGTGTGCAGCACGACAGCTGCCTTCAAAATCGTTTACTTACTCTGAAAGGAGAAGCCCTCCAATTTCATTGTACTTTTGTATGATGACAATAAAGAGCCTTCACTGAAAGGCAATCCTGTGTTCTGTGTTTTTATTTGTAGATCTATAGTATTTTGTAACAGTCGTACACTCTCAGTCGGTAAGGACGTCATATCGAGGTAAGTTTGACCCTTGGGGGTTCTTATGAAGTTCGAGTTCTGGTCCCCATTAACCGCGATAACCGAAAGAACTTCATTATTATATTTTTTAATAACACAAGTTTATGAGACACTGGCGGGACTAATCAGACCCCGGCTGCCCGCCAGAATCTTCCCATGCTTGGAAAACCTTGCAATTATTCATGAAGACTCACCACCAAGTGAACAGGTGGCAGGCCTTGTAGGAGACTGTCAGGCGCAAGCAACGGCGACACAAAAGGATTCCTGATGATTGGGCAGGAGGTCGGCTGGACGACAGCGAGGCATTCGGAGCGCAGGGGCTCAAAGTCATCTGGGAATTCCGGATGAGATTGGGAGTACACTGGTGAGTTCTGCCTTATATTCCTAGGATCTGTGCCTGAGGAGTCTCCTGGTCTCAATCCTCTTGAGTGGGCTCCGATGGTGGGCCACAAGGGTGGGATGAAAGACGCAATCCAGTTGGAGGCTCCCTGTGTCAGATCACTAAGGAGAGCTGTAGTGTCTCTACCAAGAGCCTTTAGGCTGTTGTCTCTCGTAGCAGGTTGTACAGTACGTGAGTCCACACCTGGTGTTGAATTGCAAAAAATAAACAAAACATTTTATGTAATGACCCTCATCCCATCATGACACACAGGACGTTCATTTGTTATAACTAACATTACCAGTTTGCACACAAATACATCGTGTTCAGAATCATCATGAAGTCCTCTAAGGTGTAATGAGGTGTGAAAGAACATGCATCGGGACCCACCCGCATAAGCGTTGAGGCACTTGGCGAGAACGCCTAAAGGTAGCAAAGGATCAATGAGCGTGAGCAAGCGGGAAGGCGAGGCGTCCGTGGTGAGCAAGGTGGCGGGGTAGGCGGCCATGATGCCGTCGGGGACGCGGATGCCGCATGTCATGGCCTTCATGGACACGGTGATGCACAGGTTGCCGCCGGCGCTGTCTCCTGCCAGGCACAAGCGCTCTGCGGTGGAACCTGGGGCGAAAAAAAACATCAAATGATTTTTAATCGTGATTAAATAGTTTAATGCCATAACGTATAAATACATTTTCCAGAGGGGCAAAATGTAAAAATACTTTTCTTTTGTTTTAATAAAAAAAAATTAAAAAAACACACTATAATGCTGACGGATTAAAAAGAAAGAAAAATCACCTAAAAGCAATCCTGCATCGTTTAACGTTTTTTGTTGTATTAGTCTGTTTGGCCTCATTACTCCCCATAAAAAATACTCGTCAGAGTATTTTCAATACTACAGTTAGCCTCTGATCTTTTGATTGACATCACTCTTGGCCAATTGCAAGTTTTTTTACAGTCCCTTAGCCCATTCAAATCGGAGCCGAAGGTATATGTGCGACAATCGCGATTCATTTTTACGCACCATTATTACGCGAAAGTGTGAACAACCATGAATTCAACTCTAGAAGAAAGGTCAAACATTCACAACTCTTTCATAATATCTAAAAAGTGACCAAAGGAAAATACACAAATGCAGAGTTTTAAGGGCTGTGAACTGGTCTTCTCCAAATTGCCACTTTTGGAAACGCTTAGACGTACCATTTGAAAAAAGTGTAAAGTACAATGTTTGGTTTTTCAGATAGTGATCAAATTTGACAAGGAACTAGGTAAGGTTCCTAGTCATTATTTCACCTGTTTTCCAACTAAGATGCCTATACCACACTCTTTTGCAGACATTTTGTTGCAAAAAAATAATCAGCTGAGAATAAAACTCTTCTGATTCCGCGTGTTCCAACTCAGATTACTCAATGCTAGTAGCACTTGCAGTGATTATTTTTAGTAGGGGACAAAACGTCAGACGTTTACCTTTCAAAAAAGACCAAAATTGTCGATATTCTCCAAACAGTTCAAGAACAGCATTCAATTTACTTTGGGTACGTCTTGAATTGAGATTTTAGGGGAATTTCACAGGAAAAGTTAGGGGTTAACAGCTATCTGGTGCTTGCAATGCTTACGGGCTGCAACTATTTACAGCATAATGAGCATCGCTTGTCCAAATTACCTGCATTAGAGCTAACTTTATCAGTTTTTAGTTAAGAAAAAGCAGGGTTCTTTAATAGAATTTACAGTGTTTTTAACTGACTGAAAGACCAGTGAAAAGGCAAATTTGACGTCTACAGTCGCTAATGGCAGTGAGTAAGATAATAGATTACTTTTTGCCAATAAAAATAAGCAAACACTACCACTACTAGTCACTATAGAAATTAACTTAAAACATAGACTTTGCGCATGCAGTTCTCAGATCAGTAAACTTGATGAATTCAAAAATACTTCTCAAAACTCACCAAGCATGTGGCAGTTTTTCAAAGCCCAGCAGTAAGCGTAGAAACATTCCTCCAGAGCTCTAGGAAACGGTGCTTCAGGGGATAATGAGTAGTCAACAGAAAGAACCGGAACGTTCAGCCGCTTCGACCAGCTTCGCAGGTAATTCTGATGGTAAAGATGATAAAGAGTTGCGCATTGTATAGAACTTTTATTTATTCAATGCCAGACATTTGTCTTTCAAGTCGATGCCAGACGATTTTAGCCATTTAGACATTTTCAGAGGCCTTGCAGAAAATTTAGTTCTGTAGCTACAGTATATCGGCATAGGACATATTGGACAAAGGTGTCAAACCCTCATCTTTCATCAGGAAAAAAGTATGTTTCTAGCTCTACCATTGTTTATTAAACAACAGTTGAACATTGCCAAGTTTCTTGGAACAACTTATGAGAAAAATGGCTTTTTGTGGGAGGAGTTGAATTTTCACTTCAGTTCTTTTTTTTTGTATTTGTGATACCTCCAATATTGTAGCTTAACAATGCTTTCCATAAACAAAAGGGCGTTTTGCTTGCAAAATAACGTTTGAATGCAAGAACACGTAACTTATTCATCAACGAAGCCTGAACTTTGCAAGAATTTTTTAGCGCCTGATGATGACACGATTGGAGTCACTAGGGCGATTGCGTTCCTTTGGACGTGCACGAAACGTCACCCCTCTCTGCCCGGATGATGATGGAAGGGCTCAGTCATCTTTTTTGGCTCTGTTGAAGTGTCTGTCTGTCTGTCCTTATCCATATATTTGCTTTTCTCATCACACTGCTTCACTCCGCCTACTCAGGGGCCATCAACACACTTTCAATCGCAGGATACAGGAAGCAAAACAAGAAAGCGGGTGCTTCCTCGATGTGTGGACAAAGATCTGATCAAAGCCACACCTGCCATCTAATGGTGATTTTTAATATGAAAATAATTTCCCAGAGGCTCGATACTTACTGCTGAGCTGCACTAAATACTTCTAAAAACTTATTTATCTGTGGGGCACTGAATGAGTTAAAAATGGAGCTAAAACAGGACTAATGCTAATGCGTTTGGAACTTGTATAGCACTTAAAAAATACAGCTAAAACGGCACTAATGCTAATTTGGCTGACATTGTGGACATGCCTGCTCGCATTGCAAGTGCTAACAGCTAATGACGAGTTAGAGCACCAGTGAATGACTCTTTTTGCAAGTTAGTAATGCTAACAGCTGATGAAACTTCGGAATTACTAAATAATTAGCATTTTAACTTTTTATCTCAAAATTTATCATGTAATCTTGTAATCTTTGACTCCACCTTATCATGTCAGAGCATTGTGGCATATGGCGTCACCGTCTGTTATACTGGAAGCATGGCAGTGGACAGGAAAAACATACAGAGAGTAATCAAAGCCATGAAGATCATCGGCTGCCCTCTGCCCAATCTAGAGGCCATTGCCGGCTTGCGATACTGTAGCGGAGCCGCCAACATTATAAAAAACTCTTCCCACACTTGTTGCTGCTTAATGTTATTGCACGAAACTGTGAAAATATATACCCTGTGACTTATTATGGGGATTTTGTAGCTGCTAAATGTTATTGCACTTTTTTTCATTGTACTATTGTTCCAATGCACTATTCTTTTTCATTCACAAACATTGCACTATTATTATAACTTCTCTATGTTTTGGAGTCCAAACAATATCTAGTAAAGATTTTTAAATGCATTTCATCCTGATAGTCTTTCCTCTTTTTTACCTTTAAAGATTTTATTACATGTTTACCCCGGAGTGTCATTTCTAATCTCGTAGCATACAATGTTTACTGCCTTATCAATGACAATGAAAACAGTTCATTTCAATTCAATAACCTACTCACTTCGTGCGATCTGGAAGTCTGAGCCACAAAGCCTCCTCCGTGAAAGTGAACAAGTAACCAAGGCGATGGCGGTTGCTTAGGTAACGATTGGAGGTTGGAGGCTGGCGGTTCCCCGGAAGAAAAAGACAAGAGCTTTTCACAGTCCTGCAAAATAATAATGCATGGAAGATGAAGCTCTGTGTATTTTTGTGCATTTGCTTTTAATCTTAATATTTACCTGTCCTTGGCGAATCACATGGGAGATCAGCCGCACGTTGACCGGGCCGGGACCCCAGTGGGCCAGCGGGGGCGAGACAGAAGCAAACAGACTGGGGTCCGATGATAGGGGGAGGCGCAATGGAACAGGAGGTATGGTGAGTGTGAGGTTTAACTGGACAGAGTAGGAGGCTATCCGACTGAAGCCCTGAGAAAATAGCAACACAGACAGAGGAAATGTATTCAGATAGCATTTCTCAACTGGTGGGTCAGGACACAAAAGTGAGTGGTGGGCCTTAGCCCTAGCAAAATAATCGCAAGAAAAAGAAAAAAACGGAAGGTCCATTAAACCGTAGATCTCTTCTTCCTGTTCAGTCAATCAGCGCCATCCTTATTGTGTTTGAGAGGGGTCACATCTCATTTTATTGTGATTTTGTTTCTTTTATTTCCTTTTTCTGACGATAATGATGGATCCCAAGAAAGTTCGTGATAAGGGAAAGGAAACGTGGAAACGAGTGACAAGAGCGATAAAGTGAAAGAAGGAAATGATTGCAAATATGAAAATATTGTACTTGAAAGTACAGTAGATTGTTTTAAATGTCATACTTCTATCTTTTTCTTAACAGTATATTGATTTTTATTATCTACATAATTGAGTAATTAACATCTTTGGGTACAAACTTATTTTAGTATGTGGCTATTTTAAAATAGTTTTAGTGGGGTTGATCGTATGATATGTAGGCTTATATGCTAATAAATACATTATTTAAAGTGGATTTGGTTTTGCTGGTCATTTTGTTTTTTGAAAAACAGGTGAATATATTCCACTATCTCTGCTTTAAATTGCGAAATCCTTTCATTCGATACATTTGAGAAGTGGATTTTATATTTTTGATTTGGGTCGCAGCTTGTCATGAAGGCGGAATGGTGGGTCCTCAAGTCAGACCAGTTGAGAACCACTGAATTGAAATATAACCCAAATCAAACCCTCACTCGGATTTTATGCAATAAAAAGAAGAATGGCTCCACAAAACAATAAGGATTAACATTTGACCCTGCCTACTGTAAAAAGCTCGGATTCTGTAATGTTCCAGAAGGATTTCCAGAACTGCATGTCAAGGTTCTGTGTGATGCGTTCAAATTCCGTGCCGCGCAATTCTGGATCAATGACGTACTTCCCCGACGTGAGCAGAGACATGGCTGCTAAACCTGAAAAAAATTCAAATCAAGAATGAAAGGAAATCTTCGTAAATGGACCAATGCGCGGAACAGGACCAAAACTCACCTAGCCCAGACTGCTGTGTTCCATAAGTCTCACCGTATGAGATCATGCTTATAACAATAGTCTGGAGGAATGGTCGAAGACTTGGTGCAAACTGCCGAAGGAAACAGGAGAAATAAAAAACTGTTACATTGAAAAACTTACTGAGCGGTGTTCTATTTAGGGGTAATACATTTTTGGGGAAAATACTTTATAAATCTGTGAGGAATAAAGTCACGAATATAAAACTGTTCTTAAAATGGTGATTTGTGAGAAAAAAAACACAAATGTTTGAAAAATATAGTTTTTACTTGCAAATCGACCCTTTATAGAGTCACAAAAGTGCATTCTAATTTCTCATAAATTCGTAGTTTTTTCTCTTACCAATTTTCCCACAAAATGAACACACACAATTTGTTACCCTTTAATTCCCATTGAAATTTTTTGATTGTTGAATCGAGAATTAAAATATTTATTTTTCAGAAAATGTACTTTTTCCCCCCACAAAATAACAAGACCATTTTTATTTAATTTCCATCCATCCATCCGTTATCTGCACCGCTTATCCTCAGTAGGGCCACAGGGGTGCTGGAGCTCATCCCAGCTGTCTTCAGGCAGTTGGCGGGGGACACCCTGAACTGGTTGCCAGCCAGTCGCAGAGCACAAAGGGACAGACAATTTGCTCATTCACACCTAAGGACAATTTGTACCGGCCAATTAACCTGACATGCATGTTTTTGGAATGTGGGAGGAAAACGGAGTGCCCGGAGGAAACGCACGCAATCACGGGGAGAACATGCAAACTCTACACAGGAGTTGCGATCTCATGACCTCAGAACTGTGCCGCACACGCGCTAACCAATGCGCCGCCATGCTGCCCTTTAATTTATTTTTATTAATTTTGTGATTTTTTTTAACTCCCAAGCTTTCCATTAAATTAAGTTGCAACTGTTACTGACTTTATTTATCTATTATTGCTTCATTTTTGTTAAAAATTGCACGTGTTTTTGAGGATGTTTGTAAGTTTTTTTATTTTACTAATTTTCAAATTAATAAAGAAGATAATTGGTGATTTTTTGTCTTATAGATTTCTTATTCTGGTATATTTGCGAATCATAAATCATTAATTAATTAAAATCTGGCAGATTGACGACTTTGTGAAGTCACAAAAGTTTTTCGCTCAAATTTGTCAACGAAGCATTTTTTTTTACTTCCAGGGTTCATAGACCTTTTTAATAGCCAAATTCACTATCCTATTTTTTTGCATGGCCTAAAATAAATGTAATAATCTATAAGTTATCCTCGCACCAATACATATTTCATGCCAGCTGCCGTTAATCATGAGGGAAGAAGAAATGCAATGGAAAAGCAAAGCCACCAGAGAGCAATGTGGGCATTAAAATTACATCACCTAAAATTCAAGCACTTTTCTATCCTTGAAAATACAATAAAATGTATGCATTTTCAGGGATTTCAAGCACCCTTACGAAAACCCATGGCTTTGCCTCTCACATTCTTTTCCGTTTCATCTCGCTAAGTTGCCACTTCATAAAGCAGAACATTTTTCATTTTTTTTATAAATTTCCCAGTTTTGGGGGGCAAATTTGCCAATATGTAAAGTTGAAAAAATGCACGTTGATTTCTTGTAAGTCCTGGATTTTTTTTTTATTGAAAATCTGCCACTTAAGAGGTCATTTGAAAGTTTATTTCTCCTTTTTTACCTAATAGACGTAGAGGTAAGCTCTCGAACACCAGCCCGACCTAAGACCCGAAATACTTGCCGGGTCGGGCCTAAAATGTCAATCATTAAGTTTGAGTTCGGGCTTTCGTCTCGTAGACGTTTTTTTTAAATAAAAATGATCGACCCGTCATTGTTCTTTGTTTTTTTTTCTTTAAGGAGGATCCCGTCCCTCGCGTCCCCTCTTGGGCCAACGAAAATGCCCCTTTGGCGCGTACGGCCACTCAGGAGCGGAAGAGGAGAACGAAATCCATCGAGCAGTTCCCACAAAAAGAAAAAGTAACAAGAACAATGGCATTGATAATTTAAAAAAGAAGTTAGCAGGAGAGAAGCCCTCCTCTCCTCCTCCAAAAAAATATGAAAATTAAGGTTGGCTTCTGTCTCGGTCCCTTGAATCAAGTTAATTTGGCGGGCTTGGGTTTGGGCTTGGACTATTTTAGGTTTGATCTTCCTCCACTCTGGTGTTGAGAATTAATTTGGCGATAGCAGACCTGAAAGCCTAGACAGCGGCCATAGAAACAGGCTTTGTGCATGGAGCTGTACTCCTGCACGTATCTGCAGCTCAGGTCCAAGTCCTGCAGGGCATAGAGCTGGCCAAAGTCGTTGTCGTTGATCAGCCGCTTGGCGAGGTAGAGCAGCGCTCGCAGCTGGCAGAGGGCGCTGCAGTAGGCTTCCATCTCGGAGGCGTTGTGTTCCGCTCGGAAGAAGGCGTTTTTGTGGTTCGAGGCGATGTAGCGAGCCTTTTGGAGCACGTGCAAAAGGCATGAATGACATACCTGAAACAAAATTGGATCAGAAGCAATGAATAAGTAGAGATGTTTTATAATTGAAGACAAAATAAATCTGCAACCTCATTCCTCAAGTACTAATAATTTCTTCTTTCTTTATCCTTTTGGGGGTTAGGGTTAGTGTTTGGACTGTATTGTAGGCAGGGCTTTTCTCACTTTTACAATTTTTAGGCTTCATTTAAAAAAAACAACCCGGGAACAAGCATTAACCCACTCTCCACCCCTCACCCCCAGGCCCCCTTTTCTGCTTCCGAATGTGTTGCAAGTGAGGGTGCTGAAAAAAACAAGATAAAAGCAGATAGGCCTGGTGGAATTTCATTTTATAAAGGCTCTATGAACTCAACTGGGAATTATCACGTACTTAATGGACAAGCAATTCAACTTTCTACTTTTTCCAAAAACCATCAAACGACACAACCCACCTAAAACTCATTCACTGCCAGAAATTTCCCTCAAATGGGAAAAGCCAATTTTTGCCATTTTGACTCATTATTAAAAGGCCTAAAGAAAATGTTGTTCGGTAGCTATATAGACAAATGACATATCAAAAGAAAGCCTAAAATCTAATCGTTCATTAGAAAAAAGTATGTATCTAGCGTTTACCCTTGTTTAGTAGATAACAGATGAATGTTGCTAAGTTTCTTGAAAATACTTGTTTCCAAAAAAACTTCTGAGAATAACAGCTTTTTGTGAAAAGATGAATTTCAAGCAGACTTTCTGTTTTCATTTGTGATGCCTCCAATATCTAAACAATGCTTTCCATAAACACAAGGGCACATTGCTTACTAAATACCATGTTAACGCAAGAACACTGGACTTATGAATGAATGATGCACAAACTTTCCTCGAACTTATTAGTACGCGATGTGTCCGATGACATAATCACACCAATTCAGTCACCATGGCAATCCTGTTCCCTAGGGCGTGCATGAAACGTCATCCCTCTCTGCCCTGCTGATCACAAAAGGACTTTGTCCTCTTTTTAGAAAGAAAAAATCTCAAAGTGTTAAGTGTCTGTACATATCTTCGCTCCTCTGACTTCATTTCTTCACTACACTTATACTCACTATATGGGGCTGCCTACACACTTCAATCGCTGAATACAGGAAGCCCAACAAGTAGGGAGGGGCTTCCCCGATGTGTGGACAAAGCTCTGATCAAAGCCATACCTGGCATTTAATGGATATTTATCACACTGAAATCATTTCCACAGGCTTGATACTTACTCAATTGTAATTGTTTTTTTTTTAAATAAAACAAGCGCCAAACTGAAAGTTCTGCTTGAAATGCATCCTTTCACAAAAAGCCATTTTTCTCAGAAGTTTTCTTGGAAACTATCAATTTCAAATGCTAAACTGTTGTTTACTAAACAATGGTAAAAGCTGTAAACATACTTTTTTTCCAGTGAAAAATGGAGGTTCAAGCTTTCATCTGATATATCCTATGCCTATATAGCTACAGAACAAAAATTATTTAGGTCTTCAACAATGAGTAGAAATGACAAAAATTGGCTGACACCCATTTAAGAGAAACATCTGGCATTGAATGAGTTAAAAACAAATAGCCTTTATTTTTGTACCATAATTATTTCCTATTCCTATACCTTGACAAGGGTGCGATACCCATTCCCAGGTGTTTCTGCGTCAAAGTCATAATGGTGGTAGACGGTGGAGAAGCTGTGGACCAAAGGCTCGATGGCCTGAATGTGTTCCTGTGTCTTCGTCATGCACGCCACCAAACGCTGGTTCACGGGGCCAAAGGCGTTATCGGCAGCGGGCTCACCGAAAGTGGCAATATTTTCCTTGCATGCCGCCTCCAAGGCTGAAAACACAACCTTAAAATCCATGTCGGAGTCTGGACATCAAAGAGACAAGAAAACCTCAGTAAACTTTAACTTGGATCATGAGTGTCGTCAGCATTTAGTTACGTCATGCGATCGCTCACTTTGTGTACAGTAAAAAAGAACGACCGTAAACCTTTGGGTAAACGACCCCCCCAACCCCCACCAAAAGTTTCTTCTCGACTTTGACAGCAGACTTTTTATCTTGCGTAGCTGCGGAAAAGCACTTTGGAACGAGGCAATTATTTGCTGACCTAAGAAGTACTGGGATCACACGTGTTGTCTGATAATGCTAACAAATAAAAACAATCATGCTGCATTCTATTCTAGAACATTTTCAATTAAGTGAACAAATGCTGTTTTATCACCTTATTCTTAAATGAAACTGAATAAAATAAACATATGCATAAAATTTCTAAAATAAGATGCAAGGTTCGTACACCAATTCCATGGCCAAATTCAAGCACTTTTTAAATTTTCCTATTTTCCAGTACCCTTAAAAGAAAAAATCCAAACTGAATGCAGAACCACAGATATATCTGTGATTTACATATGCTGATATTAGTATCTGAAAACTTTCCGAGCACTATTCTTAAAGTTTTGGAAAACCCCAAAAATGTTAAAATAATAAAATAGAAATAAAAATCAAATAAATATAACTGTATTTTGATGATTTTATGTTTTATCATTTAACCAACTTTTACATTTGATATCAGTCTGAAATCAGCCAGAAACCACTGGTGTTTGTTTTTATTTTGATACCCTAAAAAAAATATAATAAATATAGAAGTGTAAAATTTGACCGCTCATACCATACGGGAGCGATACAGGTAATTGACAACATTCCAGGCAACGTTTTTAAATTAACTGAAAACAGCAGGAAGTTAAAATACTCAAGACAACATTTTTAGTATTAGTTGTCATTGGTTTGTAGTTTTTCCCCATTTATCCAATTTAAAATACATTTGTATACAAAGCAAGTTTAAAGGGACAGTGTGTAATATTTGATCACTAAATGTCACTGCATAGTGAAGTGAAATTAAAAGCAGGTGCTAAAAAAGCACAAAGAAGAAAACTTGGCAAACTCAAAATAACCAAACCGCAAAATTTCATTTCTCGTTTTGCACACCCTCTTATGAAGAAATAAAAGGAAATAAAGTGAAAATGAGAAAGAAACATGTGAAGAAAAAAAGAAAAAATGGGAAAGGGAAAAAAGTAAAAAGAAACAGGAGAAGAAATAAAAACATATGGAAAGAATAAAATGAAAAGAAAATCAGGAAACAGCTGTTA
Organism: Urocampus carinirostris; assembly: GCF_059441175.1. Classification (NCBI taxonomy): domain Eukaryota; kingdom Metazoa; phylum Chordata; class Actinopteri; order Syngnathiformes; family Syngnathidae; genus Urocampus; species Urocampus carinirostris. Next base: position 15,248,872 of record NC_142350.1, on the reverse strand, counting down.
AGAAAAAAGAAAGGAAAAAAAGACAATGGGAAAATGGAAAAAGGACAAAAAAATAATTAAGAACATCAAGAAAAAGTAGAGAAATAAGAGGAGATCGAGAAACAAAGACAAAAGTAAACAAAAAAGAAACAATACGAGAAAAGAAAAAGATGAAAAGAAAAAAAAACGAGAAAAAGGGAAGAAAAAGGAGATTAAAAAAAGAGGAAGAAAAAAAAAACATAGGAAAACATGAGACAAGAATAAAGGACCAACGAAGAGGAAGAAAGAAAATAGAATGAGAAAGGAAAGAAAAAGCAGCAAGATAGCAGCCGCCCATGTCAGCACCCTCAAGGTGAGCCTCATCTAACGTCAAGTCATGTTTATTAGTATAGCCCTTAATCACAAGGAGTCTCAAAAGGCTGCACAGACCACAGATTATTGCAAACCACAGACTATTATTACACCATCCCCTGATCTAAAGACTACACGAGGGCAAGGAAAAACTCAAAAACCTCAACATGAGGAAAATGAAGAAACCTTAAGAAGGGACTGCACATGAGGTAATCCCCTTCCAGGATGACCAGGCTGCAATGGATGTTGCAATAACAAATAATACAGAGATATTGTCAACTTAAAATATAGGTTATTCATATGCTATGGAATAGAACGTAAAATAAATTAATATTTCTCCATCTATGAGTATTTAGTATGTTTTTTTAATTAAAAAAAATGTGTATATATATATATATATATATATATTAATACACACAGTTTATTTTTTTATTTGAATGTAGACAAAAGTATGAAAAGGAGGAAAACTCACAAATCCGGAGAACACTAACTGATTAAAACAGCACTGGGTGAGATTTGATTGATCGTTTTCTCGAGTAAATCAATTTATAGATTATGTAAACGATGACTTGTAGAACAAACATGAAGATAACAAGCTTCCTGTTAGCCAAGGACAAAATGTACCAAAAACAGTAACGCTAAAAAATAGTTTCACCTAATTTAAACAAATGATATTGAACTAAATCATTTTCAGTCGGGAAAAAAAACACATTTCAACGATCACTTTAGGAATTGTTTTCGCCACCTGACTATCGAAACACGTTGCGTGCTGCGAAAACTTGACCGCCTTCATGCACTATCTGGTAAAAAAAAGAAAAAAGAAAAAACCCGGCCCCGTCAAGTTTTTGTCAAAAATTAAATTTCTAGGCAGTAATTGCGACCCCCAAGAAACAATTTAATAAATATTTGGTTGGACTCACCGATCACAACAGGCATTCTCATTTCGACGGGGACTCGGTGAACGTCGTGGACACGCAATGGATTCTGGGTAACGTCATGTGAGCTAGCTTCCCCTGCCGCTAGCATAACAAACTGCAAAACAAAACATGCTGTTGCCATGACGACGACGTATCGCCATCAAAACGGAATTACTCAATATTTAACGATAATATACCGTAAATCCGTGAACATACAACTTATAAAACTTTTAAAATCCATCAAAAATCATAATTACGCAATTATAATAACAATAGTTCGAAAGCACACAACCAAATATTATTATATTTTAATGAATTGATTATGGGATCAGATCCAGCAGCTGGCCTTCCTGCGCGAGTTTTCGTGTTCTCCTTGTGCTTGTGTAGGCTTCCTCCTACATTCCAAATACATGCATATTAGGTTCATTGGCCGGTCCAAATTGTCCCTGGGTGTGACTGAGCGAGTGAGTTGTCTGCCTCGGTGTGCCCTGCGACTGGCTGGCAACCAGTTCAGGGTTTCCCCTGCCCACTGCCTTAAGATTGCTGGGATGGGCTCCAGCGCCCCCGTGACCCTACTGAGGATAAGCGGTGCAGAAAATGGATGGATGGATGAATGATTTTGATCATGATAAAAAACAAAAACAATGTTGGCGTCACATGTCCGAAAAGTAATAGGAAGAAGCATATGCTTATTTAACTATAACCCTGACCTATACATATATATATATATATATATATATATATATATATATATATATATATATATATATATATATATATATATATATATATATTCTAAGGTCTTGGGAACCTCCTGTGTGGGTTCAAATCCAGCTACCGGACTTACTGTGTGGAGTTTGTATGTTCTCCCCGTGCTTGCGTGGGTTTCCTCCGGGGACTCCGGTTTCCTCCCACATTCCAAAGACATGCATTTCAGTTGAATTGGCCGGTCCAAATTGTCCCTAGGCGTGAATGAGCGAGCGAGTTGTCTGTCCCTGTGTGCCCTGCGATTGGCTGGCAACCAGTTCAGGGTGTCCCCTGCCCACTGCCTGATGATTGCTGGGATGGGCTCCAGCACCCCCGCGACACTACTGAGAATAAGCGGTGCAGCTAATGAGATGAGATGAGATATATATATATATATACATACAATCAGAATTATTTTCAATTTAGAACATTTGTAATTAGGTAGCAGGACATACCAGATCTGGATAATAAAAATGATAATACAATATATAAAATTGACCATGCAACCTCGGTAATTCTTTAAGATCACTTTAAATGTATACATTCTTCTCATATCAATTTCATTTGAGTAATTGGCACAAACAAATAAGGTCATCACTGACATCATCTAACTGAAAACGCATTTGCGCCGGTAGATGATGTATGAATAAAGTACTCAAAGCATTCAAATGTTGTGATTTAGTATTAATAAAACTATTAGTCTGACATATATATTTCATGGCGTGCATTGCAAAGGTCGCTTAATGTTGCTTAAACAAGGCAATTACCGAAACTGTCAACTTGTCAACACTGGCCTCCATTTCCACTGCTCTCCATGCAGGCTAATGCTACAGCGGAATCGGATACCGTAAAATCTTTCCTTGTCTGGTACATGAAGGTGTGGAAGAAATCTGTTGTCATTAGGACTACAGAGTTCCGTGCAAATACTATTGGTGAACTCACCGTGTTTAAACATTAACAATAATTACCTTACCTTACCATGATTGTTCTGAAAAGCCCGGATGCTTTCTTCTTCGTTTTATTCCCCAAAAATGTAAGATTGGTGGTTTTATACTTGGGTGAGCAGTAAATCAATTATAGATACAGGAAGAGATTCTTTGGGAAGTTGGGAAATTCCAGCTGTTGTTCTTAGATTCTTGAATTTGGCTATGTCTTTGTAGAACATTTTTAGTAATGATGAATCATTTTCATGGCCAAATTCAAGCACGTCTTAAGAACTTCTAAAGCCAATTTTCCCAGTACTATTAAAAGAAGAAATAATAATAATGTAATTTTGCAGAGCTAAAAATATATCTTCAATTTACATATGTGATTTTTAATCTTGCGTTTGCATTTTTCAAGGCATAAGATTTTTAGATCTTAGGTAAATCACAAATATATTTGTGGATCTGAATAATACATGTTTAAATCTTTTTCAGACATATCTGTCACCATATAGGTGTTGAGTAAAAATGATAAAAAGATGCAGTTTACATTTTCAATTGCAGGAACTTCTTCTCTTTACAATTTACCACTGGGAAATACAAGCTTCATTTACTGTATGGCCAAGAATAAAAGTCCTCTTGCGTGCAACCTGTAGGGGATGATTACGCTTCATAGGACAATGCCATACAGACGAATGCCAGCTGCCGTTAATCATGAGGGAAGAAATACAATGCGAATCACCAGAGAGCACTGTCCAGCGTCATTTTTTTAGCTGACTTGCCGTGAAACATGAAAACAATTTCAGGCATTTACAAGCGCTTCAACCAAAATTCAACCATCTTTTAATCCTTGAAAACACAACTTTCTTAAATTAAGCATTTTTAAGGATTTCGAGCACCCGTATGAATCCTGCCATCTTTTGTCGTCACCAAACAAAGTGCTCTGATCAGATGAAACTAAACAAATTATTTAATTTAAATTGAGTAAGAATGGCAAAGATTAAATTGATGTTACTCATTCTTAGAAAATATTTAAAGTTTTGCCTTTAAGCCTGAAATATGGCAACATGTCAAAAAGTTCTTGGAGGGCCAAAACTTTTGCAAGGTACTGTATGTAATCTTACTCAAGATATTACTATTGCACAAAACTGGTCTGAACTCGGCACAAGTTGACCTTTGTTAATTCCAAAACCTGACCTCATCTATGCGGACCAAGATGTCACAATGAAAGGCTTAACCTCCAAGGTTAAACCAGCGACCAGATGATCTATGACCCCCAGACTCGCATTTATTTTCTTCACGTCTTAGAGCAAGTTAGCAATCGACACGACGAGTTTACTCATAAACTGTCAACAGAGGCGCCGCACGACCAGCTTCCCTTGAAGCCCTCAGCAGCCACTATGATGAAAGAGAACACCAGCATAGAACTGAATGTGCGACTCTTTGCATCACTAAATGACAGTCTTTTACTTCAATTAATGCAGTGGGTCTCAAATAGTGACTTTTATGTTCTAGAATAAAGTACATTGCACTGCCGCTATATTAGGGCGAAGCAGCACTCACATTGTCGGATTGTGCGATCGGTGGCAAAGCATCCGCACTTTACATATACAGTACAGAGCCGAGTGAATGAGAACGAAATGTAGACACGTAGAACCCTCCAGTGACCCCATTAAAAATATTTAACAAAAAATAAAAGACAGGCAAAGAGAGACGGGGTAAAGAGTAAAAGAACAATCTCCTGAATCAGTTTGAGGTAATAACGGTGTGTTTGCTGTTTAAAAATGTTGGCAGCAAACAGCATGAAGCCAAATAGATTAAGTTGTCGATAAACCACGGTGATAAGGCGCTTGAGATTTTTTTTTTGGGGGGGGGGTGGGGGGTGGGGGGGGGGGTCATTTTCGGAGGGAGTGTGTGACAGAAAATAATTCAAAAGCCCTGACTTAATGCAAGGATAATCCTTTTTGGGGGAAACAGTCCTGAGCAAAATAGTATTACTATCTATCTATCTATCTATCTATCTATCTATCTATCTATCTATCTATCTATCTATCTATCTATCTATCTATCTATCTATCTATCTATCTATCTATCTATCTATCTATCTATCTATCTATCTATCTATCTATCTATCTATCTATCTATCTATCTATCTATCTATCTATCTATCTATCTATCTATCTATCTAAGTGTGACATTCAAATATCCAGCTACATTTTCCTTCACCTGCTACTGTTCTCATTAATTTATTTCATATTTCAAAATATTAATTAAATTTAATGAAACAAAAACAAGCGTAACTTGTTGTTCTGGAGCTAGTCGTATTGCATTAGACGTTTTTTAATGCATATTCTCTAATTTAGTGCTCTAAAAAGGCTTAACTAATTATTTTGCTTTAATTCTGAGGGTTTCAAAACCAATTTGAGTAAATAGTTTATTTATAGTACAGACAAAAAGAAATATAATATTTTGTTGTAAATGTCTGCAATAGTCAAGCCCTGCATCTAATGTATATCTCAATACTCTACTGTACTTAATGCCCATTTCCTGCTCAAAGACCGGAATACTTTTTTTAAGGACTACTCCATTTTCTTGTTTCCTTTCAAATTAAAGGCAAGTTCAATTTGTTTGCACAGTGACAACCATTCCAATGAATAACTAGGGAGAGAGAATTCCCTGATTGCGCGCAGTTTACGCACAACCTGCAGGAAGAAATTCCCCAGGAAAATGCTACATTTATTGACGTGTTCAAATTATTCCATAAAAACTCTCTTTAATGAGTGAACCATCAAAAAAATATTTTAAATAATTTCCTTTATGGGACATTGATCTTTGAATTTCTTTTTATTAAAAATGTTAACATTGCGCATAAAAGCTGTTATACACCACCACTGTCAGAATAAATCGAAATAAAGTGCACATAAAATTGGAAGCTAAATCATTCACAAGTTTGACACCTAATAAAAACGAACCTCGTGACACGTTTTGATTTTTCGACAGTGCCCCGTGAAAGTATTGGACCCCAAGAACTTTTTGTCATGGCAAATGGGAGACACAAATAACACACGGAACAAGGTGCTCTTGTCAAATGAGACCAAAACGTAACTTTTTAGGCTGAATGCAAAGTTACATTTCTTGTAAGTGTAACGCTTCACATCACCCTGAAAACACCATCCCCACTGTCAAACATGGTGGTTGACGCATCATACTCAAGGGTATCTCTTATTCAGCAGGGACTGGGAAGATCTTGAGAGTGTTTGGAAAGATGGATGGAGCCAAATACAGGGCAGAACATTTGTGTCAGCCTGCAAAAGACTTTAGTATGGGTTGCAGATGCACTTTAAAACAGGACAAACATACTGCATGACTAAACATAAAGCAATATCTGCAATGGAATGGTTTAAAACGATCAAAATTAGGGTTTTGGAACAGCCAAGCCAAAGTCCAGAGCTCAATACTCTTGAGCATTTGTGGAAGGATCTGAAAAATGCAGTGCACAAACAATCATTATCAAACCTTAAGGAACTTGGCCTGTTTTGTAGGGAAGAAAGGGCAACTATTTCTTTTTGTATGTCACATACCCCACTTGTAACTGATCGCAGCGCAATTAGGTTGTTAAATGTATTAACTCAAAGGGGCTAATATATTACGATTGTGTCTCACATGTTGTTGAATCTTGAGTTTTGAAGCCTGATATATGGCAATGTGTGAAAGAGTTCTTGAGGGCCAATACTTTTGCAATGGCGCCAAAATGTATTGTCACAAATGAAACAAAATTTTGTTTTACAGAAAACAACAGCGCAGCAACTTCATCAGACATGCAGACAACTTCAAAGTTCAGTTTAAAAGAGTTATATAGTAACCTAATGACCATACGATGAAGTCAAAGACGCATATAAACCGACCATGGCAATAAAGGTGAGCTGGGGGCAGCGAATGAATGAAGTGGACAAACGAGACGGGCCAGGGAGAAAGTAGGAGGGGAAAGACGAGCATCAAAATGGGTTGAACCTTACCTGCTTTAAAAAAAAAAGCTGTATCCTTGACTGTCTGCTGCGCTCCAGGAGATAGACACTCATAAAGATGTGGACTCATGCTTGAGAGCTACATGAAAGAAAACCAGAGAGACAAACCTTGATTTAGTTTTAGTCAAAAAACAGCATGGCAAGGGTGCAACAGATTGCACTTTTACTTTGCGTGCTCCTTATCTTCTGTCATGGACTGAACCCGGCCCGCTCGGAACACGATGGACACAAATCCGAGACGGACGAAAACCACGAGACGACCCCCGACCCGCACCAGACGGAACCGGGACATGATGAAGGGGGCGGGCACGGTTCAGGACCCATCACTACACTGCCCATAGTGTCCTGGAAGTGGAGCCATGTCTCGGTCCCCTACTTGGTGGCGCTTTGGATTCTGGTTTCATGGATCTGCAAGCTCAGTGAGTCCCTTAAAAAACATCAAAATAAAAAGTGTAATGAATTAATGAAGTTAGTCACGGGAAGATTAGAAGATGCAGTCCACAACAAAGATGAATTGCTTTATTGTTTTTTTTTTAATACCATATTTTCTGCACTTTAAGGCACACCAGCAAAATATAGTCTTTTGTCATATAGGTTTCATATAAAAGGCGCACTGAACTACGAGACCAAGGCTGGGAAACTTTTTGGAGTCGCGGGCCTAATTAGGTTAAAACATTCGGCCAAGGGGATGTGATCCAGGAGACCTATCCAATGTTTTTATTTATGAGTAAATATACAGGCAGACATCTACATGTTATATTTATTCTAAATAGATTAGTTTAATCAAATTGGGTTTGAAATGCTCACAATTAACCCGAAAATAGTATATTAGATCCCCGTTTTAATCACCTAATTAATTTAGTTAATTCAATTTTTAGTATTACTGTAGTTGTATTTGTGCAGTATTTTTGTAGTATTTCTGCTGTCAGGCTTTTGTAGTATTTCCATTGTAGAAATTTTGTAGTTTATCTGTAGTATTTTTATATAACTACAATAGCTGTATTTTTGTAATAATTTTGTTGTAATATTTCCCTAGGAGTAATTTTGTAGTAATATGGGGTTAATATTTCTGTATTATTGTAGTATTTCTTAATTATGGTATGACTATAGTGGTATTTTTTAGTATTCTTATAGTATTCATGTAGTATTTTTGCAGTATTTCCATAGTGGTTTTATTGTAGTGTTACTTTAGTATTTTTGTAATATTACTGTAGTTGTATTTTTGTAGTATTTCTGTTGTAATATTTATGTAGTATTATGTTGTATTTTAGTATTACTGTAGTCGCATTTTTCTTGTCAAACCTTTATAGTATTTTTGTAGTGTTTTTGTAGTATATCCATGGTAGTGTTATTGTAGTATTACTTTAGTATTTTTGTAATATTACTGCAGTTGTATTTTTGCAGTAATTCTGTTGTAATATTTATGTAGTATTATGTTGTATTTTAGTATTACTGTAGTAGTGTTTTCTTGTCAAACCTTTATAGTATTTTTGTAGTATTTCTTTAGTGTTTTTGTATTATCACTGTAGTTGTATTTTCGTAGTATATGTGTTGCAATATTCCTGTAGTAGTATTTTGTATTGTAGTATTACTGTATTAGTGTTGTATAGTATTTCTATAGTATATTTTTTTTAGAGTGAAAGCATGGTATATTAGGTACCGGTTTTTAAGCACGAAATGTGATATTGAGTTTTGTAGAATTGTTTTGTGTTTTCGTAGTATTTCTGTTGTACTATTTTTGTGGTAGACACATAAAGGGACAATGGGGGCAAGGTTTGCACCCAAAAGAAACATTTTTTATGAGTAGAACTTTATTTACTATTATATATTTTGTCATTATATTTTGACCACTTTTGTTTTGCAGACCGGACAAAAACAAACGTATAGGCCGAATGTGGCCCGGCGAGCTGTAGTTTACCCACACCTGTTAAGGTGCATGGAACTATAACCACAGTAAGAGCGACCGATTTATTGGTGTTGTGAATTTTATACACGGTATATATACATGGTATATATTAGTCCAATGATTGATCAATCGAGAAATGTTGCAATATGTTGAAATATTGTACACAATGGAAGTCGCGGCGGAGAAAGCGTCAAAACTACACTACTAGACAACGAGTGATACAGATGACATGAAAAGGCATTACATTTTATCTCATCATCACACTCTTTTTACTCACTGTGCCGGAACTAATATGAGAGAATGGAGAAACAGAAATGTGTCCTAAAAGATATAAATATATGCAAAGAAACACAACCAGGGAAACAACTTTTTGGTGTATGGGATGGTAAATCTGACTTTACGTTTATTTATATATGATTTATTCGCTTTGAATACCTTTTCATATGTCATCTGTATCACTGGTGGCCGAGTGGTTAAGGGTTAGCGGTTTCACCACCGAGACTTGGGTGTCGATTCCTGTTGCATACAATGTTTTGCGATTTATATCAGCTATGTTTTTTGATTCATTAATCATTGCACAATCATTGCACAAATGCGGTAGTGTAGCATAAAATCTACACTTATGAATACTGGGTGTATTTCCAATTTATTCACTTTATTTTGCAGTAAATAAGGCACACCAGGTTGTAGGATGCACTGTCACATTTCCGGACAATTTTGGTTTCTAGATGTGCCTTTTAGTCCGCAAAATACGATACTTTCCTTGAGCACTACTCGGTAAAAATAATAGAAAATACGATTTATACCTCTTTAGTTTTGTGTAAATTAGTTTGTCCATGATAAAAAAATATGAGACATTACTTTCAAAGCTTATTAAATAATTAGACGTGGCGATTCCCAATTCTACGTATCACACTCACTATGGTGGCCAGTAAAATCAGCTCCCCTAAAGTATCCTTTCGACAATCCCAAACATGTAAATAGAGGAATAATAAATAAAAAATACAATCATAAAATATAATTAATTAATTGCAATGTCAAACAAATCATTTTATGTTGTGATTTAAAGGTATTTTCTAGATGAAGAAGAAAGGAATAAATATTTCATTGTGGCATTGTTATGTGCTATCGGTATCGAACACTACTCAAGAATTGGGTATCCGTATCAGTCTGCAAAAAAATCAACCACATTTTCAGTCCGTCCACATGTGGAATCAATTTACAAACAGATTAGGTTTTTATTAGAAATGGTGTAACGAACAGGTGCCCAAACTATGGCTTGGAGGCTATGTGTGGCCTCCTGACAAATTTTATGTGGCCTGCTGACCAATTTTTTGTGGCCCGCAACGTGTACAAAAACTGATAGTAATATGCGTTGTATATTGTTTCTTTCTAAATATCCAAAGAAATGAACTGCTTAAACTTTACAATAAAAAGCAACTGTTCTTTTGTTTTTTTGGCAGTACAATTCTAAAGTATCTTTACAGGAAGCTATTGGGGTTTCTGTTTGAAAACCAAACAAAAAAAAAACACATATTTGGATGGAAAATTTGCAAAAAATATATATATTAGGGAGGGAAAAAAAATCAAAGTTTAGTTTATGTCACCTAATATTTCCCAACATGGCTATCAGGTAAAAAGGTTTCAACACCTCTGATGTGGAAGTAAGGGTAGGCCCAAGCCTGACCCAGAATTTGGCCAAAAACTCCCCTTCTCCTCTGAGTCCTTACAAATAAAAGGTGAAATTTCAGGTTTGCTTCGAGCTCGGTCCCTCAAATCAAGTTAATTGGTTGGGTTCGGCCTGGTTTGGGCTTTTATAACTGCAGGTGCTGGTCAGGTCGTTTTTTTGTTTTTTTTTGGCCCGATCTTACCTCTATTGATCCATCCATCTATTATCTGCACCGCTTATCCTCAGTAGAGTCGCGGGGGTGCTGGAGCCCATCTCTGCTATCTTCAGGCAGTGGGCAAGGGACACCCTGAACTAGTCGCCAGCCAGTCGCCGGGCGCACAGACAACTCACTTGCTTATTCACACCTAGGGACAATTTGGACGGGACAATTTAGACCGGCTAATCAACCTGACATGTATATTTTTGGAATGTGGGAGCAAACTGTAGTGCCCGAAGGAAACCCACATAAGCCCCAGGGAGAACATGCAAACTCCCCACAGGAAGGCTGGTAGCTGGATTTAAACCCTTGACCTCAGAAATGTGCTGCAGATGCGCTAACCACTCAGCTGCCATGTCGCCCCTAGGATGTAACTAAAAATACAATATGTTATTGTTTTCAATTCTTATTGTGTACCGTGGATGTTTAGGAGTTTGGGATTTGGTAGAAAAGTTGCACTTGTCATTGAATAATATTCGACATGACATTTAATGATTAATAGTCCGAGAAGCTGACTCCTTGTATTTTGTGGTCAGTTTTTGTATATACACAACAACACGGAAAGCACTGTGGATACTGTAAATCACTTTGTGTGTCTCCTTGTTTGTATATGCATCCTAATCTATAAATAAGGGAATGCGGTTTTCCTTGGTGAAAATGCCGAATGCTTTTGCAGCATGTTGAAAATTGCAATGTTATTATGTGAGTGTGAACTTTTCAAGCTTGGGTGGTATTTCTGTTCGTCATTGAATTTTATCCTTTCCTCCTTCCCATTCAAAAAAATTGTTGGGCAATGTTTTCAGATCGAAACGTGCAGGTGACTAGAAGTCTGGCGCACGTTTTATTACAGATTGATGACAATTGTAGGTCATGATTTGTTTTCCATATCAGAAAAGAAACTGTTGTAAATGATATCATACAACTGAATATTGGTAGTACCTAAATGCACACCCCTCACGATTGACTATACGTATCTCACTCATCATAAAAAGAGGCGACGGAATTTACTCGATCTTGTTTCCAAGCTGGGATATTTACCATGCTTGCTTTATTAAGATGCTTTTTTGCCAAGTCAAGTTTGGTTGTTGTCATACTACAACGGGAAACACACATAAAAAATGTGTTTGGCATGATTTATCTGAAAAACAACCTTCATCCCTGGAATTCTGTCATCATCAAAGTGTTAGCTTGAGGTAAAGAACATTACTAAATTCCAAACTGCTTCGACCATTGGTTGCCAGTAACGGGCTCCACCGTTAAAATGGTTTCGAGTTAAGTATTTAAAGATTTAACTTGTATTTTACTTGTATTGAAACGTTTTTTTAGCTGCTTGCACTTGGCTTTGGCCAATGACTTGGCTTTGGAAATTTGGAGAGTCAAAGCAGCCACAAATTATCTTGAGTTAAAACTTTATCATCATCCATTCATCTATCCATTATCTGCAATGCTTATCCTCAGCAGGGCCGCGGGGATGCTTGAGCCCATCCCAGCCACCTTCGGGATGTGGGCAGGAGACCCCCTGAAGTAGTTGCCAGCCAGTCACAGGGCACACAGAGACAGACAACTCACTTGCTCATTCACACCTAGGGACAATTTGGACCGGCCATTTAACCTGACGTGTGTGTTTTTGGAATGTGGGAGGAAACCAGAGTGCCCAGAGGAAACCCACGCCGGCATGGGGAGAACATGCAAACTCTGCAAGGGAAGGCTGGTAGCTGGATTTGAACCCATGACCTCAGAACTCTGCCGTGGACATGTTACCCACTCATCTGCCGTGCCGCCCGCTTTATCATCAGTTAACTCATAATGAATTTCGTCCTGCTTACACTTAACATTGGCCACTAACAAGTTGGAGAGTTACAGTGGCTTTAAGGTAACGTAAGTTAAAACTTTAACATCAGCTAACTCTGATTAGGTTTCCTTTTGCTTGGACCTAACTTTGGCCAATGGTCAAGACATATGGGTGGTTAGCGCACAGCTGCACAGTGCGGAGGTTCAGGGTCCAGCAACCGCATTCTCCATGTGGAGTTTGCATGTTCCTGCCTGCGAGTGTAATCATTTTTTAGACAAACCTCTCCTCACATTCGTGTTGGGTAAAATGACAGTAACATGTAGCCTACATTTTCAGGTGCAGGAAGTTCTTCCCATTACAATTTACAAGCGGGAAACGCTACCTTAAGATTTTTGCATGACCCATATTAAATGTCAATAATTGGAATCCTTGCACTTATACAGATATACTTCCCTGATTAAGTATAGTATGCACATGTCATGTTGGGCGGGACGCTTCATAGGAGAATGCCATACATAGTAATTTAAGCTGCCGTTAATCACAAGGGAATAAATGCAAAGCCACAAAAAACAATGTTTGTGTCATTTTTAAGACGACTTGGCAACAATTTCAACAGTTTACAAGCGCTTCACCCAAAATGCAAATACTTTTCAATCCTTGAAAACAAAAGATTAAAAGTAAAGGTTTTCAATGATTTCAAGTACCCGTACGAACCCTGAGAGTCATAGCAGCCTCAAGTTAAGCTTTAAATGATAGGCACGCTTTTACTTATTAACTCACGTTTAAAATGTTTGAACTGCTTCGACTTAATTTTACAAATACTTGCCATTTGCGAGGTAGAGCTTTTAAGCCGCTTGTACTGTAGTTAACATATTTTAAAACTTCGACTTTTTGTTATATAACATTAACAGGAGTTGTGCACCTGCGTGAGAGCTCATGTGTCAAACCATCAAATCTTTCTAACAAGGCTTTTGTGCCTTGTCCCACTCAAACAGGACGGAACACTAAGCCAAATAAAACATCGAGTCACAGAGACGCCACATGTCAAATCAGCTCTTATGGAATTTAAAACACTACGAATTTGTGTTATATATAAAGAAAACGGCAGATTATAGACTCAACAAATAACCTGCACTGTACATCCCTGCACAGGTACTTTCCAAAATATGAGGTAAAAGAACAAAGAAAGGGACGTTTGTGTTTTTTCACTTTTTGCCCATAAACTTATTATGTAGTCAATTTGTTGCCAGTTATCTCTCAACCTCCTAAAGGCATTTTTTTCCAGTCAGAACAGAGGTCACAGTTTTATTTGGGTGACGTTTACATACTGTAGTTGATATGCATGCTCTTAAAATGTGACTGTTTGTTACACTATCGACTGCAATGTCATTTAAAGCTTTGATCTGAATGTGTTTTTTGTTGTTTGCACAGTAAAATAAAATAAAACCCCCAAAATTAAGGATCAACATGTATTTAATTAAGGAACTTCAGCTGTTTTGTAAGGAAGAATGGACAATTTTCTTGGTTTCAAGACCTGTGGCTGTGAATACAGCTTGTACAAAGTACAGTGATCCCTCGGTTATCGCGGTTAATGGGGACCAAAACCACCCAAATTATTTTATTTAATTATTATTTTTTAGACCCGGTTAATGGGGACCAAAACCATCCGCGAAAAGTGAAAATCCACGAAGTAGCGACGCCCCTTCAATAATGCTTTAAAAAAAAAACAAAAAAAAAACGTTTTTAAAAAAAATATATATATTTTATTTAATTATCATTAATTTTTAGACCTGCGAAGCTCTGAACCGCGAACGTGGATCAACGAAGTAGCGAGGTCCCACTGTAGTACATGTACCTCAAAGGAGCCAATATTTTTGAAACACCTTGTCACGACCAGAACGGAATCAGGACCCAAATGCATAGCGTTTATTGATAGAAAGAAGAAGGGCAGTGCCCACGATCCGGTGCTCGCTGGACGTGGGAAGCAAGCAGCTCACACAATCGGATCATGAGCCGTATATGGAAGTTGATCTTCCGGAGCAGGATATGGCGGTGTCAAGGACGGAAAGAACAGGTCGATAGCCGGGACAGGAGAGCAAAAACATGATCAGGATTAAAATCTGGTCGACAAACGGTGCGATCAGGAACGAACGGATGGAAAAAACGGGTGCAAAAAGCGGGACCGACGGGAGTCAGTGTCAAAGTTCTTGCCTTTTAGAAACAGAAGTTCCCTGATGGACTGACAACAGGAGAGTGAAAGGACTGGGCTTAAAAAGGACAGGGAACCAATCAGGTAGCCCGCAGCAGCTGGCGCCAAATGAGCGGGCACAGGTGATACTAATCAGTCATCATGACACACCTTCATTTCAGGTTTTGTTTTTTTTAGCACGATACAAAATGTTGAACGTTATGTTTGGTTTCTTTTTACAATTGTGTCTTGATTCTTATTTTTCTCTTGTTTTCAATCTATAAGTTGTAGCCCTGAAATATGGCAAAATGTTAAAAAGTTATTGGGAATGGGGGGGAATACTTTTGCAGGGCACTGTAGATGCAGCGGCAGTTTAAAAAACATGCCTTTGGGTTCTGCATTGATGAAGTAAGCAGGATGCAGAAAAATGTTTAGAATTGTCTTTTATGTAGCGCTTCCTCTTCACATTTTTGTAACAATGAATCAAAGTAAGCATTTTAACTAAAGATTGCATAACAGCAGGGTCAATGATTACTTTGCCCAAAGCTGCAGGACGAAGGAGTAAAAATGTAGCCAAGCACATCTCCGGAGCTACTCATTGAACATCCATCAAATTAACACTTTACTTATCACTTAATCCTCAACCGTGAGAGTAGCAAGTGGGCAAACGTAGAAACGTGACGCAATTGAACCGAGCGTGTCGGGACACCTTTTGTGGAGATCCGTTACACCCCATTTGTTTTTTACTTCTAACCTTGAGCTTGGGTTTAGAGGAGATACCAAAGGTATAAAAAAGAATTCTTGCCATTCTGTTACCTGTCAGGAAGGAGTGGGGATCTAAAGCCCCATCACGATACTTCAACTCAAGTCACCACAGGACTTTTTTCTCTAAAGTTTGCGTTTCACATATTTACATTTTGCCTGTCCAAATGGAACTACGTGGACATGCACGGATATGGCTGTTCGTCTCCTTGTTGTTGATTCTAATCATCCCTGGGGTCATGGCGGAGAACAGGGATCATCACAATCCAAGACCCAACGCGAGTGATCATGGCCACAGTTCCAGCATCACCGGGATACCCATTGTGTCGTTTAAGTGGCACCATGTAGAGGCTCCGTATCTGATTGTATTGTGGGTCTTGGTTGCTTTTTTATCAAAACTAGGTATGTAATAAAACATATTTTAACATGTAAATCGTGTACATCAAGCCGAGAGCTACTTTTTGTTACTAATTAGTGCAAAAGGCACCCAGTTTCATATGCCTTTCTAAAATACCATCTTATCATGTAATTACCATGTTGTTACTTTTTTATAATTCGGTTAATTATTGGAAAGAGGGTTGAAAAGGCTTAGTCAACCACTTAAAAAAAATATTTTCCTAAAATTAAAATGACCAAGTACTGGGGAGCAATTTTCAGAACACGTCCTCTGGCACCTCAGCTGTCCGAAGGGAGAAACCAACAAATTGGATCATGCATTTTTCTTTTGTAATTTTATTCCGCAACCAGAAAAAAAATATACTATTCATCCTTAGTTTTGTGATTTATGTAAAAGGCCTGCAACCAATGTTCCCACTAATTTTGCACGGGTCTGAGCGTTCACCCAAAATCGGTGAGCAACGCTTGAAACAACAGTGAGCAACGGCAATCCCAAATGTGGCAACTGAGTCATTATCAAACATGTCCAAAACTTGACATCAAGTTACATTTTGCTGAGTTTCCGGGCAGTGCAAAAAAAAAAAAATCACTTTTGAATGAATTGACTAATGTATTATTGCAAAGGTTAAACGGCCTACAAACGTCAATTCTTTCACAAAATTTTAATTTCTTTTTTTTCCTGGTATCTTTTGTCGCATAATACTAACATTTTGGGGGGCTTATTTAGTCAGTTGCACGATACAGAACTGTATTTAATCACATTTTTTTAGTGGAAGTACAATGTTGGCAACAAGATTGACTTGGTATAATTGGAACTTATTTGAATGCAACACAAACCTTTTCTTCTTTTTCCCTGTTTTTTTTTCTATTTATTTTTAATTCCTTAAAAAAATTCTCATTGACATGGACCTGTTTGAAAACTGCCAGGACGGCAACTGGGTCCACGGCTGCGATCAAACTACCAAATAGAAGGTACTGCAGCAGGCCAATATCCAGGTCAATTTTACTAAACCTTAGTCAAATCAAGTAAACTAAATAAGTTAAATATTTTGCTAAAAATGCCACAACACAAATCATACCTAGTGACATGTATCAACATTGTGAAATGTGACTCTTTAAATGGGCGACTGGGCTTGATTATTAAGCCATAAAGTCAAGCGACCTAAACCATATGTCTTTTTAGTTATGCAAAGTGTTTTTCTCTGGGCATTTATATGCCCAGCCCCAATGGTTAATAATATGCCAGGCCGAAAAATTTAACAGTTGGAAAATTTTGCAACCACATACAGTTTTAAGTTTTATAATTTAACTCATCAGTGCAGTAACGTATACGTTATCAGAAGCATTGTCACATTGTAAGAGCATGCATATCAACTACAGTATGTAAACGCCACCCAAATAAAACTGTGACCTCTGTTCTGACTGGAAAAAAATACTTATAGGAGGTTAAGACATAACTGGCTGAAAACGTAAAAATATGTGTTTTTTATGTTTTTTTTTTGTTAAACTATCATATAGGGTTTGATACCACTCATCAGTAAGTCTCAAGCCTCTGGGAAAGTAAGAAAAATCACCATTATAAAGGCAGAATTGGCTTTGATCAGATTTTTGTCCATACTTTGAGGACGCCACCACTTCTTAGTCTGGCTTCCTGGCCCTGTATGGCGAGTATAGATGTAGTGAAGCAGTGTGCTCAGAGTAGTGAAGATACGGATAGGTACAGACAGTTAATGCTCAAATTTTTCTGTCCAAAACTTTTCCCGAAAAAGTCCCTTCGTCAATGTCGGGGCAGAGAGGGATGGCGCTTCGTGCATGTCCGCAGGAACACAATAAATATGGTGATCGAAATCATGTGACCATGTCACCAGAAACTTTGAAAGATTCTTGCATTGTTCGTGTATCAATTATGCATAAGTTCAGTGTTCTTGCAATAAAATGTTATTTTGCAAGCAAAGTGCCCTTGTGTTTATGAAAAGCATTGTTTAGATATTAGAGGTATCGCAAATGCAAAAAAAAAGCACCCAAGTGAAGGTTCTGCTTATTCTGCATTCAATCACAATATGACGTCTTTATTAGATGTTTTTGGGGAATTAGAATATTCAAGAAACTTCAATGTTCCACTGTTGTTTACTAAACAATGGTAAAAGCTAGATACATACTTTTTTCTCGTGAAAAATGACGGTTGACGCTTTTTAAAAAAATATATCCTATGCATTTATAGCTACAGAAACCAAATCTTCTGTAGTCCTTCAACAAAAAGAGTCAAAATTGTGAAACGTCTGGCATCGTATGAGTTAAGATCAAAGACCTGGTTTGGCTGCAAAGGTCAAGTCAAGTCAGGTAAAGTCAAGTCTGAAACGGCTGTACAGACAACAATATGCTATTGCACCATCCCCTGATCTAAAACCTACATGAGGGCAAGTAAAAACTCCAAAACCTTAGCATGGGGAAACTAAGAAACCTTGAGACAGGGCATGCACATTTGAATTGTGATTACAAACCATGCTCCCATTTCTTCACGTTCCGACAGTAATCGAGGCCAACCACCATGTGACGAACATCATCCCAGAGAGCGCCCTCCTGATTTGCTTCGGCTTCATCCTGGGCGGCATGATCTGGGGTGCAGATAAGATGCAAACCTTCAAGCTTACTCCGACGGTCTTCTTCTTCTACCTGCTGCCTCAAGTTATCCTGGACGCCGGCTACTTTATGCCAAACAAGCTTTTCTTTGGCAACCTGGGGACCATCCTGGTCTACGCCATTATTGGGACATGCTGGAACGCTGCTAGCGTGGGGCTCTCGCTGTGGGGCTGTCACAAGGGAGGAGCCATGGGTAAGAAAGGAATCAGAATCATTTTCATTAGATATGTTTTGCATGGCAGTAACAATACAGTATATAAACATCATGTACAATTATGCAGATCAAAGTTTCATCTTTAGTCAAAAACAAGCAAGCATGTTTTAAGGACATTTAAAACCATTTTTCTAATTTCTAGAGTACTATTAGAAGAAAAAAGAACTTTTGTTTATCATGTATTTTGCAAAGCCACAAATACATCTGCCATTTATATATAAGATTTTCAATTTTGTGTGTGCATTTATCAAGACATATGATTTTTAGTATTCGGGTAAATCGCAAATGTATTTGTTTTTTAGACAAATCTTTCCCCATATACTGTAGGTATAAGGTAAAAATGACAGTAATTCATAGCTTACATTTTAAGTTGCAGGAAATTTACGACTGGGAAATGCTACATTCATTTTTTGCATGAACCATAATAAATGTCCATAATTGATGTGTAATACTGCACTAATTTCATCGATGACACTTCATAGGACAATGCCCTATAAACTAATGCAAGCTGTCGTTAATCACCAGGGAAGAAGAAATACAACTGTGAGGCTACCAGAGAGCAGTGTCACGCTGTCATTTTTAAGCAGAGTTTTTGAGAAACATGGCAACAATTCAAAGTATAACTATCCTTTCACTCAAAATTCAAGCACTTTCAATCCTTGAAGACACATCATAAAAATTCAAGCATTTTAAGGATTTTAAGCACCTGGTAGGTAGATATAAACATCCAATCTTTAGTCATCTGTTGCATTCAGCGCTGTTGCTGGCGGAAGGAGGGTTGTATGTAACAATCACCATCAAACATTAGGGAACTTGAGCTGTTTTGTAAGGAAGAATGGGAAAACACTTCGGTTTCAAGATATGCAAAATCTATAGAGATATACCCACAAATACTTGTGTCTGTGATCGCAGAAAAAGGAGGTTGGACAAAATATTACTTCAGAGGGGCTAATATTTTTGCAACACCTATTTTCAATTTTTCTTATTTTCAGTTAAAATGCATCTACATTTGAATTATTCTTAAAAGAATCATAGGTTAAGAAATTTGTTTTTCTTTAACACAGTGGTTTAAAAAAATCGCGAAATAACGCATGATGTTGTAACAAAAGTTGAGTAACAAAATGTTTTCAATAACGCATTACAGCACTCGTTACAGAGAAAAGTAATTGCTCTAATGAATAACTCCCAACATGGACCTTGATTGAAGTCCAACTGAAATTAAAAACATTTTGTAACTGCAAAGTAACAGTCAAACCCCCTGACCTTTTCCAGGTGACCTGGATATTGGCCTGCTGCAGTACCTTCTATTTGGTAGTTTGATCGCGGCCGTGGACCCAGTTGCCGTTCTGGCAGTTTTCGAACAGGTCCATGTCAATGAGGTCCTCTTCATCCTGGTGTTTGGAGAGTCACTCCTCAACGATGGCGTGACAGTGGTTCGTATGCTTTGTTCTGCTACGACCACAGTTGGATGTCTCTGAATGAGAGGGATAGAGTGTCCAGCGAAGGTATTGGGCCAAATCAAAACCAGCAATCTAAAGGTGTTAGAATGGCAAAGTCAAAGTCCAGGCCTTAATCCTATGAAGCATTTGCGGAAAGGTCTGAAAAATTCTGTGCACAAACAATCACCATCAAACATTAGGGAACTTGAGCTGTTTTGTAAGGAAGAATGGGAAAACACTTCGGTTTCAAGATATGCAAAATCTATAGAGATATACCCACAAATACTTGTGTCTGTGATCGCAGAAAAAGGAGGTTGGACAAAATATTACTTCAGAGGGGCTAATATTTTTGCAACACCTATTTTCAATTTTTCTTATTTTCAGTTAAAATGCATCTACATTTGAATTATTCTTAAAAGAATCATAGGTTAAGAAATTTGTTTTTCTTTAACACAGTGGAAACCCTACCTATGACTGTCTGTCATTTTGCTGATATGCTCTGCTCTTGGCACTGGTTTTTGCTGAAATTAGACAATACAGTGCAATTTAGTGGTCAGATGTTTCACACTGGGGCTTTAATGTAAAATTTAGAAAAATAATACATCAAATCAAAGCAAATAATCCTCTCATGATATTTTTTGTTGTAATTGTAAAGTTTGAAACATAAAATTGAAAGTCTAATTGTTCTAATATTTATAGAATAACTTGATAAAGTTACTTTTAGTAAAATAATACAAATCTATACAGTATATATATATTTCAAA
The DNA here is from genome assembly GCF_059441175.1 of Urocampus carinirostris. NCBI lineage: Eukaryota > Metazoa > Chordata > Actinopteri > Syngnathiformes > Syngnathidae > Urocampus > Urocampus carinirostris. The sequence continues at coordinate 15,227,943 of NC_142350.1, read as the reverse complement.
TAATATAGGGTGCGTTGTTTGAGCCGTCCTTAAAAAGTTGAAAATAGAATGTTTTCTCTAAGTCTGGGTTAAGAATTCCTAGTTCCATGAGCCCTTGTGCTTTTTTCCCCTTCGCATATCTGTTTTTAGCTTACTTTTTGCAAAGGTGTTTGGGGCCGAACACATTAGGTAGGAGAATTTGGAGGACAAGTGGAGCGCTGGGGACTGATGTTATGCTCGTATGCGTGTTTTGTTTTTGTTTCTCTTTGTAAGTGTAACATGAAAATGGTGAAAGTAAGATAAGGCCTGCTTCAAGTAGTCAAAACGCGAACCCAAACTCCAAGAAAGTAGAAAAAAAGAGTTTATTCGAGCGTGTTTCGGAAATGCATGTATTTGCACGCACAACATGAGGAGCTTGATAGAGGCTGCAATGATGACACAAGTCAGGATTTGGCGACAGCAAGTAAAGGAGTTCCAAATTCCATACGGCTACTTGGAAAAAAAACTAGTTGACTGGCAGGCAATTATGGTCATTTTAGCTACTAATTTTATTATTTAACTAACATAGTTGTATAAACTGATTTTTTCAAATGACAATAAGAAATATAATTATAGGAATATAAATACTTAAAATGAGAAAAAATGAAAGTGTTACATTGGGTTATTTATCTATTTTTTATTACAACCTAATCTTCAAAACAAATAAAAAAAATGATGAAAACTCTGTAACTCTAAGTGTACTATTACGCTCCAGTGTGTATTATTAAGCACCTCTTAAAGGTACACTATCACGTTAAAAAATTGTATGCAAAGAGTTCATTACCTTCCTCTTGGTTGGTCAGATAATTTTTGCATGTAGTCTTTTATTTTCACAACCCCAAACAATGATGATTTTCCCATTCTATTTTAGGTGCTCTTCAATGTTTTTGATTCCTTTGTCTCACTGGGAGGATCCGAAATTGATGCTGTGGAGATAATCAAAGGAATAAGTAAGGAGTCCTCAACAAATAGATTGTGAGAATGAAATCAATTAAAGGGCCTAACAAAAGTATTGCCCTCAGTTTAAATGCACCTGAACACACAGCATTATAACAGCGTTATGAAGACCAAAGAAAGTTGTGGTAAAGATTAAAGCAGGAATGCATTCAGGAAGATTTAGCACCATTTACTCATCTCCTTGAGCACTGTGCGGGCAATAATATCAAAATGTACAAAGCATAAAACTACTGCAAACCTTCCAAAAACGGCCATCCCTCTAAATCTTTGACCCAAACAAGGAGAAAACTAATCGGGAAAAAAAACCAAGAGGTCGATGACCACATTGGATGACTTGCTGGCATACACAGCTGAGGTTAAAGAAGGAATAATGGGCAAATATTTCTGTTTCAAGAAGTGCAAAACTTATAGAGACATACCCAAAAACACGTGTGCCGTGATCGCACCAAAGGGTGGAACTCAAAGGGGGGCAATATTTTTGCAACGCCTACTGAGTTTGAGTTTTGTGTCTATAAGATGCCTGAAATATGGCAATATGTCTAAAAGTCCTTGGGGGGAATACTTTTGCAAGGCACTGTATATACTTATAACAAACTTTTCCCGTTGTCTCCAGTTTCCTTCTTTGTCGTGGCATTTGGCGGCTCACTTCTTGGCATGGTGTTTGGTTTGCTGCTCTCTCTTTTAACCCGATGCACTAAAAACATTCAGATCATTGAGGCCGGCTTTATTTTTGTGCTGGGGTACCTCTCCTACCTCACTGCTGAGATGCTCTCCCTTTCTGCTATCCTGGCGTAAGTACCCTACATTGAAAGGACCTCCTCTGATTTTTTTTAATGTTCCTAATTCCTCGGTGGTCATTTCTCGATACAGGATTGTCTTTTGTGGCGTCAGTTGCCAAAAGTACATAAACGCCAACATGGATGAAAGGTCCGTCACTACAGTCAAGCACGCCATGAAGGTGCTCGCCAACGGTTCGGAAACCATCATTTTCGTCTTCCTCGGGATCTCTGCCGTGGATAAATCGTTGTGGGTGTGGAACACGGGCTTTGTCCTCCTCACGCTTCTCTTCATCTTTGTATATCGCGTTATTGGTAAGATTTTTCAAAGGGTACAGCGTTTCCCATAGAATTTTGTTAGACCCTGGTGGGTGACAGTCTAGGAGGGTCTTGGGTCATGCATGACGATATTTCTTCGATTGTTTACTGGAGGTTATTACATATCTGTCATCTTTAGCCAATTGCTACCCTTATTAATGGTTGCAATTACCTTGTTAATCAATAATAAACCATGCATACACAACGCGGCACTTACTAATCTACAGCAAGACAACGTAGAACAAAAAAACTATTTTTTACAAATTGATATCTCCACTAACAAAAATTGTTGAACACAATCTGAAGTTGTCCCAAAACATGGGGAAATATGGGTCAAACGCTTACGTTGACAGGTTTGTCAAATAACGGGCAAGTTGTTAGTGATGGGAATTCCTAACTGATATACTACTAAGAGTATTGTAACATTATGCATGAATAAAAAATATACTAAAGTACTATATTACACTAACCTGTTTTTTCACTTTACAGTGAACTTTAAACTAATTTAAACTTTTTACATTAAGCAATTTTAATGTTAAGAAATGCATAACTCCTGAAAACAAACTTCGTACCAAAATGAAAATTAAAAGTTTTAACTCTTCAGTGCTATAAAAAAGCTATTAAATACAAAAGCTTTTAACTATTTACACTTCAACTTTTAACCACAAAGACTGAAACAACTTCTGAAAAACACAAAAAATATTAAAAATGTGTAAAATAACAAAATATATCATCAGTCTCTTCTGAATATCAGCATTTAGGAACACTCTGCTGGGGAGACATTAATATATAAAATTAGTCCAAATTAGGATTATTTTCCTGCTCAGACTAATCTTTTCTATTTCCTTTCTTTCTTTTTGTCCTGCAATTCTCAACCTGTTGTTGCAACAAACACCAAACTCATTAGCACAGCAACACAGACCACAACACGCATATTTACCAATCAACCAAATGAACAGTTAACCAAAAGCGAGTGAGAGGACAAAAAAGTGTGCAAGCGAGCATACCATGACGTTTGCAATCTTTTTTAAATAAAATATCTTTAAAATTTTTTTAAATAAGATCACATTTGTATATATTAGAAAATATTATTAGACTTTCAACAACACAATTTTAAAAGACTGTGTTGGGATAAATTACTCGTGGTGGCCCACCAGAGACTTTCAATGGTATGAGAAATGCTGGGGGAACTCAACATGAACAAGAAGGCTCGGGCTGATATCAACCAAATACAACAGGTGTCTTTTTCCTCACCTGGATCATGAACAAATTTCGGCTGGTGCCCTTGGAGGTCATCGATCAGATTATCATGAGTTACGGTGGCCTGAGGGGGGCCGTTGCCTATGGCCTGGCGGTGATGCTGGATGAAAACAAAATTAAGGAGAAGAATTTGATGGTCTCAACGACTCTGATAGTCGTTTACTTTACCGTCATCCTTCAGGTGATTTACATCTACATTCCTTTTACTTTGTTAATATTGCTCATTTCGGAAATTTGACTTGACAGCTCTTATGTTTTATTTTTGGGTTGCAGGGGGTGACTATGAAACCTCTTGTCACTTGGCTTAAAGTTAAGAGAGCTGCTGTGTCCGAACTCACACTGATCGAAAAAGTGCAGGACAAGGTATGTTTACGAAAGCAAGGGATGTTTTATACCACTTTTTTCAGACCAAAACTCACTTTAGTAGTCCTCAATGACAATTTTAGAAACTGATACAAGAGCCTACATATTTACAAGCCGTTATTAGCAAATATGTTTGTCTATCAAAAGACAATAACGACAATTCTAATTCTACATGAAATATTCACCCCCTGTTTGACCTTTTGCCCTCTAGTAGGGGCTACCATCCCTCAAACCAAGGACAAACAGGCTCAGAAAAAGCTTCTTCCTCGGAGCCAACACCACCCTAAACGAGCGCACAAAACCGTGAAGACATATTTTCAGAATTATTTTGGGTTGTTTTTTTGTGCTAAATGTTATTGCACGGAACTGTGAAACTATGGTACATACCTTGTGACTTATTTTGGGGATTTTGTTATTGCACTTCTTTTAATTGCACTATTGTTATGATGCACTATGCTATTTAATTCACAAAAATTGTCCGATTATTACAACCAGTCTCTAAGCCCTATTTTGTAAGTATTTTGTCTGCTTTTTATCCTCGTTTCTCTTTTTAAAGTCTTTATCGCATGTTTACCCTGGAGTGCCATGTCTAATTTGTTACGGATCAGACAGACGACCACAATTGTGTCACGTTAAGAAATGGGAGGGAGGGTTCTGGAGTGAAGAGAAATCTTGAAGTGGAGATTTGGGACTACATTTAAGGAAGAAGGCTTGAAAGATGGATCAAAGAGGAAACCAAGCAACAAGGTTGGTGTGGCAGGTCTTGTAGTAGGTAAAACACGAGTCTGTAATACCGGGGGAGAAGAGAAGGCAGAAGGGTGAAACAGGTCCAGGTTCAGAGTCAGAAGCGCCGGCAAACAGGTTCTGGGTGTAGGCTTTGTAGACAATATGACAAAGGTAGGCTGTAAGGTAAGGCTTTAAATACAGAGCTTGATTGGCTGGGAATTCAGAACAGGTGGTGGTAAAAGAGAACAGGCAGGAGGAACAGATCAGGGTGCAGTGACAGAGCAGGGACGTGATTGGTGCTGGGTATCGGTAGAAAGAGAAATCATGACAGAACCCCAAGCTTAAGGGACAGACCCAGAAGTCCCAACGAACCACCGAAGCCGGGCAGGTGGAGGGGGGGCTGGTGGCGGGTGAGACATCAGAGGCCTGGGACTGGGTCAGGCTGGAGACCAGCAGAAGGTTTGGTAGCTAGGACGACCCCGACGGATAGCGGGCTGGTCTGGTTGTAGTCGGTGGATGTCAGAGATGAGGGTCCGGTCCACAATCCGACTGGCAGGCACCCAGGTCCTCTCTTTTGGTCCATAGCCCTCCCAGTCGACAAGGTACTGAAGGCCCCAACCCGTCATTTGGACCGCAGCAAGTGCCGTACAGTGTATACCAGACCACCTTCAAGGAAGAGCGGAGGAGGCGAGGGAGGGTGACTGGCTTGGTATTGCGTGATCGGGGGCGGTATGACATAGTGAAGTTAAATCTAGTGAAAAACAGGACGCAGTGGGACTGTCTGGGGTTCAGACGTTTCACTGTGCGTATGTACTCCAAGTTTTTGTGATCAGTCCAGACCAGGAATGGAATTGTGGGTCCCTCCAACTAGTGACGCCACTCCTCCAGGGCAAGTTTGACAGCCAGAAGCTCCCGGTTTCCTATGTCATAGTTGCATTCAGATGGGGACAACCGATGAGAGTAGAAAGCGCCAGAGGCATCCACCTCTACAATGAATTGCCTATCCATATCAGGCATCTGGAGGATGGGGGCAGAAGTGAATCTTGCTTTGAGGGAACAGAAGGCTTTGTCATCTGCTGGGGTCCAGGTAAATGGCTGCTTGGTGCTGGTCACAGCAGTGAGAGGTGCGGCAACAGTAAAGTAGTTGCAGATGAATTTTCTGTAAAGGTTGGCAAACCCCGGAAACTGCTGCAACTTTTCCTGTTCTTTGGGACTGGCCAGGAAGTGACTGCTGCAACCTTGGCTGGGTCCGTTTGGATGTTTCCCTCTGCCACAATGTACCCCAAGAAGGCCACAGTTGTCATGAAACTCACATTTTTAGCCTTGACATAGAAAAGGCAGAAGGGTCCAACAGGTCCAGGTTCAGAGTCTGACAAACAGGTTCCGGGTGTAGGCTTTGCAGACGATCTGACAAAGGTAGGCTGTAAGATAGGGCTTTAAGTACAGAGCTTGATTGGCTGGGAATTCAGAACAGGTGGTGGTAAACAAGAACAGACAGGTGGAACAGATCAGGTTGCAGTGACAGAGCAGGGAGGTGATTGGTGCTGGTAACCGTTAGACAGAGAACTCGTGATAATTAGTCAGTGGACCATAAATAGCCCCTGTGCCAGAATTTTGATAGCTGGTCCCTAAAAAAGGCACCATATTAATTTATAGCATTGATAATAGTTCATCGCTGATTTTCATTCTTTTGTATATTCAAAAAATATTTTTTTCCAATCTTAAGGCAATTCTAAAATGTTTTTTTCCTCTTTGCTTCGCATGGCAGAAAATTCCGGTCAATTTACTATTACAAAAATTATTGATATCCATACTAGTTTTATTTTTAAGCATTTGTACTACTACTACAACAACTAATTACATTGTATTTCGTAGCGCCTTTGAGGACACTCAAAGTCGCTGTACAGGCGGCAATGAGTTCCAGAGCTGGGTGTCAAAGCAGCTGAAAGCTGCTCCCCAGGGAGCTGGGACGGGCAGCGGGCATCGTGAGATAGAGGGAGGGGGCTGATCCGATGGTGCGGGATGGCGTGGCAATGTGAAGGAAGTCGGAGAGGTAGGGGGGGGGGCAAGGTTATGAATAGCCATGTAGGTGTAGAGGAGGATTTTGTAGTTGATTCTAGGGTTAATTGGGAGCCAGCGGAGTTGCTGAAAAACAGAGGTGATGTGACGGCGAGAGGGGGTTTTGGTGATGATGCGTGCAGCAGAGTTATGGACCTGCTGAAGTTTATGGAGGGACTTTTGAGGTAAATTGTTGACGAGGGAATTGCAGTAATTGAGGCATGAGGTGACAAGGCTTTGGATGAGAATGGGTTTGGTGTGGGGGCTGTGGGAGGGGCGGAGACGTTTGATGGAGCAAAGGTGTAAGCGTGCAAATTGTTGCCTGAAGCAGAAATTATTAATGGATAACAAAGGTCGATGACCTAAAGAATTTCTGTTTTTTTATAGGTCTTTGATCACATGCTTGTTGCCATCGAAGACATATCCGGGCAGATTGGACACAACTACATGAGAGACAAGTATGATGAGATTTTCAAGTGTGTTTCGGTTTAGTTAAAAATCGAAGCTACAATGCTAGTTTTTTTTTTTTTTTTTACTTTCTGTGTAGATGGAGTCATTTCGAGGAAAAATGGATGTGCAGAATGTTCATGAAAGCATCGGCAAGGAAGAATCGTGACAATGTCTTTAAAGTTTTCCATAAGCTGAACCTTAAGGATGCTATGAGCTATGTGGCTGAGGTAGGGGGCTAAAATAGCATATTACTGTTTACTCTCCATCCACCACATATGATTACTGACAATGATGAAGGAAAATTTAAAAGAGTAATTCAAGTTGTTGTGCAGGGTGAGCGCAGGGGATCGCTGGAGTTTATCCGCAACGAGTCAGCATTTGTTGACTTCAAGAAGAAATATGGTGACGAATTCTCAGAGGTTATGCCAGATATCATGGCCGACATGGCAGACGATCGGGGTACAATGTCCTCAATTGGGTAAGCTGAACTTTGTAATGGACTGGGACTATCTGTCAGGAACCAGGAACGGAGATTGGAACCCAATTGCGTTAGTTTCTTAGTTTTATTAAGAAGGAGACGTAAGCTGGCACCCACGATCCAGTGATCGTTGATTGTGGGGAGCAGGTCGCCCGGGACGCGGAAGTGGCACTTCTCTGGCGATCGATAGCGGTGTCGAAGAGGGAAAAGCAGGTCCGGTTGTCGGGGCGCAGGAGCAGAGACGTGATCAAACAGAAACAGGTCAAAGCCGGGAAACGTACGAGTCAAAAACAGGGAGTCAGGTTCGGAAGGCTTGCCTTAGCGGGAGCTGAAGGTTCGCAACGATCGGACGCCGGTAACAGGGAGTCGGGGGGTTTAAAAAACGGCAAAGAGCCAATCAGCGACCAGGGCTGTTGGCGCCACTGGGGCAGCCGCAGGTGCCCCGAATTTGTAATCATGACACTATCACCTTTTTCACGACAAATTCAAGCATTTTTAAGGAATTTTAATGCCTATTTTTCAATGTATCCAGTAGTATTCAAAAAAGAAATCCAGATAAGTCATGTATTTTGCAGATTTATAAATATATCTGCGATTCACATATGCAATTTTTAATATTGCTGTGCATTTATCAAGATGTATGATTTTTATATCTTGAGTAAATTGCGAATATATTTGTGGATCTGAACAATGCGTGAGAACATATTTTTGAAACAAATCTCTTCCCATATACATGTAGGTGTTTGGTAAAATGACAGTAATACTGTATGTAAGGACTTTCATAGCCAATTTTCCAATTTTCCCAGCACTTTTGATAGAAAAAAAAACTGGTATCTGAATCATGGAATTTGCAGAGCCACAAATAGATCTGCGATTTACATATGCAATTTTTAATCTCGCAAGAGCATTTATCAAGACATACAGTAGATACTTTTATTGTCAGAACCAGAACAGACGGGAGATCCAAATGCGTAACGTTTTACACCAAGCTTTACTGCGGAAGCGGAGAAGTCAGGCACGGGAAAACAAACGCCAGCGATTCGGTGATCGCTGGGCAGGAGAAGCATGGAGCCCACGAGATCGGAGCGTGGTCGGTGGACAGAAACAAGTCCGGCAGCTGGGACGGGAGATCAAAGCATGGTCAGAGGGCGGAAACAAGTCGGGCAGCCGCGACGGGAGATTGGAGCGTGGTCAGAGGGCGGAAACAAGTCTTGCAGCCGGGACGGGAGATGGGAGCGTGGTCAGAGGGAGGAATCAAGTCAGGTAGCCATAGACGATCGGGAAGCCAGGGGCAGACGAGTAGGTTACAGAATAGCATGGGACAGATGGGAGCCAGAGTCAAAAATTCCCCCCTTCGTGTGCGGAGGCTCGCTGACGGACTGACAGGGAGTGAATGAGAGTACTGGGTTTAAGTAGGAGGGGAACCAATCAGGAAACGAGCAGCAGCTGGAGCCAAACCAGCGGGCATAGGTTAGGGCAATGGGCATATCATGACATCTATCTTGAGTAAATCGCAAATATATTGGTTTTTGAGAGAATTCTTTCCCCATTTATGTTTTGGTGTCAAGTCATTTCTATTTGTTTAAACCTTAATCACAAGAAGTCTCAAGAGCTGCACAGAGTAAAGACGATTACCGACCACAGACTATTATTACACTATTCCCTGATCTAAAACCTACAAGAAAAACTTAAGGTAATAGGTATCTTACACTTTATGTTACAGAGAGTTCTACCCATTACAATTTTCCACAGTGAAACGCTAATTGCATTAGTTGCATGGCCCATAATGAATGTGCATAATTGATGCGTAATCCTTGCACTGATACACATTTTATAGCGCCCTGTTTAGGTGTAGCATGCACCTGTCCTCTTAAGTGCGACCCGTATGGGGACGATGATGCTTCATAGAACAATTCTGTGCAAAGTAATGTCAGCTACAGTTGATCCCTTTAATTACTATGGGGGCTTTGGCGCCCCTGTCTGACAAGTGTATATATTTATAAAAGTTCATACTTTCAGTTTATGTTATAAAAATGTGTTCATGCTCAGTTCCAGTCTCTACTTTTTATAATCCTGAAAGATCCAAGTCCGTATTTTGTTTAGTTTTTCATGTTAAACTGTTATTGGGGTTTCATAACACATAGTTATGGTAGATATTGCCAGATATTGAAAATTTGGGTTGTTCTGGAAAAAAAGGGGGCCAAAAGTAATCACTCACAACATGAACTCTGTGTCTTTCATGGACAAAATAACAATAAAAACTGCAGGCGGCCTGTATGATACTTGGTTGATTATGAAGAAAGAGGAAATGCAATGGCAAAGCAAAACCACCAGAGAGCAGCGTCAGTGTCATTTTTAAGCAGACTTCTTGTGAAACATGGTGACAATTTCAAGCATTTACAAGCACTTTTCAATCATTGAAAACACATTATTTCAAGGATTTTAAGAACCTCTATGAATCCTGTTTCTAATATGACTTTACCATAACAGACAAGACCCTGTGCCTTCAGTGAGCTTAGAGATGCACGAGCAGAGCATAAAAGGGTATAGAGAAGCAGAAGACATCAACAGCCATCATCTGCTGCAGCAGCACCTGTACAAAGGCAGAAAACAGGTAGCAAAAAACAGCTATGAAAAACTTTTCAATTCTGAAAAAAAGTTTCAAAAAATGTTTTTGCTCCACTGGAAGAAAATTAAGAAACTAAATATTCAGTTTTTTTTTTTAGTACATTTCTTATAATCATCCTAAGTAAAAAGAAAAGCAACACTGTATTTCAAAATAAGTACAAATTTTTCCCTTGTTCATTTCAATTTATTTATTTTCAATTTTGTTTCAACATTTTTTTAATTTAAGACCAATAAAGAATACTACCGAAATCATTTGCTATGTGAAATAGTGCTTATTCTAAATATTGTTATTTATTGTATTAAAGAAAAAAGTTGGGAAAATATTTAGTTTCAAAATAGCTCATGTCAAGTGTTTCTTATTTTGTAATTTTTGTTACAAGAAATCTCATTTCCTATGTTTTTCTTTTATTCTCTCCCTAAAGTAATACATTAGTTTTAATTTAGAAAATAATATTAACAATAAGAATAAGATAATTCCGCTCATAGTAATAGTTTTCTTATTTGACAACAACAATTGCATAAAGTACGAAACATACAATTTAACAAAAACCTTTCTTAAAGAGAATGTGTAATATTAAGTGCATCCTAGTGGCACAGAAAACTTGTATTCGGTAAAAAACATTGATTTTAATGTTATGCAAAAATACATATAAAACTAATTAATTTTTATTTGTAAAAAATTATAGGTCGAGAATTTTTTTTTTTTTTTTACATGTTTGTCTGGGATCTTGCTGCTATGCTGTGCTCTTTGGCACTGGTTTTTGTTTGCATTAGACAACAATGCTATCTAGTGGTAAAATATTATACACTGGGGCTTTTAAAATGTGATTTTTTTCATCTTTTAATATGATTATTATCTCAGAAACTTATGATAATAATAAAAATAGTACAATGATTTTAAATTAATCGCATGCTGAGTCACTGACATCCATTTTCAAAATCCTAGCATCGGCACAGGTACAGTCGCACTCATTTTGAGGTCACCAAAGATGAAAACGAGGTGCAGGAGATCTTCCAGAGGACCATGAGAAGTCGTTTGGAGTCATTTAAGTCAGCAAAAATGGGCGTCGCTCCCCACAAGACGATAACCAAGCACCAAAAGAAAGAGCAGCTACAAAAGGTCAGTTGCTAAATTGGATTTTCAAAACAAACTTGTGGGAACAAATTTGGACAGCGATCAGAAAATCCAATGTTCTTATATTGCAGGTGTCACCCAGAAAATCAATAGATAAAACTAAAAGCTACCACTCAGGGGATGAAGGTTTGTGTCTCTGTGCCACATACTAGAAAGTACACTATTGTTCAAAAGTTTGGGACATCTAGAAAATTTTGTGTTTTCCATGAAAAAGACACTTTTATCAAATAAGTTTTCCAATGACAGTGTTCTTCTTCCTGTATTAATCTATTCATTTTGTTAGCCCGTCTCAAATATAGCTTCTTCTTTGCCACTCTACCATTAAGGCAAGAATCTTTGAGCCGTCACTTGAGTGTTGATGTTGACACTGGTGCTTTTAGGGTACTATTTAACCAAACTGCTAGCTGAGGACTTGTAAGGCATATATTTCTTAGACTAGAGACTCTAATGTACTTGTCCTGTTGCTCGGATGTGCCAACGACTTCTCTTTTCGTTTTTGCTGTTCTCTGAAAGGAGTTGTACACACCGTTGTAGGAGATCTTCGGTTTCTTGTCAATTACTCACAAGGAATAGCCTTCATTTCTTCGAACCAAAATAGACTGTTAAGATTCACACGAAAGTTCTCATTTTCTGGCCAGTTGGAAGGTTAAATCAAACCCACAAATGTGATGCAGATAATTGACTAGCTCAAAAAATAGCAGTTTTATAGCTTTATAGCTAAACTGTTTTCAGATGTGCTAACATCATTGCACAAGGGTTTTCTAATCATCCAGGACCCTTCAAACAAAATTAGCAAACACAATGTACTATTAGAACACTGGAGTGCTGGTTGCTGGAAATTGGCCTCCATACACATATGTAAGTATTGCATTAAAAACAGACATTTGCAACTAAACTAGTAATTTGCCATTTTAACAATGTATCTGGTATATTTCTGATTAGTTTTATCTTATCTACTTTTCCTAAAAAAAGGAAATTTCTAAGCGACCTCAAACTTTTGAACGGTAGCTTATGACACTGTATGTTGTTCGAATCATATTTATTTCTTCATGGTATACTTTGTCCTAGATTTCGAATTCTCTGAGGCAGACAGTGCATCTGGCCAGGACGCATCCGGAGACTCACTCCCCATGAGGGTCACCTACAGAGTGGGAGGTAAAGCAATCCATCATCTCAATTTACACCTTTACAGCCACCACGATGACGGGTAAACTCTATAAATGAATTCAAATTTATTTTTAAAGCAATTGCCACCCAAAGTGCTGTATGAAAACATTTAATGTACAATAAGTAGGTAGAATCCTCTATCTTTATCCCCACCCAACTACTCAAAATATCTAATACACGGGGACACACAATGGTTAAAATACAATAAAAACAAAACAACTGGTAATAGAAATAAAATATTATTATGGCTAATTGCAGACTCACCATGTGAGGAAAGGGACCTGAAGGAGTCTTATACACACAGATAGGGATGGCAGCAGATTGCCGCAGTATTTAACCCCACTCTATGTGAGGTCCTTTCTCAAGGTTTTCTCTTTTCTCTTCACACTGAGATTTTTGAGTTGTTCCTTGCCCGCATGCTGGTTTAAGATCAAGTAATTGTGTAATTTTGTAATTGTAATTTTGTGCAGTCCTTTGAGACATTTTTGTGATTAAGGGCTATATAAATAAATGTGACTTGACTTGACACTCTAATAGTGTGCCCTCTTCCTATAAAGAGACACTAAAATAGAAAGAATAAAAATCAACTGCAGAACAAAGCCATACAAATGTGAAATAAATAGTAAAGTACTTTACAGTAAAAGGTTAGATGTTAAACAATTTAAACTAAATAAAAATGATTAATTAAAAGCCATATTAAAAAGTGGGTGTTGATTCGCCTCTTAAAAATATCAAGGGTCCTAGCAAACCTGATGTTCTCCTGGAGACGGCTCGATAGGTGAGGACCAACGTGGCTGAATGCTGCTTCACTTTAGGTTTCAGACACCCTAGAAACAGTTAACAAACCGCTGCCAGAGGACCTCAGGGATCACGAGGGCTGATATGATAAAAGCAAATCAGACAGATAGGATGGCCCAATACAATTGAGACATGGAAAAACTAGCATAATTATATTAAAATTTATCCTAAAACGCATGGGAGCCGATGAAACAACTTTAGAACTGGTGGAATATGTTTCCATCCCCCGATCCCCTTAAGCCCAGTTGCTGCTGAATTGTGCAGTATCTGTAGCTGGCAATGTTCTTTTTTGGGAAGACCGGAGAGCAGGGCATTACAATTATCCAAACGAGAGGATATAAAAGCATGCATCAGCACTTCTGTGTTTACCTGAGAGAGAGAGATGGGCAGATTGGCTATATTCTTCCAATGATAAAACCCAATTGTAGTTAGCTTTTTGATATGTGGAATAAAATTGAGCTCCAGGTCAAAAATAACGCCCACGTTTTTGCGGTGAATTAATTCATTCTTTCCAGACTTGCTGAAAAGAGGTTATGTATATAATTATATATATTTTCTATTCTCCAGCTGGAATTGAGAACCCAGCGTTCATGCCTGATATAGACGTTATGGCGCCCATGCAGATTCCGCCTTGGTTAGCGGAGGCCGAGTCTGACAGTGGCACTGTGGCCCCCTCACAGAGGGCCCAAGTTAGGCTGCCTTGGACACCCAGCAACCTGCGGCGTTTGGCCCCGCTACGCATAAGCACGCGTTCCACAGACTCCTTCATGGAGGCGGATGCACCTCGCACACAAGAGAGAAATGGCGAAGATTTTCCCATTCCGCTAACGCCGCCGCCGCCACCATCCGACTGAGATGGCTAGTTTCCTATTCTTCCATTTCCTTTATCTCGGCTGCCAAAGAAACTGAACGTTACCTCAGACATTGCACTCTTCTCGAAATATTTTCAAGGTTTTTTTTCTGTGAGACAGGTTAAACTCAACAACTTCATAACCTTTGTACTTTTGACCAACCATTTATTTCAACACGCATGGGAAACGCATGCATGCACATTGGTATGTTTTTCCACATGATGAACATTTTGGTACTTAAATTCTAAAGTGCAAAATGCATTCAAGGGACCCGGACCAAATAAGAAAGAAAGTATGTAGAGTGCCGTGAAAAAGTTTTGTCCCCTTCCATAAGTCTGTGTTTTTTGCATATTTATCACTCACAAAGATCTCGGATCATCAAACAAATTTTGATATCACACCGACACAACCCATGGAAATATAAAATGCAGCTTTGAAATGTTGATTCAAGTTATTAAGCCACAAAAAAATTAAACATACAATGTCCTATGTGAAAAAGTAATTTCCCCCTAAACCTAATAGCGAGTTGGGCCACCTTTGGAGGTGATAACAGACGCTGTAGAGGTACTTTGGCCCAAATTCAGACTTTGACTTGGCCACTCCAGAACATTCATTTTGTTTTTTTGAGCCATTCAGAGGTGGCCATTGCTAATGTGTTTCGGATCGTTGTCCTGCTGCATGATCCAAGAGTGCTTGAGTTTGAGGGCATGAACTGATAGCCGGACGTTCTCCTTCAGGATCTTCTGATATATACCAGAATTCATTATTCCGTCAATCACAGCAAGCTGTCCTCGTCCTGAAGCAGCAAAGCAGCCCCAGATCATCATGCTGCCACCACCATGCTTTACTGTTGGCATCCTGTTCTTTTCGTCAAATACTGTGCAATTTTAACACCAGGTGTAACGGGCCACACACCTTCCAAGAAGTTAAATTTTGACTCATAAGTCCACAAAATGTTTCCCCAAAAGTCTTGAGGATAATCAAGATGCTTTTTGGCAAATGCGCAACAACTCTTTTTGTTCTTATGTAGCAGCAGTGGTTTTTGCCTGGGATCCCCCTTGGGAGGCCATTTTTGAACAATGTCTTTCCTAGATCTTAACTGAGGCATAGCAAGGCCTATAGTTCCTTAGATGTTTCTCAAGTTTCTTTTGTAACTTCCTGTATGAGCTGTCATCAAACTTTCTGAGTAATCTGAGTTGATCAACCACTCCTGGAAAGGTTTTCCACTGTTGGCAGTTCTCTACATTTGTGGATAATGGCTCTGAAAGTGGATCTTTGGAACCCTACAGCCTTGGCAATGGCTCTGTGCTCTTTTGCGGACTGATACATTTCAATGACCTTTGTTCCTACTCTTTTCTGGAATTTATTTGGAACGTGGCATGTGAATTGTGTTCTTAAGATTTTGTAGCCTACTTTACTTTGTCTTACAGATTCAATTTAAGTGGTTTCTTAAATCACCACAGGTGGTGGCAATCAACTTTGGGTGTGGCCTGTGGAAATGAACTTGGGTTTCCCCAAACTGTGGTTAGTCACAGATTTAATAAGGGGGCGCAATTGCTTTTCACATAGTGCCAGATAGGCCTAGATTTTTTTGTACCTTAATAAATGCAATCAACATTTTAAAACTGCATTTTGTATTTCCTTGTGTTTTCTCTATGTGATAATAAAATTGGTTTGATGATCTGAACCCCTTGTGAGTGGTAAATATGCAAAAAAACACAGAATTTAGGAATGGGGAAAATACCTTTTCACTCCACTACATGTACAGATTTTTATTTATGAAGATAAACAATTCAGTTAATGTGACGAGAACACTATAAAAGACTAGCTGCATTATAATTAAGGAATTTATTTATTGAAACATATTTTTTGTATATATCTATGCAACAACAAAAACAATCAGGTGTTATTTACCTTCTTTGACCTGTTAAAATATTAGAGTGTCTTAAACTGGATGTCGAATTTTGACATTAAAAAAGAAAAAAGATGCCAAGTTGGTGATTTTTTTTTTTTTCGCTGTCACGCATCCACTTCCTCAGCAGCTAGGGTCTCCAACGTGGTGCCCGCAGGCACCATGTAGCCCCTAAGACAACTTGAGTAGCCTACGGACTGGTTCCGAAAATATATCATGGGTCATTGTGATTATCTAGAGAATTTGATTTCTAATTGGCGTGATGTTTAGTGGTTAACTGCACCTATTGTAACCTCTAATAATTACAACTTAGGACAGGGGTTGGGAACCTTCTTGACACAATATTCAAATCAATGCAAGCAAAAATATTTTGATCATTTTTTGAGAGAGCCACACCATATATCTTATGGAAAAAAAATAAACTCTCCAGACAAAAGCTACTTATTCGGGACTTCTATTTCACTGTGAAATGTTTGATAATTCAATAACATTTATGAAATAATACTAATGCCAGAGCCTGTGTCCTATATGAATATAAATAAACCACTTAAAATGTGTCTCCCTCCTGCGGTTACTTAAGTGTGTTGAGGCTCAATTTTGGTTTCAAAACAAGGTGCGTGCGAATATATTTTGAAAAAATGTCATAGAATACTGAAAACGAGGATACCAGCGTATTTACCCTCAGTGCAGACTGCACTTGTCGAGGAGAAGGAGTGCGCGTGCCCTGTGCACAGCTCCGCCCATTCAAACTTCTCTCGGCCATTTGCCAGGACCTTAATTTGGCCTGATTTTTGCATTTCGGAGATGGAATATGAGCTTGCTCTGTCCACTCCACGCATCGGCCCGGTATAGCAGTACCTCCGGGAACGGTGCATTCGCAATGATCGCAGCAAGGCTTTAGGGCTAGGACCTTAGCTTGGCCTTTTGGCTGAGAATAAGTGTCCCGGCTCCTAGGCTTTGTAGCGTATTATGAACTGAACGATAACGGATAATGGATAATGAATAACGAAGATAGATCAATAACCCTTAAAAACCCCTAAAACCCCCCATAATGAATAAAGAAGACAGAACAATAACCCTTAAAAAATCCCCCCTTCTGGATATTTTAAGTATGTTATGTGACTTTTCGTCATGTAATGTCTCAACAATGAATAAGGATCTTCCATATAAAGGATTATTTAGCAATTTGCGGCCTAAAAGGTGTCTGTTGGTGGGACACTTTGACTGTAAATTGTAGTTAAAATTGTGTGCTATGTACACGGTGCATCGATCTTTTAGTAAGGTTAGATCACCAATGCAATTTTTATTCACATGGTTGGTTGAATTCCTTAACCACTAGGTGCACCATTTCTTGTGGTGTGCCTTGGCCAACTACATCCTGGTGGCGCCCATCCTGTGTTAGGCAACTGTGCTAACCACTGCACTACGGCAAGGTAATATTGCAAATACAGTAAATTAGTCAAAAGTCATGTAAAAAAACGATTTCACCACTACAGGGAGCTAGAGGACACCTAAAAGCAGTCGATTTGGTACAATAACTCTTTTAAAGTTGTTTATCTTGCAAAAGCATGTTCAAACGTCATAAACCTAATTAGAAAAAAACAGTAATATTAGTGATTGGAACAATACACTTGTCAAGAATTTTAATGTAAAAAATGTCCAATTTCCGGGTTGCGTTGCTCAGACCCTACGAGTGACGTCACGTTACGATTAAGTCACATCACGTACTCATAAAAGAGACTTTCTTCGTTTAAAGGACTATGTGATTTTATTTTCTGTGGGCATTTTGTATTTCGTTAACCGAGTACAATGCGTACCTGACATGACAGCCGAGTAAAATTGAAAACCAGAGGAGATGTGAGCCAAAGATAATAAGAACTAGGCAGCAGTCAACATTCGTGTCTGACTCCATTCATTTGGAGTTCAAGGCAAAAGTGACTTAATTCTGCTTGATCAAATGCAACCATGTGGATTTGTATATATTTGGCTCATTTGCTCAACGTTGCTAGTGTCTGTGGTCCTTGGGTTCCCAATCGTGAGAGAAGATGAGACGACCAACTTGGCCAAGCATCAAAATTACAGTAGCCCAAAAAGTGGGGATGGAAATAGGATGACCATGATGTCTTTTCGATGGGAACGTGTGAAGGGTCCTTATGTAGTTGCAATTGGGGTATTGGTGGCGTTTTTGTCCAAGTTAGGTAAGTACATTCTGTGTTATGAGCGTTTATTTTGAGATTTTTATATTACAATCTAATTCCTGACGTTAAACAAAAATTGGATCTGTGGAAATGTAAAACATTCAACAAAAACCATATTACTGAATATTCCTTTCAATGTCTTTCTCTTTGGTTTGTCATGTCATCATCCGAATCAGTAGGGCAAAATCAGATAATCATCCTTATACAATACTATAATTCAATGTTCGTACACCTTTTTCAACTTCAAATATTTTTAGAAGACCTTTTAAGCCATTTTTTTTTTCAATTTCACCAGCACCATTAAAAGCAGGAATTCGGCGTAAATCATATATTTTGCAGACCCACAAATATATCTGCGAGTTATACAGGACTGTCTCAGAAAATTAGAATATTGTGATAAAGTTCTTTATTTTCTGTAATGCAATTAAAAAAACAAAAATGTCATACATTCTGGATTCATTACACATCAACTGAACTATTTCAAGCCTTTTATTATTTGAATATTGCTGATTTTGGCTTACAGCTGAAAAAAACTCAAAAATCCTATCTCAAAATATTAGAATACTTCCTCAGACCAAGTAAAAAATAATTTTATAACAGCAAAACTAAATCAAACATTTGAAAATGTCCATTGATGCACTCAGTACTTGGTTGGGAATCCTTTTGCACGGATTACTGCATCAATCCGGCGTGGCATGGAGGCAATCAGCCTGTGGCATTGCTGAGGTGTTATTGATGCCCAGGATGCTTCAATAGCGGCCTTCAGCTCATTTGCATTTGTAGGTCTAGTGTCTTTCATCTTCTTCTTAACTATACCCCACAAATTCTCGATGGGGTTCAGGTCAGGGGAATTAGCAGGCCAATCAAGGACAGTGATGCCATGGTCAGTGCACCAGTTACTGGTGGTTTTGGCACTGTGGGCAGGTGCCAGATCATGCTGGAAAATGAAATCCTCATCTCCATAGAGCTTTTCAGCAGATGGAAGCATGTAGTGCTCTAAAATCTCTTGGTACACAGTTGCATTTACTCTGGACTTGATGAAACACAGTGGACCAACACCAGCAGCTGACATGGCTCCCCAAACCATTGCTGACTGTGGGAACTTCACACTGGATTTCAAGCAACTTGGATTTTGCTCCTCTCCAGCCTTTCTCCAGACTCTGGCGCCTTGACTTCCAAATGAAATGCAAAACTTGCTTTCGTCTGAAAAGAGGACTTTGGACCACTCTGCAACTGTCCAGTGCTTCTTCTCCATAGCCCAAGTCAGACGCTTCTTCCGTTGTCTTGAGTTCAGAAGTGGCTTGACCATGGGAATACGGCTATTGTAGCCCATTTCCCGGACACGTCTGTGAACTGTGGCTTTTGATACCTGGACTCCAGCTTTAGCCCACTGTCTTTGAAGCTCCCCCAAATTCTGGAAGCGGCTCTTCTTCACAATTTTGTCAAGGCTGCGGTCATCTCTCTTGGTTGTGCAGCGTTTCCGGCCACATTTTTCCCTTCCAACAGACTTTTTGTGGATATGCTTTGAAACTGCACTCTGTGAACAGCCTGCTCTTTGAGAAATTTCTTTTTGTGTCTTACCCTCCTGATGGAGGGTATCAATGAGGGTCCTCTGGACAGCAGTCAGATCAGCAGTCTTCCCCATACTTGTGATTTAGTTTACTGAACCAAGCTGAGTGTTTTTAAGGCTCAGGAAACCCTCGCAAGGTGTTTCGAGTTAATTAGATGATTCAGGTGATTAGTTGAATAGCCTACTTGTATAATTTTTCATGATATTCTAATATTTTGAGATAGGATTTTTGAGTTTTCTTAAACTGTAAGCCAAATTCAGCAATATTAAAATGATAAAAGGCTTGAAATAGTTCAGTTGATGTGTAA
Source organism: Urocampus carinirostris (assembly GCF_059441175.1). Lineage (NCBI taxonomy): Eukaryota > Metazoa > Chordata > Actinopteri > Syngnathiformes > Syngnathidae > Urocampus > Urocampus carinirostris. Next base: position 15,207,972 of record NC_142350.1, on the reverse strand, counting down.
TGAATCCAGAATGTATGACATTTTTGTTTTTTTAATTGCATTACAGAAAATAAAGAACTTTATCACAATATTCTAATTTTCTGAGACAGTCCTGTATAGGCGATTTTTGATCTTTTATCAAGACAAATAATATTTAGATCTTGAGTAACTCGTAAATATTTTTGAGGATAAATATCTCTCATTAGTTGTTGAGTAAAAATGACAGTCATATGTAATTTACATTTTCAGTGGCAGGAAGTTCTTTGACTGGGGGCGATGATGCTTCATATTAAAATGCCATACAAAGTAATGCCAGCTGCCGTTAATCACGAGGGAAAAAGAAATGCAATGGCAAAGCGAATTCACCAGAGTAGGGTCTGCATCACTTTTAAGTGGACTTGTTGGGAACAATTTCAAGCATTTACGAGCAGTCACCCAAAATTCAAGCACTTTTCAATCATTAAAAACGCAACATTAAAATTCAAGCAATTTAAGGATTTCAAGTACCCGTAAACACCCTGGGTAATAGCACTATAATGTGTTTTTATAAAGCCCCAAAATTGTAGGTGCATGTAAAGAATTGGGTTGTTGAATTAGAAAATGTTTAAGCTCGGAATTCAGTCCATGAATTTAAATTTTGATTTTGGGTTTTATATTATTCAAAAAACCCAATTAAAAATAGATAAATTTTACAGTCATTTGTTATAATCCTTTGTTACAATCCAATACAGTACAAAGTATAAACCTTATTCCTCAGTAAACATTGAGGTCAGCTAACTTTCCAAATGAATTAACTAACAAGCTAAAATCAAATGTTCTTTAAAAAGTATAGATGATAATATGTGTCAAGTCAAGTCATGTTTATTTGTGACGCCCTCAATCACAAGGAGTTTCAAAGAGCTGCACAGACAATAGACGATTGCAAACCACAAACTATTATTACACCATCCCCTGATCTAAAATTTACATGAGGGCAAGGAAAAACTCAAAAACGAAGAAACCTTAAGAGGGAACCACACATGATGTACAGTAATCCCCTTCCAGGATGACCAGGCTGCAATGGATGTTGCAATAACAAACAAAACACAGATATTGTCATCATGAAATATGTGCCTTATATACACTTTAAAACACCCATAAAAGATTGATGCTGTAGCTAGCTACTTTGTTAGCTCAGTAGCTAGTTAGCCGCTACCTTTCCAAATGGATTAACTAAGAACCTAAAGGTAATAATAGCTTGTATTATTTGAAATAAGTGAGCTTAAGATATTATTTACCTTCTTCTCTTACTGTATCATTTTCGTTTTGTATCATTTTCGTTTTGTATCACATTTGGGAAATTAGAAAAAGCATCAAAACTCACCTGCTTTTTTTCTATCACAAGAGGTCGCTATTTCACTAGTTGCCGTCGAGTGAAACTGAAGATACGCTCGTTAAATCGTGGCTGACCTTCTTTTTCAACCTGGGCTGTGATTGGTTCTTCAAATTATATGATGTGGGAAATATCAGGTAGAACAAAGTAGTTTTACTTTAACATTACAGTATTTGTTTTACCTTTACTTTCCTATATGTATAAATATACTTTTACTAAATTATATACAGTAATACAAAGACGGATTGTGACAAATTATTTTTTAGAATTGATTAAACATATAAACATGAAAAAAATATATTTAAAAAAAATCAGACTTTATGTACATGTGCAAGCATTATTTACTCTCCTCCTACCCTCAATGTTCATTTAAATATAACAAAACAATTATTCATGTTCAATAACATCCATTATCTGCAGCGCTTAACCTTAGTAAGGTCACGGTGGTGCTGGAGCCCATCCCAGCTATCTTCAGTGGGCAGGGAACACCCTGAACTGGTTGCCAGAACAATAGTCCAACGAAAAGAAGTGTAATGAGCTCTCGCAGAAACTTATTTCAGAAATAACCCAAGAAACAAAATATAAATGCAAAGTTTTCAATACATAGGCCATATTCATATTTTTTTCAGTCTTGTGTGCTTGTCTAGGTTTATGATGGCTGAGACAGAAATAATACTGTTTGTGATTAAGGGCTATAAATAAACGTGATTTGACTTCACTCATAATACTCTCACTTTGAAGTTTGAATTATGGCTTTAAAGGTGGGTTTAGGTGTCTTTAAAAAGTTGAAAGTAGATTATTTTCTGTAATGAATATGTGTCAACATTGCTCAAATACATTCAAAGAGCCTCTATAATTTTTCCACACAGCACCTATCTGTTTTTATCTTACTATTTGTATATTGCATGAAGTATCTATCTATCTATTCTGGAGGCCGGAGCAAGTAGAAGTGAAGAGCGAGTTACTACTCGTTCCCTGTTTTTTTGTTAGTTTAGCCTGAAAATGGTAAAAGTAAGAAAAACACTGTTTCAAATACAGTCCAAATGCTAACCCAAAGCCCAAAATGATGAAAAAAAGAATAGGTTATTAATTCTTGAAGTATGAACTGACTGAATCTGTGATCATGACTTTAAGCCCGGAAATGGCAGGAGAAAGTAGCAAAATCTCAAGTTGAGGGCGCCACCGTTAAAGTTTAAAATTTGAGAGAAATAGTCAGAATCCTGACAAAACTCTCATTCACTTTACTTAATCATCAAGTTAAAATACTTTTATTTTGTTTTAAAAAAAAATGCAGGAAACAGTAAAAATAAATATAATTTTCCCCACAGTGATTGAGACCAACCACCACGTGATCAACATACTCCCCGAAAGCGCCTTGCTCATTTGCCTCGGCTTTGTCCTGGGCCTCATAATCTGGGCTGTGGACCAAGTGGAGCTCTTTAGGTTCACCCCGACCATGTTCTTCTTGTACCTGCTTCCTCAGATTGTGCTGGACGCCGGCTACTTTATGCCAAACAAGCTGTTCTTCAGAAACATTGGAACCATTCTGGTCTATGCTGTCATTGGGACCTTGTGGAATACTGTCAGTTTGGGGTTCACTCTGTGGGGCTGTCAAAAGGGAAAAGCTATGGGTAAGAGGATGTTATAGTAAATGTACAGCTTGTATGAATGAAGCAAAGGCTACTTTGAAAAGTTGCCACCTTTGAAGTCTTAAAAAATTGCGAATTCTAATTATTACCCATTAATTATTCAAAAAAATGGACAAAAAAAACTTTTAAAAATGTCCTTCTTCACCATGATGGACTGATACAAATTCTGCGTCACTGCAGACTCTGCGCCTATGATCATTGGGACACAAAAACCCCTCCACCGCAATAAGGTGATGGTTGATAGAGGGGACTTCACTTTGTGTTCAATTTAATTACATTTCAGATAAAAACAAGTCTCTCTTTTGCCCTTTTTGTTTTTTTGCAGGCGATTTGGACATGGAATTGCTGCATTACATTTTGTTTGGCTGCATCATTTCCGCCGTGGACCCGGTGGCTGTTTTTTCCGTTTTTGAAGAGGTCCACGTCAATGAGGTCCTTTTTATTCTGGTGTTTGGAGAGTCTCTAGTCAATGATGGTGTGACAGTGGTGAGTATGTTTTTGTCATCAATGTATTCATTATAAGCCGTGTTAAATCGGATTTGTGACTTATATAGCCATTATTGGCACTGATTGAGTAAACAATCCGACTTTAAAGAGGAATTCAACCCAGTTTTTTCAACAATACTACTACCCAACCTGTTTTAACACAATATTCTTAACAATAACATTTGTGGAATTGGAATTTAAGGAAACTCCTTCTCCAGCCAAACTTTTGATCCTCCCCTTTCTACAGATAGGTAGAAGTGCTAAAAATCCTTCAAAATTATTTAATTTTGAGGTTGTGATATAAATGATTGAAAAGTGCTTACATTTAGGGTGAAGTGTCTCTAGAAGTTCGAAGTTGTTGCTTTGTCTCTCAACAAGTCCTCTAAAAAAATGAGGTTGACACTGCTCTCTGATGGATTCGCTCTGCTATTGCATTTCTTCTTTTCTCACAATCAAAGGCAGCTGGCAGTTGTTTTCACTGTATATCATTGTCCTATGAAGCGTCATCTCCCCCAACGTGTCGCACCCAACTGGGGACAATCTCGCCCCCAACCCGGAGAGGGCATGCCCCTCTTTTCCAGCTAAAAAAACATGGTCCTGGACTTCGAGGTACTAATTTTAATCCCAACCACTTCTCACTTGGCTGCAGACTGCTCCATTAAAAGCTGAAGATCACAGCCTGAGCAAGCCAACAGCACATCTTCTGTAAAAGGCAGAGATACAATGCTGAGGCCTTCAAACCAGACCCCTTCAACACCAAGGCTGCAGAATCGGTGACAAAGGGCAGTCTCAGCAGTGTCCAACTCCCACTGGAAATGGATTTGACTTACTGCCGCAAATGTGGACCAAACTCTAGCACAAGTCATACAGGGACCCTACAGCCAAGATTAGAGTGTCCGGTACCCCTCACTCCCGAAGCACCTCCCACAAGGCTCGAATGCATTCTCCAAATCCACAAAACACATGAATGTATGACGAGACTCCCATGCACCCTCAATGACCCTGCAGGAAGTGTAGAGATGGTCCACTGTTTCATGGTTTAGATGAAAACTAGACTGCTCCTCCTGACTCCAAGGTTTGACTTTCTGATGGACCCTCCACTCCAGTACCCCAAAATGGACCTTATCGGTAAGGGTGACAAGTGTGATTCCAAATCAAGATTCTAAACCGATTCTACAATGGTTATATGACTTGTGTGTAAGGTTTACCTTGACCAATCACGGCTCAGTTTGTGAATCTCAGAGGACCAAACAGGTGAGCCGTGACTGATCCAAAGACTTTGGACAATTGTGTTTAACTTGTTTGATTTCATAAACTAAAAACACGTTAGAATCAATCTGAAACCTGATTTCGCAATTATTATATTACTTGAGCAGCACGACACCGCAGTGGTTAGCGCATGTGCAGCACAGTTCTGAGATCATGAGATCAAACTTTCCTGTCTAGAGTTTACATGTTCTCCCCATACTTGCGTGGGTGTCCTCTGGGCACCTCGGTTTCCTCCCACATTCCAAAAAACATGCATGTCAGGTTAATTGCCCTGTCTAAATTGTCCCTAGGTGTGAATGAGCGAGTGAGTCTGTCTCTGTGTGCCCCGCGACTGTCTGGCAACAGGTTCAGGGTGTCCCCTGCCCACTGCCCGAAGATAGCTGGGATGGGCTCCAGCACCCCCATGACCCTACTGAGGATAAGCGGTGCAGATAATGCATGGATGGATGGATATATTACTTGTGTTTAAGTAACTTTTGTTTATGCTTTGCTGTTTATTGTAGATGCTCTTCCATACCATTGAGGCATTTATTCCTCAAATCAAACCAATTAATTTTGTGGATATACTCACTGCAATAGGTAAGGAGCGAATAACACTTTGTTGAGAGTACCTGTTTTTAAGATTTCATTTTATGTCTTGTCCAGTGTCCTTTTTTTTAGTGGCAGTTGGCGGTTCCCTCCTTGGTCTGCTGTTCGGCTTGATGCTTTCACTTCTCACCAGATACACCAGAAGTATCCAGATCATCGAGCCGGGCTTCATCTTCGTGGTGGGGTATCTCTCGTATCTCACCGCAGAGATGTTGTCCCTCTCCGCCATCCTTTCGTGAGTCCTTTAAAATCCGTATCAGTATTTACATTTGGATTCTAAGCGAACTAACAAGCATTTATTCCCATGTGTTTTTCATCACCGGAGGACCGTGTGCTGCGGCGTGTCTTGCAAAAAGTACATCAACGCAAACATGGACGAGAGGTCCGTCACCACCGTCAGATACGCCATGAAGGTGCTCGCCAACGGATCGGAAACCATCATATTCGTGTTCCTCGGGATCGCGGCCGTGGATAAGGCCTTGTGGGTGTGGAACACGGGCTTAGTCATGCTCACCCTCTTCTTCATCTTAGTTTATCGCTTCATCGGTGAGATTTGTGAGATTTCAGAATTAAATAGATCTAATTTGGTAATCAGTTTGTGTTTGCCGTTACAACAGGAGTGTTTTTCCTTACATGGATCATAAACAAGTTTCGCCTGATCCATCTGGAGATTATCGATCAGATTATTATGAGCTACGGAGGCCTGCGAGGGGCGATTGCCTATGGCCTGGCTTTGATGCTGGATGACAGAATTAAGGAAAGGAATTTATTGATATCCACCACTCTGATTGTCGTGTATTTCACGGTCATCTTTCAGGTAGGATTTATTGAGATGATATATTAGCACAATAGCAAAAGTAAGTTGTTACCTCACTATCAATTTATTTTCCAATGCATTCTCAACTTATTTATTGGTTCCAAAAAAGGACAAAAAAATCATTAAATAGGCAATCAAGATATTGGCTAATACAGTGTTTCTCAACTGGTGGGGTGGGATCCAAAAGTGGGTCGCAAACTCTATTTCAGTGGGTCACAGGCAATGTTCCCTCTAAGCTGCGCACGAGAACAGAAATATTGCACGTACAAATCAGGGCTTAAAATTGCAAAATTAATTTAGCAGCAAATGAGTCCAGAATTAAAGTGCATGGAGGTAAAAACAGCACGGGTTGCCTGTGCGTTTTTTAAGGGCGGTATATTGAAGTAAAAAGGATGAGATTGAGTAAATGAGAAAAGAGCAAGCATGCACTCGAGCTCAATTTCTTTCGAGACAGGCAACAGGGGAGCTTGTTAAAAAAAAAAAATATATATATATATATATTATATATATTACATTTCCTCCTTGATCTGCTACCTTATCGTGGTGGAGGAGTTTGTGTGTCCCAATGATCCTAGGAGCTATGTTGTCGGGGGCTTTAAGCCCCTGGTAGGGTCACCCATGGCAAACAGGTCCTAGGTGAGTGGCCAGACAAAACGCAGATCAGAAGACCCCTAATGATGAGAGAAAACTTTGGTCCTCGATTTCCCTCGCCCGGACGCGGGTTACCGGGGCCCCCTTCTGGAGCCAGGCCTGGAGGTGGGGTCCGCTGGCGAGCGCCTGGTGGCCGGACCCTTACCCACGGGGGCCGGCCGGGCACAGCCCGAAGGGACGACGTGGGACCCTCTTCCCATGGGATCACCACCTGTAGGAGGGGCCAAAGGGGTCGGGTGCGCAGAGAGCTGGGTAGCAGCCAAGGGAGGGGTCCTTGGCGCGACGATCCCCGCCTACAGAAACTGGCTTTTGGGACATGGAACGTTACCTCTCTGGCAGGGAAGGAGCCCGAGTTGGTGCGTGAGGTTGAGAAATTCCGACTAGATATAGTCGGACTCACCTCTACGCACGGCTTGGGCTCTGGTACCAGTCCTCTCGAGAGGGGTTGGACTCTCTTCCACTCTGGAGTTGCCCGTGGTGAGAGGCGCAGAGCCGGTGTGGGCATATTAATTGCTCCACGGCTCGGCGCCTGTACGTTGGGGTTCACCCCGGTAGACGAGAGGGTAGCCTCCCTCCGCCTTCGGGTGGGGGGACGGGTCCTGACTGTTGTTTGTGCTTATGCACCAAATAGCAGTTCGGAGTACCCACCCTTCTTGGGGTCCTTAGAGGGTGTGCTTGAGAGCGCGCCCCCTGGGGACTCCCTCGTACTGCTGGGAGACTTCAACGCTCACGTGGGCAATGACAGTGAGACCTGGAAGGGCGTGATTGGGAAGAACGGCCCCCCTGACCTGAACCCGAGTGGTGTTTCGTTATTGGACTTCTGTGCTCGTCATGGTCTGTCCATAATGAACACCATTTTCAGACAAAAGGGTGTCCATATGTGCACTTGGCACCAGGACACCCTAGGCCGTAGTTCGATGATCGACTTTGTCATCGTTTCGTCGGACCTGCGGCCGCATGTTCTGGACACTCGGGTGAAGAGAGGGGCGGAGCTGTCAACTGATCACCACCTGGTGGTGAGTTGGCTTCGATGGTGGGGGAAGATGCCGGCCCGACCCGGCAGACCCAAGCGTGTTGTGAGGGTCTGTTGGGAACGGCTGGCAGAATCTCCTGTCAGAAGAAGTTTCAATTCACACCTCCGGCAGAACTTCGCCCATGTCCCGAGGGAGGCGGGGGACATTGAGTCCGAGTGGACCATGTTCCGCGCCTCCATTGTCGAGGCGGCTGATCGGAGCTGTGGCCGCAAGGTAGTCGGTGCCTGCCGCGGTGGCAACCCTCAGACCCGTTGGTGGTCACCGGCGGTGAGGGATGCCGTCAAGCTGAAGAAGGAGTCTTATCGGGCCTTCCTGGCCTGTGGGACTCTGGAAGCAGCTGGCAGGTATTGGCTGGCCAAGCGGAATGCGGCTTTGGCGGTTGCCGAGGCAAAAACTCGGGCACGGGAGGAGTTTGGCGAGGCCATGGAAGCCGACTTCCGAACGGCTTCGAGGAAATTCTGGTCCACCATCCGACGTCTTAGGGGGAGGAAGCGGTGTGCCATCGACACTGTGTATAGTGCCGATGGGGCGCTGCTGACCTCGACCCGGGACGTTGTGAATCGGTGGGCGGAGTACTTCGAAGACCTCCTCAATCCCACCGGCACGTCTTCCTCTGGGGAAGCAGAGCCTGAGGACTCTGGGTTGGGCTCTCGTATCACTGGGGTTGAAGTCACCGAGGTTGTCAAAAAACTCCTCGGTGGCAGGGCCCCGGGGGTCGATGAGATCCGCCCGGACTTCATTAAGGCTCTGGATGTTGTGGGCGTGTCATGGTTGACGCGCCTCTGCAACATCGCGTGGACATCGGGGACAGTGCCTCTGGACTGGCAGACTGGGGTGGTGGTTCCCGTCTTTAAGAAGGGGGGCCGGAGAGTGTGTTCCAACTACAGGGGAATCACACTTCTCAGCCTCCCTGGTAAGGTCTATTCAGGGGTACTGGAGAGGAGGGTCCGCCAGGAAGTCGAATCTCGGATTCAGGAGGAACAGTGTGGTTTTCGTCCTGGCCGTGGAACACTGGACCAGCTCTATACACTCTTCAGGGTCTTTGAGGGTGCATGGGAGTTTGCCTGTCCGGTCTACATGTGTTTTGTGGACTTGGAGAAGGCATTCGACCGTGTTCCTCGGGAGGCCCTGTGGGGGGTGCTTCGGGAGTATGGGGTACCGCACAGTCTTATCCGGGCTGTGCGGTCCCTGTATGCCCGGTGCCAGAGTCTGGTCCGCATTGCCGGCAATAAGTCGGATTCGTTCCCGGTGAGGGTTGGGCTCCGCCAGGGCTGCCCTTTGTCACCAATTCTGTTCATAACTTTTATGGACAGAATTTCTAGGCGCAGCCTTGGCGGGGATGGAGTCCGGTTTGGGGGCCTCAGCATTGCGTCACTGCTTTTTGCAGATGACGTGGTGCTGTTGGCTTCCTCAGCCCGTGATCTTCAGCTCTCGCTGGAGCGATTCGCAACCGAGTGTGAAGCGGCCGGGATGGGGATCAGCACCTCCAAGTCCGAGGCCATGGTTCTCAGTCGGAAAAGGGTGGTATGCTCCCTCCGTGTCGGGGAGGAGGTCTTGCCCCAAGTGGAGGAGTTCAAGTATCTTGGGGTTTTGTTCACGAGTGAGGGTAGGATGGAACGGGAGATCGACAGACGGGTCGGTGCAGCGTCTACCGTCATTCGGACCCTGTACCGGTCTGTCGTGGTGAAGAGGGAGCTGAGCCGAAAGGCAAAGCTCTCGATCTACCAGTCGATCTACGTTCCTACCCTCACCTATGGTCATGAACTTTGGGTCATGACCGAAAGAACTCGATCCCGGATACAAGCGGCCGAAATGAGTTTCCTCCGCAGGGTGGCTGGGTTCTCCCTTAGAGATAGGGTGAGAAGCTCAGTCATCCGGGAGGGACTCGGAGTAGAGCCACTGCTCCTCCGCGTTGAGAGGAGCCAGTTGAGGTGGCTCGGGCATCTAATAAGGATGCCTCCTGGACGCCTCCCTCGGGAGGTGTTCCGGGCATGTCCCACCGGCAGGAGGCCCCGGGGGCGGCCCAGGACACGTTGGAGAGACTATGTCTCTCGGCTGGCTTGGGAACGCCTCGGGGTCCCGTCGGATGAGCTGGAGGAAGTGGCTGGGGATAGGGACGTCTGGGCTTCCCTTTTAACGCTGCTGCCCCCGCGACCCGACCTCGGATAAGCGGAAGACAATGGATGGATGGATGGATATATTACATTTTTCACTCAGACATTCAAATATGTGGTTTATTTACTTTAACTATCATCTGCACAGTTAAACTACGTAGCTATGTGACCTTTCTTCTTTACCTCTGTGACTATGTCAGTGTTGCCGCAAATTTCCGTCTTTTTTTAGATAAGCAGCTTTTTCGGCTTGGCTCACGAAAAGAGCTGGCTCTTTCGGCACATAAAGGCTCTTTAGATCGTTTTTGTTGCTTTCTACCATTTATCATGTAACATTATGACAAAAAGACTTAAAAAGTGACATTGGAAAATAAGTTAAAAAATGTCTGCCAATGTAGCGTAAAAGAACTTGGGGGATTCCAAATGTGCCTCAGTTTGAATGTACTTTGTTGCAGGGACTGATGCTGAAACCACTCGTGACTTGGTTAAAAGTGAAACGGGCTTCAGAGACTGAGCATACGCTTATAGAAACAGTGCAGAATAAGGTGACGTTTACAGTGCCTTGCAAAAGTTTTCACCTGCCAAGAACCTTTTGACATATGGTCATATTTCAGGCTTCACACTTTTAGATTAAAAACATATGAGACAAAATTGTCAAAAGAAACCAAATTCATCCAACATTTTATATTGTGCAATAGGTAGGCATTATGAAAAAGTTGGCCCTCTTTTTTAAACCATTCCATTGTACATTTTGCTGTATTTGTTTAGGGTCATTGCCCCACTGAAATGTGCCCCTATCTCAGGTCTCCTTCAAACTCCAACAGATTTTCTGCCAGAATCGTCCTGTATTTGGCTCCATCCATGTTCCCAACAATTCTAACATTATTCCTTGTCCCTGCTGAAGAAAAGCAACCCCAGCACATGATGCTGCCAACACCATGTTTGACGGTGCGGATGGTGTTTTCAGGGTCATGAGCAGTGTTACTCTGAAGCCACATGTAACGCTTTGCATTTAGCCCAAAAATTTAATTTCTGTTTGTATCTCATCTAACCAGAGCGCCTTGTTCCAAATATTATTTGTGTCTCCCATAAGGCTTCAGAGGCATTTTTATGGTATTTCTTTAGAAAGAGCCTTTTTTCTTGTCACTCTTCCATAAAGAACAGATTTATGCAGAGTATGACTGAGTTGTTTTAAGCAGATTGTCCCACATCAGCTATGTATGCCTGCAGGCCATATGATGTAGTCATGGGTTTCTTGTTTGCTTCTCTTGATAGTTTTCTCCTTGTTTGGGCTGAAAGTTTAAAGGGACGGACAGCCAGGTCTTGGTAGGTTTGCAGTGGTTTTATGCTCTCTCTGTTTTGATATCATTGCTCGCACAGTGCTACGAGAGATCTGTGAAAATCTTCTTGTGTCCTATTCCTGCTTTGAACTTTTCCACTACATTATCCCAGACCAGCCTGGTGTATTCTTAGGTCTTCATAATGGTCTTTGTCCTCTAGCGTCTCATTTGAAAGACCCCTGAGCCCAACACAGAACAGTTGCATTTAAACTGAGATGTTATGACACACTCTGTCATTGTTAATCATTTAGGTCGACATTGGATCATTCCGAAGTAATCAGGGAACTTCTGGAATAAGTTGGCTGAGCTGAGCAGCGAATAGGGGGCCAATGTTTTTGTCACATCTACTTGAAAGGTTTTTCGTTGTAAATATAACATAAAATGTCGAAATACAGTAATTTGTTTCTATTTTTTTCACAATTGTGTCCCGCATGTTGTTGATTCTTAGATAATATTTTCAGTTTTTTAGCTTTAAGTTTTGAAGTCTGAAATGTTGCAATATGACAACGTTTCTGGGGGGCCAATACCTTTGCTAGGCACTGTATGAAACAAAATTTTGACTCCCATTTAGAATGTCCAGGAAGTAATCTGCGCCATCCCCTCTGCTTTGTTAAGGTTTTCGAGCACATGCTTGTTGCAATTGAAGATATAGCCGGACAGTTTGGTCACAACTACATGATGGATAAGTATGTGTATGGCTCAAAACTGAATTCATAAGATTTAAGCTGATGGAGCTGCAATATTTTATCTTTTTAACAGGTGGAATCATTTTGAAGAAAAGTGGGTGTCACCGATTTTGATGAAGCCGTCTGCAAGGAAAAATCAGGACTACGTCTTCAAAGTTTATCACCGACTCAATCTCAAGGATGCTATAACCTATGTGGCTGAGGTGGGTGCTCCTTGTGTTTAATAGTTCTGTTTGAAAATCTCAAAGTTTTTTTTAGAAATTGCATATTATTTTTTGCTAAAAAAACAAAAACGCCATGTTGTGAGTTTGAAACTAATATTAGAAAATATAATATGCCCCGATCGGTATGCTCGCAAACGGCATGTATGAGAAGTTATTTGTTTGCCACTAGACGTGAACAATTCATTTGGATTGCTCCAATCAGAGCCCAGAAAACAGAGGGCCGCTCATTGATTGTCTTGAACAAAAACACACTTGGAAAGTAACATCTTAAGCCTGCAAAGTACGTATTTATTTGTGGAGACCACTAATAGAAAAAAAATACTTGATGAAATGAAGAGGCAAAATTTGAAGCGCAAAATTGCATGGGAATTTAGTATACCCAATAATGGCAACAAATGTGTTTTAAAACTAGTAAATGCACTGTTACAAATCTACTCTTAACCATGGAAACCGTCCATCCATCCATTATCTGCACCGCTTATTCTCAGTAGGGTCGGGGGGGTGCTGGTTTTTGCAAACCAGTAAAGTTTCATTTGGGGGAGCTAACCCCTACACGACTAAATTGTTTTGAAAAGAGATGGGCGCTGCCAGGCTGTGCTTGCCCAAGACATTGCCACAGGAAATAGTGCCCCTATGACCTAAGGCACATATGTCAGAGTCAAGGCCCGCGGGCCTAATGTGAGAGGGTTTTACCTGGCCCGCGTGACGATGTCAATATATTATTAGATCCGGCCCGCAGGCCGCTGCAAGCCAGCAGCCCGCAGTACGCATGAATACTACATTTCCCACAATGCAACGGAGACGCGCCGAGCGGGAGCAAAGCGGGAGGCGGTTTGACATATTCAGCAGTCGATCAGCAGCAGTCATTAGCATAACAGCAAAAATTAGCCCACATATACCCATCAACAATGGCTAAACGGAAGGTGGACACTGAAAACCGGGGCTTTCAAACAAGGTGGGAGTTGGAGTACATGTTCACGGAGGTAGCTGGAAAAGTATCAGCGTCAGCCTCAAACAAGTAATGTAGAGTTGTAGTAATACAGTACTGTATATAAATGTATGTAAATACAGTAATAATACAGTAATGTTTCCTGTGCAATTACACATTTGAAGTTTTTACTCCGTTCAAGTTTAAAAGTTAAATATGCACATAAAGAATGTCTTGTTTTTTGTTGTTCCCCTCGGGAATTTTAAAGCTTTATTGTCTATGTTGACTATGTTGTTTTTGTTTGCCGACTCTGTCCTGGGAGTGTTTCTTGTTTTTCGGCTTTTCGTGGAAAATAGATCTTGATGTGGACAACAGTCTTTTGATAAAATTGTCTCCTATTTAGCAGAGAAAATGACTTTTGATTGTTATTATTTGTTAATCAGTAATTCCTTTTTTTCACACTAACCCAGAGAAAGCCCAGAAAGGAAAGTCAATGTACATTTGAGCAGGACAGATGAGGTCCAGTGTGTTGATTGCTATTGGTTTTAAGTAACAAGAGATTTTTGCACTTTATTTTATTGTATTTCGAGGCAATATTTCGTTTTAATAATTTCAGATGATTGAATGATAGAAAATGGTTATGAGTTGTTGTTATGAGATATGTTATGAGTTTTTTATATAAAGGACATTTGTATTTTGTGCCTGCTGAAATTAAAAATGACTGACAGAGTCATAAGAAAATATTGCTTTATTTATCCAATCATATTGTAATATATTTGTTATGTTTTCAGTAGGTTAAATCTTGGTTTCAGTAAAGATTGGACAGTCCGGCCCTCGGCTTGTAGCCAAATGTTTTATTTGGCCCTCCGTCCATTTGACTTTGACACCCCTGACCTAAGGGATCCGTGAACCGTAAATATAGTAAATAAGCAGAATGTTTTTACCTATACGATCATTTTCTTTTTTGATATGGAAAAAGTAACAAAAAAAAAATCCTTCTTTACCCAAAAATAATTTTAAAAACATTCGCAAAATATGAATACAAGCAAAATTACCTTATTATTATCTTTAAGTAGCCAATACTATCACAGCAAAATTACATATCACTTATAATATTATATATCCATCCATCTATTTTCTGTGCCGCTTATCCACAGTAGGATCACAGGGGTGGCGGATCCCATCCCAGCTATCTTTGGGCAGTGGGCAGGGCACACCCTGAACTAGTTGCCAGCAGGGCACACAGGGACAGACAACTCACTTGCTAATACCCACCTGGGACAATTTGGACCTGCCAATTAACCTGAAATACATGTTTTTGGAAAGTGGGGAGAAACCAAAGTGCTCGCAGGAATCCAACACGAGCACAGGAAGAACATGCAAACTCTATAGGGGGAGGCTGCGAGTGCTGGAATTGAACGCTAGACCCTACGATGCTGGGCTGGAAGCTAACCACCCCGCCGTGCAGACAATTTTATATATATATATATATATATATATATATATATATATAATAATAGTGGGGCAGCACGGCGGCGCAGTGGTTAGCGCTTGTGCGGTACAGTTCATGTCATGGAACCTGTCGTGGGTTCAAATCCAGCTCCAGACTTTCTGTGCGGAGTTTGTATGTTCTCCCCGTGCTTGCGTGGGTTTCCTCCGGGCACTCCGGTTTCCTCCCACATTCCAAAAACATGCATTTCAGGTGAATTGGCCGGTCCAAATTGTCCCTAGGTGTGAATGAGCGAATGAGTTGTCTGTCCCCGTGTGCCCTGCGATTGGCTGGCAACCAGTTCAGGGTGTCCCCTGCCCACTGCCCGAAGATGGCTGGGATGGGCTCCAGCCCCCCCCGCGACCCTAATGAGGATAAGCGGTACGGCTAATGAGATGAGATGAGATAATAATAGTGCAATGTTTGTAAACAAAAAAGAATAGTGCATCAAACAATGGTAAAGAAGTGCAATAACATTTAGCAGGAACATGATTGCAAATATGAAATTAGCGTGGTATTTCTTGGAAAATACCACATATCTATTTATTTGGAATTGGGCGGTACGGCAGCTGAGTGGTTAGCGTGTCAGTACCACAAGTCGGAGGTTCTGGGTTCAGATCCAGTTTACTGACCTCCAAATGCGGGGTTCGCATGTTCTCCCCATGCCTTTGGGCACTCCAGTTTCCTCCCAAATTCCATTGACATGCATGAGCAAGCTAGTTGTCCCTCTCTGTGTGCCCTGCGACTGGCTGGCAACCAGTTCAGGATGTCCCCTGCCCACTGCCCAGAGATGGCTGGGATGGTCTTCAGCACCTCTGCAACCCTGCTTAGGATAAGCAGTGCGGAAAATGGAATGATGGATTTATATTTTTATTTGAACTTATGACAGAAAGTCAAAGTTCCGTTTATGTTATTAGGCTGAAAATACTATTTTCTCTTTCTGTGAGCAGAAAAGTTTATTATTATCTTTAAGTAGCCAATACTATCACAGAACTACTGGAAATAAGGCGAAGCAAAAAAGAACTTTAATTTAGTAACATTTCATTAAATGGTGTTATGATTCTGTTTGCAGGGCGAACGCAACGGCTCTTTGGGACTGATTCGCAATCAATCAGGAGTTATTGAACTCGAGAAAAGGTTTGCAGAAAAATCCTCTGAAGTGATGCCTGACATCATGGCTAACATAAGAGATGATCGGGGCGCAGTGTCCAATTTGGGGTGAGTTGGACCTTGAAATCACAAATATGTTATGCAATTCCTTGCAAAAGTATAGGTTTGATGTTGATCTTTGTGCACAGCATTTTTCAGATCTTTCCACAAATGTTTTATAGCAGGGGTCAGCAACCTTTTCGGTGTGGAGTTCCACTTTCAAATTTTCTCGTAAATCAGTGTGCCACACCAAGATTAATGACTCGCACATCATTTTTTTTTATATTCAACAGAGCTGTCATTTTACGCTAGTCCAAATATACAACATGGATAGACATTGAAATCGCATAACTGACCTATTTATCCAGCACTATTCTTGTTCATCAATAAACTAAAAAATGAATGTGAGCAACGCGTGGAAAGGCCTGTAGACATACATGACTTCAACTTTTGACCACAAGAATCAACTATTCTTCATCAACAATGAACTACAATCAAAATACAAGTGATATGGACAGCTACCATACCATTCACCAATGAAATCTTATTGCAGAAAATATCAAATTGAAACACACACGCACATACACGCTTTCTGCCAGTCCCTCCTCTTGACGTTCAACACTTCTGGCTGAAATGGGGATGTGTTTTGTTTTTGTTAGGCAAGCCACCAAACAAAACCTCCGAGCTTGAAAAGAACGCATCTTCAATATATTCGCATTAAGTAAAAGATTTTCCGTGCTTTGCTATGCAGTGAGCAATGGCGTTTTTAGCAGTGACAATGGTTTTCAGGGTCTGTGTTTGTTTGCCATACCAGCACGTTTTAATGTCTATGCCTTGAATTCATGTTTTGTCTTGTAATGGTGTTCAACACTTGATGTGCGTGGTACAACGCTCCCGAGGCATAATGCACAAACAGCACGGTCATTTTTTGCACAAAGCTCACGCTGCCTGAAAAGAAAGCCATTTTTTTTTTGCTCAAGGAGCCGTCATGATTCATTCATTTATCGGGCACCTGTGTTTCGTTGGCCGGGTTAAAACACGGATCTCTCCTCCTCTCCTCGGCGCCGCGCAGACAAACTCTCACGAACGGAGCAGAGGAGGAGGGGCGCGACCATAAAGCCTCTAAACAACACGGCGCGCAACAGAAAATGTC
Source organism: Urocampus carinirostris (assembly GCF_059441175.1). Classification (NCBI taxonomy): domain Eukaryota; kingdom Metazoa; phylum Chordata; class Actinopteri; order Syngnathiformes; family Syngnathidae; genus Urocampus; species Urocampus carinirostris. Next base: position 15,191,047 of record NC_142350.1, on the reverse strand, counting down.
TAAATTTCAGGCAAATGCGCTTTAATTAAAAACCATAATTATTTTGCCTTGCGCTCGCGCCCCACTGGTTAACCCCTCGCGTGCCAGCAGTGGCACGCATGTCATAGGTTGCCGACCCCTGCTATATAGGATTGAGGTCCGGACATTGGCCTGGCCCTTCTAACACCTTCATATTATTCGTTTTAAAGCATTCCGTTGTAGATTTTGCCCAACATTTAGGGTCGTTTTTCTGCACCCCATTCTGAGGTCTCTTGCAAACCTTTCTGCAAAAATCCATCCCCACATCAACTCATAACAATGTTTATAATCCCTGCTGAAGAAAAGCAACCCCAGAGCATGATGTTGTCCCCACTATGTTTGACAGTGGTGTTGGTGTTTTCAGGGTGATGTGCAGTGTTACTCTTGTGCCAAATTTAACGCTTTGACTTCAGCGTCAAAAGTTAAATTTTGGTATTATCTGACCAGAACACCATGTTCCATGTGTTTTTATCCCTCCCATGTGGCTTCTTGCAAATGCAAAACAGCCCCTTATAAGATATTATTTCAGAAAGGGCTTTCTACTTGCCATTCTCCCATAAAGGTTAGATTCATGCAAAATATGACTAATAGTTGTCTTAGGCACACGTTGTTACACCTAACCAGGGGCTATTGGTTACTTCTGTGATTAGTTTTCCCCTTGTTTAGGCCAAGGTGTACAGCAGGGGTCGGTAACCTTATTGATCCAAAGAGCCAAAAAGCACAAATGTTTTGATTTTTTTGGGGGGAGAGAGAGCCACACCATATAATTTAAGAAAGAATTCAACAAAACCACCAAACCCTCTCTGCAGACAAAGGCTAATTCTTCAACACATTTTATTTCACTATGTGACGTTAGATGATTTGATGAAATCTATGAAATTATAACTGCGTTAGAGCCTGTGTCTACTATCAATATAAATGTACCACAATGAAGTCTGTTAGTGTGACACCTTGACTGTGAACTATAGTCAAAACTGTGTCCTATATATACTTGACCAAACCATTTAATGGCATTAGTATGCTTATTTTATCTCTGAGCCATATGTACTCATGAAAAGAGCCAGGTATGGCTCGCGGGCCAAAGTTTCCCGACCCCTGGTTTAGAGGGACGTCCAGGTTTTGGTAGATTCTCGCTCCATTTTGGTAGTATTGCTCGCACAGTGCTCTGGGAGATGTGTAAAGGTTGCGAAATTAGTTCAAAAGTCATCAGAGAACTTCTAAAAACAGGAAAAGAACAGGGGGCTAATATTTTTGCAACACATACTTTGCAGTTTTTTTCAGTGTAAATATATAGAATGTTGAAATAATTTGGTTGTACTTCACAATTTTGTCTCACGTGTTGTGGTTTCTTAGAAAATATTTTCTTTTTCTTTTCTTTTTTTTTATGTACGTTTAAAGCCTGCAATATGGCAATATCTCAAAAAGCTCTTGGGGGCCAACACTTTTGCTAAGCATTGTATTGAAGAGAAAAAATTTAATGATGGTTATTTGGCAAGGATTTAAAATTAAACCTGCATTGTTTACCTAAGAAGAAGAGAGCCTTGGCCTTCAGTAAGCTTGGATATGCATGATCAGTCTCTCAAGGGTACGAGACAAACAGAGGACATCAGTCATCATCTGCTTCAACAACACTTGTACAAAGGCAGGAAACAGGTACAATGAATAGTTAGCATATTAATGCAGAATCAGATGTTGCCCTGTTCTTTTCTGTCTTCTAGCATCGGCATCGATACAGCAGAAGCTTTATTGACGTCAACAAAGACAAAAAAGAAGCACAGGAGATCTTCCAGAGGACCATGAGGAATCGTTTGGAGTCTTTTAAGACTACCAAAATGGGTCTCGCCGTTAAGCCTTTGACCAAGTACCCGAAAAAACTCCAAGACACCAAGGTTAAAATACCTCGCCTCAACTGTTTCTTGCCTAGTCAATACCCAATTTTTGTACATACCTATTATTGCAGATGTCAAGTGGAAAACTTTACCGTTATGAAAACGAAGGTAAGAAGTAACTGAATGGATATACGTGTTTTTCTGTGACATTCGTGTTTAATTTCTAGAGCCGGATATAGCAGAAGAAGGCAAGGACAGCTCCTCCAGCTATGAAGCATCTGATGATTCGCTCACCATGAAAGTCCTTCGGAAAGCTGAAGGTGATAACGTTCCCTGTGAGGTTGTTGGATTATTGCGGAAAACCTTATCAACACAGATTTGTAAAGAATATTTGTGATTTTATGTAGTGTCTTGCAAAAACCTTATACAAATGTCAATTTACCGGTAAGCCTCTTTTTGCACTGTATTTAAAATTGAGCAAAAAAAGGCAAAAAAAATGATGACTAATTTTACTCACTTTAAGTAAGATTTTTATTTAGAAAACTAAAATGTATTAATTTTTGATAATTTTATGTTCACATTATTTATAGAAAATAAATAAAATGCGCAATCTTTTTCTGCAATCTTCCAACGAAACTATGTTATCATTACTGTATTCATGTTATTTTACAAGAAAAAATAAATTAACTTAAAATGTTTATTTTTTTCAGGCTATTAAAACCTTTCGAAATTAAAGATTTCTTTTTATTCTAAATTTTCTGCAGAAATAAACGCAAACCATATACAAAAAATCATGATAAAAACTGAAATCATGTTTTTGACTTGTGAAATATGAAAAAATGTTTGAAATTAGCAAAACAATGGTCGGAAAAATATCTCATCTCATCTCATCTCATTAGCCGTACCGCTTATCCTCATTAGGGTCGCGGGGGGGCTGGAGCCCATCCCAGCCATCTCCGGGCAGTGGGCAGGGGACACCCTGAACTGGTTGCCAGCCAATCGCAGGGCACACAGGGACAGACAACTCATTCGCTCATTCACACCTAGGGACAATTTGGACCGGCCAATTCACCTGAAATGCATGTTTTTGGAACGTGGGAGGAAACCGGAGTGCCCGGAGGAAACCCACGCAAGCACGGGGAGAACATACAAACTCCGCACAGCAAGTCTGGAGCTGGATTTGAACCCACGACAGGTTCCCATGACATGAACTGTGCCGCACAAGCGCTAACCACTGCGCCGCCGTGCTGCCCCGGAAAAATATTATTAATATTATTTTACATTGTATTTTAATATGAATCTGACAAATACTGTAATCCTTAAAATGAGCATAATTTTCCTCATTTCAAACATAACAGTATTTTTGATTCATTTTGTTACTATTTTTAGTTGGTTGGTGGAAGGAGGGTTTATACATTTTTTATTTTCAGTGTGTGAAGTTTTTAATCCGTTTGAGTTCACCTGAGGACAAAAATGAAACCAAAAACATTGATGCATTTGTATTTTTGTTTAGTCTGCATTAAAGCAGCTGATCAGTACTTCTACTAATACAAGTAGTAATAGTATCATTACCGCTAACTCAATTTATTTCCATTTAGCTGAAAACGAGCAGCCGACTTGCTCTGTGGATATGGAGACAGAGGAAATTACGTTGACTCCGCCGTGGTTGTCGGGTACAGAGGCTGACAGCAATGCAGCAACCCCCTCGGAAAGAGCTCGGGAAAGACTGCCTTGTATGCCGAGTAGCATTAGGCGCTGCTCACCCTCCATAAACTCCATTACTGACGTTCAGAATTCAGAAGACAGCAGCGATGAAGAGCTACCGCCACCTTTAACTTCGACTCCCCCTCCTCAGCCAAATTTACCACCTCCATCACCTTTACCGCCTTCTCCACCAACTTCACCCCCTCCATCACCTTCACCGCCTGCTCTACCAACTTCACAGCCTCCTCTACCAACTTCACCGCCTCCTCTACCAACTTCACCGCCTCCTCTACCAACTTCACCGCCTCCTCTACCAACTTCACCGCCTCCTCTACCAACTTCACTGCCTCCTCTACCAACTTCACTGCCTCCTCTACCAACTTCACCGCCTCCTCTACCAACTTCACCGCCTCCTCTACCAACTTCACCGCCTCCTCTACCAACTTCACCACCTTCACCTCCTCCATCACCTTCACCGACTTCTCCAAGAACTTTACCAACACCTCGACCGACTTCACCACCTCCATCGCCTCCTCCACTAGCTTCACCACCTCCATCACCTTCACCGACTTCTCCAAGAACTTTACCAACACCTCGACCGACTTCACCACCTCCATCGCCTCCTCCACTAGCTTCACCACCTCCATCACCTTCAACGCATCTTCGACCAATTTCACCACCTCTGTCACCTTCACCACCTCCATCACCTTCACCGCCTTCTCCACCATCCTTTCCACCTCCTGACTGACGATTATCTGCAGGCCTTTATTCACCAGCAGTGTTACTGAAAAAAGTAATTTGTTACAGATACCAGTTACTTCATTTAAAGAGTATTGACGTAACCTCCAGATAATAATAATAATAATAATAATAATTTCCTTGTATTGTCATTCTGTGTAACAATGTACACAGAACGAAATGTCGATTGCACCTGACCCGTTGTAGCGAGCCGATGCAGCCGCAGCCAACAGAGGGCGCCGCCGACCACTTTTTAAGTCTTAGGAGACCCAAAGTTAGCACGTTGTTCTGAAGGTACAGTGCCTTGCAAAAGTATTGGCCTGCTAAGACATTTTTGTTATTAGTCAGGCTTCAAACTTGTAAAAAACTTGAAATGTTTTCTAAAAATCAAAAATTTGAGACAAAATTGTGAAAAGAAACCAAATGTATTCAACATTTTATATTGTGCTAACAAATGGGTAAGCATTTCGAAAATATTGGCTTACTACTACTTATTACTTTGTACAACCTTCTTTTGCTGTAAATACAGCCACAAGTCTTTGTGGGTCTCTATAGGTTTTGCTCATCTTGAAAATGAAATATTTGCCCATTCTTACTTACAAAACAGCTCAAGCCCCTTAAGGTTTGATTGGGATCTTTTGTGCCCAGCGTTTTTTCAGATCTTTCCACAAATGCTCCATAGGATTAAGGTCTGGACTTTGGCTAGGCCATTCTAACACCTTTATATTGTTAGTTTTTAAATGTTCAATTAAAGATTTGGCTTTATGTTTGGCTCTTGTCCTGTTGAAAGGTGAACCTGTACCCTATTCTCAGGTCTTTTGCAAACTCCAACAGGCTTTCTGCCAGAATCGTCCCGTATTTGGTTCAATTCATTTTCCCATCTTCTTAGTCCCTGCTGAAGAAAAGCAACCCGAAAGCATTATGATGCCACCACCATGTTTGAAATTGGTGATGGTGTTTTCAGGGTTAGGTGCACCGTTACTCTTACGCCAAACGTAATGCTTTGCATTCAGCCTAAATAGGTCTTCTTGTATCCCATTCCTGCTTGGAACTTTTACACAACTTCATCCCGGACCTGCCGGGTGTGTCCTGTGGTCTTCTTAATGTGGTCTGTTCTCTATTTCTGATTTCACAGACCTCTGAGTCTATCAATGACCAGGTGCATTTAAACTGAAACCTAATGACACCGTTTGTCATTATTGTCCTTTAGGCCAACATTGGATCATTCAGAAGTCATCAGGGAACTTCTAGAGTCAGTTGGCTGAGCTGAGAAAACAAGGCTCAGTATAATTACATTACAACTCCTACTTTTCCGTTTTTTCGTCGTTAATATAGAATAAAATGTTGAAAAAAATTGGTTCCACTTCATGATTGTGTATCACATGTATTTTTAGTTTGAAGCCTAAAATGTGGCAATATGACAAAAACTTCTGGGCACATTACTTTTGCTAGGCACTGTAAATATAGCTTAAATGTGAGTATATGTGGTAGGGAGAGTATCTTGATGACAAAAAATTCAGTGACCTTGTATTCTGAGCTTGAGACAGCACCAACTTAACTGTAATCAGGTGTACTTTAAAGATTAATATAAACTGCTGTTGTGTCCAGGTACAGGAGCTTCATATTGGGAGTAATAGGTTGCAATTAGAGGACATTGTCCCTAAGGATCTGCTTTACAGGAGCGTGTTCATTTGTAACACCTTAAGTCCCAACATTACTCACCAGTTACTTAGGCCAGTGGTTTCCCAGTTATTAGCTGCTGAGCATTTTTCACTGCACGCAATGTTGTGGTGGTAAAAATGTGAAACCATTTTTTGCATTTGGTAAAACAAAGTGGTCAAAAGAATCCTGTTTATGATTGGTTCAGAGATCTGAGTGTGATACCACATTAGGCCGATTCCCCAAAGGGAAAGAAATGAAAGTCGTTGGACAAAAGTATAACTTTTCTTCTTTGGATCACACCAAATGAGCGTTTCAAATAATGGTCTCAAACACGCAACTCAAGGGCTAGTTTCAGCCCGCAGGACAATATTGTGAGGCCCCTGCGTCAATGCGTATGTTTAATGTAAGAGTTTTATGTCAAAACTCCGAATAGATTGTCACCGCTGTTGAACTGAAGCTTGAAGGACAGTGGATGCAAATAACTTTAAGTGTGTTTCTGCCTTTGAGACAAGTGTGTTAAACATGTTTTATCATCTTGACCATGGTTATAAAACACAACTCAATGTTCGCTGTGATATGTCACAGGAATTAAACTTTTGCAAAAGGCCATGTTCAGAAAATGAAAGGCTAACATCATATATAGGAAACAGAACTACAATAATTCAATTTTTCAACTTACACATTTAGTCTTACTGATTGCTTGATTTTCTTACTATTTTTGTATTATTTTTAGAACCTATTTTTATGGAGGTTTCTTTAAAGATATTGGGGAATGATAATGTACTTGTATTAGGGCTTTTTTGTAAAAAAAAATAAAAAAGGATGCGGCTAACCCTCTTACAGACCCAAGCTTTGGCATTCCTCCAAATAAAATCGAGTTTAAGGGATTTAAAGTATTCAATTGTAAACATAAATTCTTGTTTATGCATGTTTTTTTTTGTTTTTGCAAAATGACAAAACACTCATTTGGTGATGACAAGAAGTTTTATTCAACAAAAAGGAAACAAAAATCATGCCAGTTTCACAGTGATTCTCAAATTGTGCAATGAAAAAGAGGTTAACGTTCAATAATTTCTGCCTTTGGGCTATACCATAATTATTAAATTATCTTTTAATACATTTACAAAAAAAATGAAAGGGTGCATTTGTATTGGCAAGGTTTCATACACACGGTTTGACAGATTTAAGTTATCATTTTTATTTTAGACAACATGTAAACTGTAAAAGGAATGGATTCACTCAACTGGTTATCAGTATTCAAACTCATTGGAACAGTCAATGACAAGTACCAAAACTAGAATGATCACATTTCAGTCACCCCAAAACTAAAAAATAAGTACAGTACTTATATGGTCCAGAAGAGCAATTTAAAAACAAATGATTTCTATTTATCGAATTTATTGTTTCTCATGGCCTTTTCAGCCACAAGATGGCTGCAAAGGTGAGTACAGATACCTCAACCCGATACCCATACCAGTAATTCAAAGATAATTATAAATAGTCCATTTCTGATGTTTCTAAATGTTTTGTAATATACTCTAATATAATTCTTTCATTTCCAGGATCCTTAAGATAGAAATGAGATCCATCAAGCATCCTGATGCTGAAATCTCCTTTTGTGATTTCTTTCCATGCTGTTGACAAAAAAATGCATTCAAATTGACTTAGTTTGTCCACCGTTTCCCACCCTTTTTTAAGCAAATGCACACTTTTCCATTGACAAAAAAATGCACACAGCCCGTCGCTATTTTTCATTGCAGTTTGTGTTTTGTAAGATAAGAAAAAAAATACTTAAAATCAGAAGTTATCTGGTGATCTGCTGCCACCTACTGATATAGGTGAATGTTAGTTACATGGCTGATCAATGGAAGATTGTGAAAATACTCAAAAACAGCAACCGAAAAAATAGCGATTTGTTGTCACTCTTTCAATATATTTGGACAAGGTCTCATGGCACAGTGCTTGAGAAAAGCTAGCTTAATGTATAAAAAACAAGTGTCCAAACCTAGGCATACTGTGAACACAGTGGTGAGTTTTTTTATATTATTTTGAAAAACTAACCTTGCAAATCATGGGGAATGTCTTCCTTCCCATCAAAGCATGAGACTGGACAGGAAAACAATGGACTTAAGGGTGTGTTACACCTGTAACAAATAAAGAATAATGAAATTGGATTCCATTTTTCTTAGTGACAGAGTAATGAGCTCACTTGTAGTTCTCAACAACTTGAATGTCCGCCTTAAGGGGAGGGAGGAAAAGTTTCAGGACTTCCGGGTTGGCTAGAATCTCAGGTGGAGTTCCTCCGATGGAAATCAGCCATTTGAGGACGTCATCATCTGAGAAGTCACTTCTCTTTGGGGCTTGTATGCGAGTCTCGGACTAAAAACACATGGACAAGATGATGAAGATCGAAAATAAACTTCTGAACTTCTTACTACAAGGTGTTTCAATAGTCTTTGGCACATTTGAAGTCTCCATACCTCTTTAACTATGAATGGTAGCTAGATGAAGGTTGTGCCATTGTAAAGCTAATTCTGTTCAGATTAAGTCTATTGTTTTGGGGGGTGGGGTGGGGGGGGGGGGTGGGGGGCCTGTTTTGGACGCAGTAATGAAGTTCACTCAACCAGAAATTGTGTTTTGCCTGCTTGGATTTGCAAAAATGGAATCATGGACCATTGTTCAACATGCATTTTACAGAAAATTCGGAAAGGAACCTCCAGAGAGGAATTTCATAGTAAGATGGAATGATTAATGTATAACGGATGGGTACTTACACCCAACAAAAATAACGGGACGCCCACCAACTTCAGAAGACGTGATTGAACAAATTGGAACTGCTTTCCAGCAGAGCCGCTGTAAATCCACCAAAAAAGCCAAAAGGGAACTTCAATGACCAACAACTGTTTGGCGTGTCTTAAGAAGTTGACCTCACATGATGACGCCTTAAAAACTACATTTAGTCCAACAGTAGAAGGACACTGGTAAAACAGGCTTGTCGTGACTTTTGCATTGAAATGCAACAAAAGATGGAAGATTACAGATTTGACGACCAGCTTTGTTTTTAGCAATGAAGCCACTTTCCAGTTACAGTTAACAAGCATAGCACTCGCATATGGGATACTGTGAACCCACATAAACTTCTTGAGCATTAACAAGATTTCCTAAAGGTGACCGTGTTTTGTGCTATGTCGAAAAAAGCCGTCTACAGACCATTCTTTGAAAGAGCAACAGTCAACGGTGAGACGTACCTTGTCATGGTGGAAAACTGCTTAATAGATAAAATGAGTGAGAAAAAGTCTGGTGACTTCATTTTCCAACAGGATGGGGCACCTTCACACTGGAGCTTCAGGGTTAGATGGTTTCTGAAAACACTTTCCGACAGATGGATTGGATGGTCTGGGCAGAGGGATAAGAATCCCATGTCCTGGGCCCCTAAATTTCTAGATTTAACACCATAAAAAATTGTAGGGATTTGTGTAACAATTGGTATATATGCCCCCTATTCCATTAGACTATCAGCTTATTATGTGTCGTGTGACTAATGGTTCTCCCATTGAACATTATAAAACATTTCTTGTAAAAACTGGGACAACAAGATTTCTGAATTTACCAGATGTGTTTTTATATCCCCGATAGTTTTTGAAATATTCAATGACAAAATGTGCCCAAAACCTTTGGAACACCCTGTAATTAAATCCCATCTTAATGTTGTAGATTGAAATCATTTTACTCCATCAAAGGGAAAATAAACTTATATTTTCCTCTCCTTTGTTTGTCAGTAAGCTAAATTGCGAGTAACAGTTTCATTTTTCCTTACATACGGTGCAGATGCACCAGAAAGAAAAATGTGAACTGGCTCAATGTTGTGGAGTTTCTTCAGAGCATCTGCAACGGCGTAGCTTGTGTAAGCACCAAAACTAAGACAAATCAGAAGGGTGAACATAGTAGAACATAAGAAGAAAGTATGTAATCACACAAGAAAAGCAAAAGACACTCTTTTGCTGTCATACCTATGGCCAAAAAGAGCAAACGGTTTCTCTTTCATCATTGGCAATAACAAATGAAGAACCTCATCCACAACCTGCTCCATGTTCTCAAAGAAAGGCTCTTTGGTCCGACTTTCTCGTCCTGGAAGTTTGACTGCAAACACTGCAAGTAAAACATCAACAAAAGTTCTGTATGGTGGGATTTGCGCTCAAATTCGGTTTAATTAAAAGGGGTATTACAAATCAATGAATAATATGGAACATGACAATGCTGAGTCACCTTCTATGGAGCTGTTGATTATGTTTCCCCAGCGTGCATAATGTAAGGAGCCTCCTCCTGCCCAGGGAAAGCAAATCAATCTAGCCACAGCCTCTGGCCTTTTCTTAAAACAAGTGATTAACTTTTCCATCGTAATATTTCGTATTTAACAGTGATTGCAAATCTACAGCGGAAACATTTCCGGGACCAGTTCGCCGTTAGGTAAGCTTTCGTTTTGCAGATAGTGACATCTATGGTACGGAAGAAAATGGTCCATTTGGAACGGTTTTGAATTCAGCAGTAATTAGAAAAAAGTTCACTTGTATTTTTAAAATATGAGTTTTTTTAATAATTGGAGTTAATTTAATGTGGGATTCGATTTTTTTTTCAAAGTTGAGCAGAAGTGACGTTATTTTTCCTGCAATTGCCATTTCCTGCCGGGGTTCCCTGACTTTAGTATCAAGTTGAATGTATTCACAGCTCGTGTATAACCGGAACAACCTATCTCTTATTTTGTAACAAATAATAAATAACCTCTTTTAAGTATGAGATCTGATACATTGTATAATTTATTGGAGGAATCAGATGAAAATAAATTGAATTTATTGTTATCTCAAATTGATACTGGCGGGCTGCAAAGCTGATATGATGTATTTTATTTTGAAGAGCGGTACCGGAAATATGACTCCCCTTTTGACACATGACGGCAGGAGATACGAGGGCGCCCCATATACATTTCACACACCGGGATTGACTGTCGCGTCTGTCAAGGCAGATTCAGTGGTAAGAAAAAACGTGAAAACCTCCCACTTAAATAAAGACTTTTGCGCAAATTACAAGAACTTAATTTTGGGCGAAAAAAAAACATTTTCGCCCTGTTTCTCGTGTTGTCACTCCGTCGTTAATGACGACGGCTAAAGCTAACTAACGTTATCTCAGTGAGTTGAGTGCTAGCGGCTAACACTAAGTCACACATATATAGCGAACTCGGTATTTAAACGAGATATATATATATATATATATATATATATTGTCAATATTTTCTTTGAATTTGAATTTGGTTTGGGGGAAAAATCCCAAAGTGTTTGTTGGACTCCAGGTTCGCTTTAGGAACTACAGCAAAGAAAAACTACTGGCCTGGCGAACCCTATGCCCCATCGGCCCAGTTCTAACACCAGCTTGGACAACCGGGTGGTAGCGTTTGGACCGAACCGTGGAAGACGTTTTCTAAGCGGCGAGGGTTGGTCTCTGGGTGCCGGGTCATCCGGGGGGAGAACTCATGAATGGAAAGCGGAACAACAGGTGGGCTGTCTTGACAGACTTGTTTCACAGGGTGCTTGAAATCCTTAAAAACGCTTTATTTAAGTGTGGTGTTTTCAACGCTTGGGTATAGTACTTGTAAATGCTTGAAAATGTGACCATGTTTCTCAACAAGTCTGCTTAAAAATGACTTTGACACTGCTTTCTGGAACATTAACATTGCTTTTCCTGTCGTGATTAACAGACTGGCATTAGTTTGTATAGCATTACCTACGGGTCACACCCAAGAGGACCGGTGAATGCTACACATAACGGGACACTATTAAATGTACAGATTTACGTTTTGATTACAGACCTTTATTATGGGCCTTGCAAAAAGTTACAGTAGCGTTTCCCTGTGCTAAATTCTAACGGGAAGAAGTTCCTGCAACTGAAAATGTAAGCTAAATATTACTGTCATTTTTACCTAACTCCTATATGGGTAGAGATTTGTAAAAAAAAAAAAAATTGCAGCCAAAAATATATTTGCATTTTATTCAAGATGTAAAAAAAAAAACTATGTCTTGATAAATACACACGCAAGATTCAAAATCGCTTTTGTAAATTGTGCATGTATTTGTGGCTCTGCAAAATACATAATTCACACAGGATTTCTTCTTTTAATTGTAAAGGTATTTTTCATTAAATACTGTCTCTTTCAGTTTCAGTGCCTCTGTTCGGTATGCTCCATGTCCCTCCCATGATATAGAGGAAAACATTAAATTAATCAGCTTTGTATTGGTTTAAGGCGGTATGATAAGGAATATATTATTAAATAACAGTGACAATATTTGACTGTCAACAATCACACAACTCTAGCCAACAATCATTTGTTTGAACTGTGTGAGTAAATGAGTAAGGGAGAGTGGGAGAGCCTAAACCAGTCTTACAACGTTGTTAGTTTGTCAGAGGCAGGTGTTGAAAACCCGTCAGGTGGCCCTGAGAGCCTGACTCACATTGACAGCTGTGTGTGTCTGTGTGTTTGTGCGTGTGTGTGCCCATGCACGTGTGTTTATTTTCAGCTAGCCATATCAACCATAATTATTGCATAATGGTCAGTTAGCTACTTCCTGTATTAATTAACAACTGTAATGTCATCAAGATTTTAGTCCGTTGTGTAGCATTGCTTTTTTTTTAATGATTTTTTTGGTTGATATACAGGGTGTTCCAAAAGTCTTGTGCACATTTAAAGTTACCATATCTCCTTAAGTATGAATGGTAGTAAGATAAAACTTGTCCCATTACATTAAAGTTAATTACATTAACTTATTTGTAATGCTATTGAATTGTCTTTTCTTTTCAGACAAATTAAAAGTTGGTTTGTGTGCCTGAATTTGCAAAAACTAAATAATGGACTGTTGTTCAACATGTATTTCGGAAAATTTGCAAATGAACCACCAGAGAGGAAGTCCAGAGTGATATGGCAAGTTGAATTCACAACAGGTGGAAGCCTATGTCCAGCTAAGACATGGGTCAAGAACTTGTGGCTCGTGAGCCATACAGGGCTCTTTTCATATAGTACGTATGGCTCGGTGACAAAAAAATTCCTGTTGATCATGTCTCCAAGCTGTTCATTCTCCTCATGCTGAATTCTATGAGTATTTCCTTGCCCTCGTGTAGGTTTTAGATCAGGTATGGTGTAATGGTAGTCTGCAGAGCCTTTTGATACTTATTGTGACTAAGGGCTATACAAATAGAATTGACTTGACCAACAGTCATGCTTTTTTTAAACATGATTTATTTTATTTGTAATAGTGTTTTTACTTCTTATAATCGCCTTGTAATAAAATTCTTTGTCCTTTTATGCATGGTTTTGAAAATTAATCAAACTTTCTTCTTTTGGCATAGTTGATATGTAACCTGGCAGAAACATAGAAGTAAGACTGCAAAACCTTTTTTTCTTAGCATTCCTGTCTGTGTTGTCTTGCAGGAGCCGCTAGCGCCCAAGCCCTTTTTCCATTGCCCCAGCGACCCGGCTATGGCACCGTCGGGAAGCCCATCAAGCTTCTTGCAAACTGTTTTCAGGTTGATATCCCCAAAATCGACGTCTACCTCTATGAGGTCGATATCAAACCTGACAAATGTCCTCGAAGAGTCAACAGGTAACAACGAAGCCCCTGTTTCCAAATTGGAAATCATCCATAACTGTTCTTGTTTGATTTCTTCAGGGAAGTGGTGGACTCCATGGTTAAGCATTTCAAGGTGACGATCTTTGGTGATCATCTTCCAGTTTATGATGGAAAGAGAAGCCTCTACACAGCTAACCCACTTCCTGTTGCCACCAGTGGGGTAAGTGTAGACATCCATATTTATTCATGTTGTGGTCTTGACTGACATGTACACAACTGCTGACTTGATTGTTGTGTCTTAACTTGTTATGAGCTCTAAACGCATTCCTAAAACTAGCTAAAGCACAATAAAGTCATAAACAGGATGTCAAAAACAATGCACTATAATATAAGTAGGTTCGTAGATAATTCTTCTCATAGTACAAGTATATATGTCTACATAAGCAAGATACAAACTAAATAAGAATGATCATTTAAAAATATCCTGTTTATATTCAAATCTGTTCGATCTCAGGTTGATTTGGATGTCACCCTCCCGGGTGAAGGTGGCAAAGACCGTCCATTTAAGGTCACGGTGAGGTTTGTGTCATTAGTCAGCTGGCATCTGCTGCACGAAGTCCTAATGGGACGTGCCGTGGCTGAACCATTGGACCTTGAAAAACCCATCAGCACCAATCCGGTTCATGCTGTTGATGTCGTCCTCCGTCATCTGCCTTCCATGAAGTAAGATTTTGTACTTTGAAATAAAAATGAAAGGAACAAAGCAAATACTTTGTTTGCATTTAATATTATTTCACTTAGTGAAAATGCTTGAAATGAAAAAATAGTTTAAATATCATACATTTTTTCTCATGTAATTTTTACATTTTTAAGGAGTCAAAGGAGTTTAAGGAGTATCTTCTTTATTCCACCCCTTGAATCAGCTCTTGTTCTACATACATCCTTTAATGATCCCAACTAGCCTAAATAGGTTTTGGTTGACACACTGGCATGTTATGCTAGTTCCTATTCTATTGTATTTCTAACATGTGCCCCTTTTGTTGTCATTCAGGTACACACCTGTGGGGAGATCCTTCTTCTCTTCCCCAGAAGGGTACGACCACCCGCTTGGTGGAGGAAGAGAGGTTTGGTTTGGCTTTCATCAGTCTGTACGGCCAGCGATGTGGAAAATGATGCTCAATATCGATGGTAAGGAAGAGTGCCATTTTGAGGCTGCTGTCTTTTTTTCTCTCCCTCCCTAACCTTTGAATTAACTTATGAATATATTCTCACTGTTAATTTTAATGTGATATCAAGCACTTTTCTTTCTCTCTCTATACACAACGTGGTATGTAGAGAATGTCCTGGTTTAGTCTACAAGGGTTCATTTGTTGATATTTTAACGGCGTTCTGGAATCTACCAGGAATTCTTGTTTTGTACTTTTTTGCGGGGCCATTTTTCAATTAAAGGACTTCTTTTTACAAGAGTCAGTGAAAACTGAATATTTCAAGTTAATGAAGCATGTTTAACGCATACTACTTAATATATTTTTATTGACATTCCAAACTACTTCAATAGACCTTTGCACTGCCAGATTTGTAGTCACAAAGTTGGCTATAATTCCATATTTATTTAGCAGGACTTTGATTGGGCAAGCACATGACATTTCTGCTAACCTTTTTCAGAATCTAAAAAAGTGAAACTTTCCAATCAGTGAATTTATTTCTTTTTTTGAGGATAATCCAAACTTTGTATAGCGTAAGGACCTTTAGTTTGCTAGGCCTTACACACCTTTTCAATAGCACTGTCATCACAATGCAGTCATTGAAAACCTGAATCCTAAACAGAAATGTAGCATAGTTTATCAAAGCAGTTCCACTTACATATTCTTAAGCAGTTCGCAAGTAGACCAATCAATTAAGCAACTAAAGTACAACTCACTGTATAGTTTTTAAAGCCAAATGCTGCTTTTCTTCCTTTTAATACATGTAACTTGATTGATGCAGAAATAGATCTTACCTCCTGGAAAGTCCAGTATACCACACCAACTACTATACCCTACTATGTTGTACAATAAAACTATCTATGTCCTTGTCCTTCATTTCAGTGTCAGCCACCGCTTTTTATAAAGCTCAGCCAGTCATCCAGTTCATGTGTGAGGTCCTGGACATCCACAACATTGATGAGCAGCCTCGCCCACTGACTGATTCTCACAGGGTCAAGTTCACCAAAGAAATCAAAGGTTCTGATTGCATAACTTTAAGAGCATTTTCAATTTGATGAATTGTTTCACTCTCTTTGCAGGTCTAAAAGTAGAAGTGACTCATTGTGGAACCATGCGTAGAAAGTACAGAGTTTGCAATGTAACACGCCGGCCCGCAACCCTACAAACGTATGTTTTTGCATGTATCAATTGTTGCAAAACCAAACCCGAGATCCCTAACAAGTCAGCGTATCCTTCAAATCTTCAGTTTTCCATTGCAACTGGAGAACGGTCAGACGGTGGAACGCACAGTAGCACAGTACTTCCGAGAGAAATACAGCCTGCATCTCAAATACCCCCACCTGCCTTGCTTGCAGGTGGGGCAGGAACAGAAACATACCTACTTGCCCCTTGAGGTAACTAGCACACACTGTTAAATCATTTAAAAATATTTTGCTGAAACATTTTGGGTGGGTTTCTGCCTCAGGGTTTTCACGAGCTGTTTTTTAAGGCTGGTGACCTGCCTGATTTTTAAGGAAAAGGATGAGAAAATGCGCAGGACGTTTATTTTATTTTGTTGTGTATATTGTATAGAGCTTTTTGGGAAAAGTTCTAAAATGAATGATATGATAATGAAAATCTTACAAAATGATTAAACTAATTTTTATTCACTTTAGGTGTGCAATGTTGTTGCTGGTCAACGCTGCATTAAAAAACTGACAGACAACCAGACATCCACCATGATAAAAGCAACGGCTCGTTCCGCCCCAGACAGACAGGAGGAAATCAGCCGGCTAGTAAATATTCCCTTCAGTCTTTCCCCTGATTTTTACGTGATTTGTTGACTCAACTTTTCTCCTTTGTCAGGTGCGCAGCGCAAATTATGATGCTGACCCGTTTGTCCAAGAGTTCCAGTTCCATATACGTGATGAGATGGCACAGGTGACCGGCCGTGTCCTGCCGGCCCCCATGCTGCAATATGGCGGCAGGGTGAGCTCCGAACCCTATATGGTACTTACCACACATCATTTGCATGTGTTTCTTTTACTGCACATTGTACACTTACTGTTTGGAATACTCTTCTTAAAAATTGGCATGCTTTTTATTTTTGAATAATTAGTTTTACAAGTGATTGTGTTTTGCCCACCTTTTTATTTTAAAGATAAATTTCAATTTTTTAACTTTCACCCACTGCAAGGACAAAATCTCTCCCTATTGCTTAGCTTTTAACCTGTAATCACAGCTTGCTGCCTGAATCTTGCTCTACTGTTTGCATCTGTGTCCTTGTCAACTCCAGCAGATCAACCCTGCACTGTCGTTGCAGAACCGCACAGTGGCCACGCCCAGTCACGGAGTGTGGGACATGAGAGGGAAGCAGTTCCACACCGGAGTGGAGATTAAGATATGGGCCATTGCCTGTTTCGCCACCCAAAGGCAGTGTCGAGAGGAGATGCTAAAGTAAGTCTGGTTTGTTGCTAAAGACATCTGGAATATTATGTGGCATATAATGTTATCTACTGCTTTGCTTTTAGGGGTTTTACTGATCAATTGAGAAAAATCTCAAAGGATGCCGGCATGCCAATTCAGGGTCAGCCCTGTTTCTGTAAATATGCTCAGGGGGCTGACAGTGTGGAGCCCATGTTCAGACACTTGAAGAACACGTATCTGGGGTTACAGCTAATCATTGTCATACTCCCCGGAAAAACACCTGTCTACGGTATAAAGATGACGTTTCTATTACTAGGACTCATACAGAAGCAGTAACGGAAATAGATTTTATATGATATACAGCTGAAGTGAAGCGAGTAGGAGACACCCTCCTCGGCATGGCCACGCAGTGTGTCCAGGTGAAGAATGTAGTTAAGACCTCACCACAGACATTGTCCAACCTCTGCCTCAAGATTAACGTCAAACTCGGCGGTATCAACAACATCCTCGTTCCTCACCAGAGGTACAATTACCGTGTACGGGAACATAAAAGTCAAACTCGGAGTAATTTGATTTTAATTGGCAGTCATTGATAGTGTATATGTCAACAGGTTAATCCTTAAAATGTTTCATGTATTCCACCCAGACCATCCGTCTTCCAGCAGCCAATCATCTTCCTCGGAGCAGACGTCACTCATCCTCCCGCAGGAGATGGGAAAAAGCCATCAATTGCAGCTGTGTGGCAATAAATCAATTCAAGACTCTTTTGACACATCTTCAAATGATGAACAACTTATATATTTCCTTTGCAGGTTGTCGGCAGCATGGACGCTCACCCCAGCAGGTATTGCGCCACTGTGCGAGTCCAAAGGCCCAGACAGGAGGTCATCCAAGACTTGGCCTCCATGGTGCGAGAGCTCTTGATCCAGTTCTACAAATCGACACGCTACAAGCCGACTAGAATTATTTTTTACAGGGACGGGGTGTCTGAGGGCCAGTTCAGACAGGTAATGATCATAGTTTTTGTTTGATAACTTACATTTGAATGAGTCACACTGATACTAAATTGTTTTCCCTGCATAGGTGCTATATTATGAGTTGTTAGCTATCAGAGAGGCATGTATCACTTTGGAGAAGGAATACCAGCCAGGAATTACTTATATCGTTGTGCAAAAACGACATCACACACGCCTCTTCTGTGCCGATCGCAATGAGCGGGTTAGGTTCTTATTACTTGGGAGCTCAGAATTTAAAACCAGATGATGTAGTGGTTGATTTATGATCACCTCACAGGTTGGAAGAAGCGGAAACATTCCTGCAGGTACTACAGTTGACACGGACATCACCCACCCTCACGAGTTTGACTTTTACCTCTGCAGTCACGCCGGAATCCAGGTAAGTTTGACCCTGAGGATGCTGGCTAAAGTCCAACTTAAAGATATGAAACTATGTAGTTCTTTCTTTTATCATTAGGGAACAAGCAGGCCGTCCCACTACCACGTGCTTTGGGATGACAACTGCTTCACTGCAGACGAATTCCAGCTCCTCACCTACCAGCTGTGCCACACATATGTCCGCTGCACACGCTCCGTTTCCATCCCAGCACCTGCCTATTACGCCCACCTGGTTGCCTTCCGTGCACGGTATCACCTGGTGGACAAAGAACATGACAGGTAATGATTCCGTTCTTTGTTTTTCTGATTAAAATAATACTGATAACATTTTTCAATGTGCTTCAAAATGCTAGAATTTAAATGTTGTGTTCTCAAGGATTGTAAAGTGCTTGAATTTTGGTTGAAATCCTTGTTAATGCTTGAAATAGTTTCACAAGATTGCTTGAAAATGACGCCCACACTGCTCTCTTGTGGTGTGTTTTGCCATAAAATTTCCTACCTTGTGATTAACAACAGCCGGCATTAGTTTGTACGGCGTTGTCCAGTAAAAGCATCATTGCCCCCTATGGGTCGCGCCTAATAGGACAGGTTCATGTTGGAGCTAAAAAGGGCACTATGAAGTGTGCGTTAGTGCAAGGATTATGTATCAATTACAGACATTTATTATGGGCCGTGCAAAAAGTTACAGTAGCGTTTCCCATTGGTAGATTATATTGTAAGAGATAGATATCTTTCTTTTTTAACCAAAAACTACAGTATATGAGGAGAGATGTGTCTTAAAAAATCCGTTCACAATTTACTCAAGAGCTGATAATCATATTAAAAATGGCACATGTAATTTGCAGGTATTTTTGTGGCTTTTCAAAATACATGATCCACATTTTTTATTTTAATGATCCGGGAGAAATTAGAAGTTAGCCTTGAAAATCCTTGAGTGCTTGAATTTGGCCCTGAAAAGGGTGTCACAAACCTGAGCGCTGGAACTTAAATTCCATCTTGGTGGTGATTTTATGGCTATATTTCAAAATCCAATTTGCATGTTGTGTGACCACAATGGTGCATTTTCAATTTGTTTGCATTGGGGGGGGGTTGGGATAAAGCATTTTGCTGCAGCAAAAACTGTACATAAAGAAATGTACCCTACCAGCTACTAACCACCGTTGTTGCTGTTTATTTAATATTCTGTGATAACGACCATCAATTTTTTCCTAATTAATTGTCACTAGTGCGGAGGGCAGCCACATCTCAGGGCAGAGTAACGGCAGAGATCCTCTGGCGCTGGCCAAGGCCGTTCAGATTCACCACGACACGCTGAGGACCATGTACTTCGCCTAAAGACGCCGCCAGGATTCAAGTGGAAGCACCGCCATCTCTTCTGCTGACATGTTTCATGGTAGACGGATTCTCAGTTTTTATTAGCTCGGCTCACAGTTTAAGAAAATAGGGAAACGGAAAGTGTCCGGTAAGATCATTTATGAACCTTCTTAGGATGGATGAGTCCTGTTTTATCATGTCGATTTATTTTACATAGTTGTCGTGTGTTTTTAACGGCAAGATGCCTTAATGTGGACGTGAGTCAGTTTGGGTGACCGTCTTTGTAAGAAGACTTACAGCCATCCCATGATGCCTTACTGTGAAGTGCATGATCTTCGACTGTTATTTATCTTGTAGATCGGCTGATGTGTGATAAGTACCCGTGTTTTTTGTTTTTGTGTGAGCCGTGTGTTTTATTTCCTTTTCGACTACAATCCAGACTTATTGGCAGATTTGAGGCAAAAATGTCTGTCGGGCTTACCTCAAGGTGTCCTTCAGTGCAATAAGGATCCGATTTTTATTTCTTTTTTTCCTCTTTAGAATTTGGTTTGGGATCGTGTAGCAGAATGCAAAGGAGATCTACTGAAGTGCCTGTTCTGGTTCGAGAGTGCAATGTTTCCGTGGGAATAAGGTTTGCGATAAGCATGTCTGTATGAAACGGTGTTTTAGCCTCAGCAGAACCACCTCTGTCACCGAGGCGCGACTTTAGTTGCTGCTAGATAAAGAATGCTGTCGTATTTTTACGGATTGCATTTCTTAGGCTATGTGTCAATAACAGAGGGATTTGAAACATATATTCCCTGCACTTAGGGTAATTTGCCTGCATTTAATGCATTTTTACTCATGTAAATACATCCCCAATTAATATTATTGGAGTCCCCTATTGACATGTGACAACTCCTTGAGTTTACTTGAAAAGTAAAAAAAAATAATTTAATACGTGCTTAACTGGACGTCTGTTTTTCCTCACAAGTCCAAAGATTGAGGCATATTTATATTTCAAAATATTTATGTAAAAGAATTTAACGATTACTCGTATTCGGTCTCCGAAAAGATTCATGCAAAGTGTGATCTGTAGTGAAACGTTTCCATACACCGATTAAAGGTTCGTCCTCTGTGCCTTTTTCTGATGGTGCTGAAGAAAAAGAGAAAAGCGGAATATCAAAGAACTATCGTCACCATTATTCATGACAATACTGTAAAGGTGTTTTTTTTTCTACTTTGTGCCTCTGTCATATGCCAAGAACAAACCACAATATGCAGAATGGAACTGACAGGACCAAAGGAGGGCAAAAGCGTTCAGTGGATGGGCAATATCAATGCTGCAGCCCTTGTGGTTCAGTTGTTGGACAGAAACCTCATTTAATAAACATACTGTATCCTCATCGGTTTTACTGCCTTATTGATATGCTCATTGTTTGGATAGCAATAATGAAGCTGTAGTCGAGTGTTTGTGAATCCATCATCATAATCTGTTTATTTTTGTTTATTCCATGTGATTTTTGAGACGTTTACATTCAGAAGTCTTTCTCCCAGCAAAGATAAATACAATACCTGTTGTTTGCTGCACATCACATAGCTTTGCTAATTTTTACACTCGTCAAGACTGTTTAGTCTTAACACTCGCCTGGTCCTAATTTAAACCTTTTAGTATTCATATTTAATTTTTGTAATAATTTTGTTGTTGAGAAAACAAAAATGTGTGTTTTGGTGGCGATAACTTGCTAAATGCAATTAAAATGTGCTCCTATGAATGGCCTTCTTTTGTTTGTTTTACAAGGCATTTGCACTGCACTTGCATGCTGTAAATTAAATGACAACCGATTATGTGGATTGCTATCTATGCTTTCTGTGGTGCTAATAAAGAAAGGTAAAATAAATGGAAGTATGTTTGCATATTGTAATCTCAATACATACTGCATATTACACAAGTACAAACAATGTACTGTGCCCACATGCTTTTTTATCTACTTTCGAGGCGAAGCGGCGATTAGCCCAATAATGGAAATTGAACAAATCCAGCTGTAGTAAGACATGAAAACTGTGCATATACTGTGATAAAGCAAACACATTTGTGCGGAGCTCCAAGTGCAATCACCTAACTAAAGCCAGTAGTGTAGTGTGTTCCTTCACCTTGCTTTATAACTGCATGATGCCTCTGCGTAACAGTTGAAAGTAAACACAGCTGCTTCCGTGCTAATGAGTGGAATTTAGATTAGAAAATTACAAAATCGGTTTCCTTTTTATTTTTAATTACTTTATCTCTTACGAAAGGACCCAAGTCAATCTTGCCCGGTATGGAAGAATGTTTTAGGCGCCCTTGGGCAAATGAATTATACCTAAGGTACAAAATACACTTTTTTACAGTTTTAATGTCCAAGTAGTGTTTAAAATAGAGATATAAAAAAATAAATTGATGTTATACAGCCATTCTCAGGGAGACAGCGACACGCTTGTGAAAAACCAAGGTAGTCAAGTCATGTTTATTTGTGACGCCCTTAATCATAAGGAGTCTCAAAGGGCTGCACAGACCACAGATTATTGCAAACCACAGACTATCATTGCACCATCCCCTGATCTAATACCTACCTGAGGGCAAGGAAAAACTCAAAAACCTCAACATGAGGAAAATGAAGAAACCTTGAGAAGGGCCCGCACATGAGGTAATCCCCCTTCCAGGATGACCAGGCTGCAATGGATGTTGCAATAACAAATAATACACAGATATTGTTAACATAAAATATAGGTTTTTCATATGCCTTAGATTAGAAGTGTGTCTTAAGCTTAGATTTAAACAATTCCACTGAGGTTGCAAATTGAATCTCCGAGGTAAGAGCATTCCACAGCACCGGGGCCCGAATGGATAACGCTCTCGAACTTGTGGTTCTCTTCTTGGTTCTTGGGATCACTAGTAGTATTGTTTTAGTGTTTTTCATGCTAATACTAAGATCAAATTTTAGTATACAGGACTGTAAATAATTTTGAGTATAATTTAAATGAAAAATTACATAAAGCATGAGTTTTCTTAATCTCCACTCCGGTGTGGAACTGCTTCCCTCTCATGTTCCACACTCCGTGACTGGGCGTGGCCACTGTGCGGTTCTGCAACGACAGTGCAGGGTTGATCTGCTGGAGTTTACAAGGACACAAATGCAAACAGTAGAGCAAGATTCAGGCAGCAAGCTGTGATTATTTCTGCAAAATGTTGTCGAGCAGCAAGTTTTTTTCTGTCTCCGAGGGCAGCCATATTGCCACTTGCACAATTAAAAATAACACCACTGTTTGCTATGCAAGGCATACGCACCTTCAGTTTAACACTTGGGGTGACTTCTTTATTGCTTGATTGTATTCTATCTTTTTATCATGCCTATTCCCTTATGTTCAGGGTTTGTACAAGCGCTTAAACAGGGTCCTTGAAAAGTCTTAAAAGGCAGTGAATTCATTATTCTAAAAATAAGGCCTTAATTGGCATTACAATGTCTTAAATCCAATTTTCGAAAGTCTTAAGAATGTGAGCACATGAATACGATTTATTTTTGTTTGAACTAAAATGATTAAAGACCATCATTATCATTTGTCTTTAATAATTCACCTATTTACTTTTGTGGAAACATCACATGACCGCAGTAACGGATTAAAAGTCCTGAATTTAATTTGCCTTAATTTGTAGGAAACCAGTTGGAATCTTTGAAAATGCATGGGTTTTAATTGTGTTTCAAGGATTGAAACATGCTTGAATTTAGGGTGAAGGGCTTGTAAATGCTTGACATTGTTGCCATGTTTCCTCACAAGTTTGCTTCAAACTCATGCCTACACTGCTCTCTGTTGGTTTCACCATGCCACTGCATTTCTTCCCTCGTGATTAACGGCAGATGCTATTAGTTTGTCCTACGTAGTGTCATTGGCCCCCATGGCTCGAGCCCAAAAGGACAAGCGCAGCTACACTTAAACATGGCATTATGAATTGTGTATTGGTGCAAAGATTGCACATCGAATATGGACAATTATTATGGGCTATGCAAAAAAATTAAGGCAGTGTTTCTCAGTAGTAAATAGTTTTCGGCAGAACTTCCTGCAACTGACAACGTAAACTTCAAATGGCTGTCATGGTTACTCAACATCCATAGCCTAGATGGTAAGGCGCCCGCTTTGAGACTGGGAGGTCGGTGGTTCGCGCCCCGGCCGAGTCATTCCTAAGACTTAAAAAGTGGTCGGCGGCGCCCTCTGTTGGCTGCGGCTGCATCCGCTCGCTACAACGGGTCAGGTGCAATCGACATTTCGTTCTGTGTACATTGTTACACAGAATGACAATACAAGGAAATTATTATTATTATTATTATATGCAGAGGGATTTGTAACAAAAAATACTTAAACACGTATAGTTAAGATCCACAAATATATTTGCGATTTGCCCAAGATTTAAAAATTATGTCTTGATAAATGCACACAGAAGATTCAAAGTCGCATATGTAAATCACAGATATATTTTTTGATTCACACTGGATTTATTCTGTTAATGGTACTGGAGAAATTAGAAAATCACCTTTCGAAAGTCCTTAAAGAGTGGTCAAAGTTGGCCATGAAAAATGTGTTGCCTGTATATTTGTAAAACATACTTTTTTATTTCATAGTTTTAGCAATGTTTTAGTTCTTGCGTAATTTGATGAACCAGGCGAGCAGTTTACATAACTTAAGACAAAGTGATGTATCGTCCTCAGGTCAACCGCACCTCAGGATGTGCAGCTTTGCAGCAAAATTTTTAAAGCAGCTTTTGAGCATGCTCCTCACTGCAGCCGAGGAAAAGTAAAAGATGAATGGATCCAGGCAGGCGTTAAGGGTGCTGGAGAGCAATGCCACGTTCCGCCAGTCCTCGCTCTCCTGACGGGCAAAGCCCACCACGTGGGAAGCGTTGTAAGGCCCAAAACAGACGGCGAACACCACCAAGGTTCCAAGGGCCAGCCCGATGGCCCTCAGTCTCCGCCGCCTGCTGATATTTGGGAGGCGCAACAGAATGAAGATGAAGTTCACATAGCAGAAGCAGCAAATAACGAAGGGGACACAGAAGAGGACCAAGAAGAGCTCCAGGCGGACTGGCAGCAGGATTCTGAGCTCAGCCCCAGAAAAATTCAAGTAGCAGGTAGACGGTGGCTTGGCCATGTTGTTTTCCCATTGAGCGTATGGCACAATGTAAACAATGCTAAGGTTCAAGGAGGTCACCACCCAGAAGAGTACGCAGGCAGCCACAGCGTAGCGGGGCCTACGGCAAAGGGCGTACCTGAGAGGGTACGCTACCCCCAAGTAGCGCTCCACACCCACCGCAGTGAGAAGCAGGGTGCTGTTGTAGATGGTGACGTAGAAGACGAAGCCGGTGAAAGGGCACAGCAGGAAGGGCAGCTCCCAGGTCATATTGTCCGAGGCCTCCTTCATCTTGAAGGGCAGGAAAGCCAAGAAGATGAGGTCGGAGATGGTCAGATTAAGGAGGAGCACGTCGATCGGCGCTGCCCGAGTGCGCACCTTGCGGCAAAAGGTGCAAAATGCCAGGATGTTGGCGGGGACCCCCATTAGGAAGGTGAAGATGTAGACAGATAGCAGAAGGTTCAGCATCCCACTCTTTGATACAACCTGGCGAACACAACACGGTTATTATTGACATAAATCCAGTGCAGTGCATTTTAGTTCCTCATCTTGAAAAAAAACCCTACAGCAGCAATCATATACGAGGTAAGATTAGGCCACCTGACCCACGTGTTAAAAAGCCTGAACCAGCCCGACAAATAATTTTGATTTAAGGGACGGAGCCTGAAGCCAACTTGAAATTTCACATTTTATTTGTAAGGACTTGGGAGGAGGAGTTTGGGCTCTCTTTCAAGTCTGTGGATGCTGCTGCCTTGCGCGTGAGGGTGGCGAAATCTATTGCACAGATTCTCCACAATAAAAAAAACAGCAAAGAACAATGATGGGTGGATTAAAAAAGAAAAGTCAGCAAGAGAGAAGCGTGGCCCAAACCCAAACGTAAAGATTGACATTTTATGCCAAATTTCGGGCCAGACTCTGGCTTGAGATCTTACCTCTATCGCCTATCTATTGACATACATTAAATTACATTAATATATAAAAAAATGAAAATAACATCTCAATTGGCTTCATCCGATTTTTCTAGTAAAATTGGTCATTCTTTGAAGAAGATTGAGAATATACTAGTCAAGTTATTTCCCGTGCCCAGTTTGGTTTCATGTTTCAGTAATTAGAAAAAAATGGCTTTTTAAAATTTCAAAAATGCTCTAAATTCTTAAATATACATTGACAAATTGACCAAAAAGTCTTTATTAGCTTCTTTTCACACAAAAATGGATGCCAAGTTCTTATTTTGACATTTTTGAGAATGTATTCATGAACAATATTTACTATTAATAATGAATATAACAAGATGTATCTGTCAAATCAAAATTGTAACAAAATACAGTATAAAAGGAAAGAACCTCGCCTACCTGACCACTGTCAGACATGATGCTTCAGTCTCTCCATCATCAGTGTAACTGTCAACTATCAACAGGCGATAACTTTCGCACATATAATAAGTACCTGTACATGGTGTTCTCTTCCCTATCTCACCCTCACTTGCGGAAATTTAATAAGCTATTTGGCTCAATATTTGTCCCCCGTGCTCTCCAAACATCCTCTCCCTGCAACGGTCCGTGAGCTAGTTGCAAGGAAATTTGCTGTTATCTCTCAAAGTGTCAACGTTCAAAACGAAAGAACAAATCTGATGAATAGATAGTTGAGCTTTTATTATTGTTTTTGTGTTCCCCTAGGGCCGAGTACAAAACAATCAATGTTCAAAGTCGGGACTTACTTTTTTATATGCATACCTGATTTATTAGGCCTGAACTGTTGGTTAGTCTAACAGCAAATATGTCCAAGCCATTCTTAACCCCCTTAACCCCGCAGTTTTTCTTTCATATATTCTGTGTCCCTAGGAATCTAAATAAAGGATCTTAGTCATTCTAACTATAAAACACATACAACTTTAAATTGTGTCCCCTTTCAGAATGGAATGTTCTTGTATTGTTTATTGAATCCTCGCTCAAAAAAAAAAGAACAATAACAAGTACATTTTGGTGTGTGGGACTTGGCCACCTAGGAGCATCACGGCGGATGGGTTGGTTAGCGCACAGCCCCACGGTGCAAAGGTTCAATTCCAGCTACCGCAGTCTCCCCGTGTGGAGTTTGCATGTTCTCCCCGTGCCTGCGTGGTTTTACTCGGGGTTTCCTCCCACATTCCCCAAAAAATGCGTGTCGGGTTAATTGGCCGGTCCAAATTGTCCCTAGGTGTGAATGAGTAAGCGAGTTGTCTGTCCCTGTGTGTCCTGCGACTGGCTGGCAACCAGTTCAGGGTGTTCCCTGCCCACTGGCTGGGATGGGCTCCAGCACCCCTGTGACCCTACTGAGGATAAGCGTTGCAGATAATGGATAGATGGACTTGGCCACCTAGAGGTCGCATAATACATGTACAGACAAATATGAGTCCTAATACTGAATTAGTATGCTTAGTGTGTCTTTTTGTAAGCGATAGTCACCTCATTCCTGACTCAGATTTGGCCTGTTCACAACAGCTTGGCTCCCCTCGGTTATTGTAGCCGGTGACTTGAAATTACCCACAGTGTTAGGACTGGTGCAATAACGTCGAAACCCCTCACTGCGACTGAATCTGCTTTGCCCGCAAATCCTTCCTATCAAGCCCCTCGAGGTAGTTGGCGAGAGCATCAACATAACGACGGGCTCCAGGAAAACGTTGCAGGAGCTGGTCAGCATGGCATACGTCCTCCATTCAACGTTCTCGCCTGACACGAAGCCCACCACATGCGAGGCGTTATAGGGAGCATAGCATACCACGAAAACAGCAAGCGTGGAAAGGGCCACTGCCAGGACTCTTCTTTTACCCGCTGGCCTTAAATTGGAGCGCCATACAAGGGTGACGCAGCGCAGCGTGCAGAAGGACGACACCAAAAGCGGCAATAGGAAAAGGTTGACAGCCATTTCCAGGCGAAGGGGAAGAAGCACGGCTAATTGGGAAGCGTTGAAGTGGTCATAGCACGCCATAGCGTCATCCTTGACCGAAACAAAATTGGCACCACCTTCCGCTACCAGGCCCACGCCGAGGTGAATCAGCACCACGGCCCACAGAGCCACACTGAGAAAGCACGAGATCCGAGCCCTGCGGTAGCGCTTGTAGATGAGAGGGAAGGCGATGCTGAGGTAGCGGCCCATCGTCACCGCTGTGATAAACAGGCAGCTCCCGTAGAGCGATGAGAAGAGGAAGAAATTATAAACGGGACACAGCTGAGCCGGGAGGCGCCAGTCTTGAAGCAAGGTCTCCAAAGCCTTGACGGGCAACCAGGCCACCAGAACCAGGTTGGCCATGCA
The DNA here is from genome assembly GCF_059441175.1 of Urocampus carinirostris. NCBI lineage: Eukaryota > Metazoa > Chordata > Actinopteri > Syngnathiformes > Syngnathidae > Urocampus > Urocampus carinirostris. The sequence goes on along the minus strand of NC_142350.1, from coordinate 15,162,740 downwards.
CAGGTTGAGGGCGTAGACCACGTTGGGTGTAGCTCCGTGCTTGCGGGCTTTGCGGATGTAAACTATCAGAACCGTCAGGTTGGAGGGAAGGCCGAGCAAGAATGTAAAGGAGTAGACAAAGAGAGCAACACAGTCCTTTACGGCCACGTGCATCACGGTGACACTTGGGGTGACAATACCGACACGGCCAAAAAATCCCGCAAAAACATAGTATTTGCTAGCTAGAGCTAAAAGCTACAGAGGTTCGTCGTCGGGAAAATGAGTCTCCATTCGGAGAACGTCATCCAGCGACTGTCCGGGCTGAGGCAGTAGGTCGATGTCGGACCCCACGGCTCGGGTGCGAGATACCTTTTGGAAGATGCACGCACTCATCCAGGAGTAACGGATGTTTAGCTGTCTTAATTACCCTTTCAGTGCAGGGAATAGCATCTGGACCTAGAAGTGAAATGATTCAGAATAATTGAGGGTTGTATATGGTCATCTGCAATGACAAGGCAGTGGAAATGGTTTGAAGGGCCGTGCAGTAAACTCATAAAAGTCGACACGAGTGATTAGTCATTGTAAAGACCCAGCAAGTATATTTTTTCAAAATACACGATTAAAGACATCCACTAAAAACAAGCAAAGACTAAGTAAGACTGAGTTTGTGGTTATGAGTAACAATTTGGTAGGGGAATGATTCAAAAAGAGACCACATCTAAATGTTGGAACATGATAGTCTGCTAGTCTCAGGGTCGATTTTAGTGATTCCTGCACAGGTGGAAAATTTTTCACTTCCAATATGGTCTCATCACATGCTTTATTTTGGAAGGTACTAGTTCAGGGGTGGCGAACAAGTTTGACACAAAGAGCCGGATTTTTTAACTGTGAGAGTCAAAGAGCCTCACAACGCACTGACCTGCCATGACGGACAGACACACACAAACACACACAATTAAAAACATATTATTTCCCATAACACACTCCTCTCCTTACAATACAACAAGTATTGTTCTTGTGTTGATTTCAAGGAAAGTGTCCACCCTCAATACACACAAAAAAAACTAAACATGAAACAAGGCAAAGAGCCGCAATATATAGAAAATATGATGAGGCACAGAGCCGCATTCTTATTGGCCAAGAGCCGCATGCGGCTCTACAGCCACGTGTTCGCCACCCCTGTACTGTAGTTTGTCAAATTTAAAAAACGTTTCATTTTAGTTGACACCAGCAATTTTTTAGCCAAAACTACACCTGAATAGAGTCTGAACACCATATAAGAACAGGGCTGTAAATATATTTGAATAAGTCATGATGTTAAGAACAGATGAATTTAAGCTAAATCAAGAAATCAATGTGAGGAATTGTAGGAAGTGAAGGTTGTTAATTTGAATCGCTCGAGTTACAAGATTTTGCTCTCAGAGCAGAATGCTGAATGGGGTGCTTTACAAGATTGGTTTTCACAATTAATTAATTTGGGTTGGAAAAAATCTATGAATGTTGAAATTCTGATCAAACTAATTTCCATCATACTTTAGCAGAGCTTTTCGAATGAACCTTTTTAAATGTCTAATGGTTTAGACTTTTGTTTGGACATCCATTAAAATAACAATATCCCAGAAGTTTAAAAATTTCAATATATTGTCATATGGCTAAAATGTATGAGTGAATGGGAGGCGGAAACCAAGCCAGGCTTTAGTAATGACTTGTTTGTAGCACGTAGGAGCATCTCAAAGTTTTATGGTCGAGAGTAGATGGGTGTTTGTGAGGACAAGTGTGACACAGGCGTGGGTGTCTTGAACAAAATGCTTGTGCGGGAATAAATGGAGCAGAAATTGTGCTGATATGTTGTGGAGGCATTTTATTGGAGCGAAACGGCAGATAACAAGGATTGTTTTTCCCGAGAAAATCCGTGCAGGTGTTCGAAAAAATGCAATATTTACACCAGTATAAAAACATATGAGTTAAATCTTATCATGGCTACCCTGTTTTGTTTTTATTTGCACATTCTTATATACCTGCATATTATTGCCACATTTTTATCTTTGTGTTGCAAACATCAGATGGTAAATTATTACGACACAGCCAAACAAAGCCACTAAAGATAATAGCCAATCACAACGTGATCTATGTAAGCATACACTCAGAAGCCAGAAAAATGTTGATAAAGTGTTGAGAAAAAAGTTAGAGAATTTCTATAAAAGTTCAGATAAATACTTGTTATATCAGATTGCCATACTTCAGGTAGTTTAAAGTTCAGTGAGAATATCTTACGAGACGTCAACAGCAGTTTTTGTATTAATACATTAAGTATACTTGTGTCATTTGACAAACAAAAAATGTCATATCAAGCATCAAGATTGTTGGCGCTCCTCCCACTAGAGCTGGTGAGTAGGAGCAGTGGAACCGGCGTTTCATCGCTGTACAGTATTGGGATGAGGCGGTTGCGGATGGTGATGCAACGCTGCTCCAGTGCCAAAGCCCCACGTTTCCTCGCATGATCTTGCATCAGTTTGTTGTGATGATGCTTTAGTCTCTGTAACGAGTGCCTAAAAAAGAAACGTTTGCCTAGTTAAGATAGCGTTTTGTCTGTTTGAATTATTTTTATCAAACAAACGTACAAATCAGGTCTGGGGTACCCGAGGATCAATCCTGGAACTATTACTTTTAGTTTACATCACAAACCAAATGGGACTGTCTACATGCCAGGAATAGTCCCAACAAAGAGCAGGATTTGGATTTTTGGACCAATCAGAATAATCTATGTTCATTATTAGTAAGAAAAAAGAGAAAATAGCCAAAGAAGAAATTGAGCTTGTATATGAGTTGTCGGCGTGTATGAGCAAAACTTCCGGTTAATTGTATTGTTAGCTCGCTGAAAAAGAGCATCTCTGTTGATGTTACAAAACCCAGATATCAGCAATAATCTAATATGATTGAATATCATATCCCCAGTGCTGTGGACTGCTCTACCCCCTGAGATTCGATCTGCAACGTCAGTGGAGATGTTTAAATCCAAGCTTAAAACACACTTCTATTCTATAGCATATGAATAACCTATATTTCATGTTGACAATATCTGTGTATTATTTGTTATTGCTACATCCATTGCAGCCTGGTCATCCTGGAAGGGGGATTACCCCATGTGCGGTCCCTTCTCAACGTTACTTCATTTTCCTCATCTTGAGGTTTTTGAGTTTTTCCTCGCCCTTATGTAGGTTTTAGAACAGGGTATGGTGTAATAATAGTCTGTGGTTTGCAATAATATGTGGTCTGTGCAGCCCTTTGATACTCCTTGTGATTAAGGGCGTCACAAATAAACATGACTTGACTTGATGTTAATTAGACTATTAACTGCATGTAAACATAATTAATATCTTTAAATAATCTTCCTTTATTGATTGCTGATACCAGTATCTAAGCAATGAAACAAGAGAGGAATCTTGACCAAACTTTGTGCCTTTATCGTGGGGTGCTTTTGAGTTGCTAAGCAAAGCTTAAACAAAGGATCGAGCTTAATCTCCATGTTATTGACTTACTGAGCTTCAGCCAGCTTCTCCTTCAAAATGGCAATTGTGGCCTGCAGCTGATTGACTTCATCAACTAGGCAACGTTGCGCCTGAAATCAGGAAAAAAAAGGCACAGTAAGACAAACAAACTGTGGTTTAACATGTCCTTCATGTCCACCTCATCTCTGCATAGGTCCATGCCAGGGCGGCAGGTTCGGTTCTCCAGCCTGGTGTGCGCCAGCTTCAGCGGGTTCATTTTGGCCTTCAGATCAGCATCCAATTTGAATATGTCGCTTTCCATGTCTGCTATCTCATCTTCGGTCTATAGAGAATAGTGGGGTGAAACTTTGAAAAATGATCCGCCGTTAGACGATGTTACAAAAACGCCATAAACTCACGTTTTTCAACTGCCACTCTAGCTCACGGCAAGCCTGTTGCTCGTCGTGGTTCCGCTTACGGAGGGCAAACTCTGTAGCTCGCTGCTGGTTCTTCAAGTCATTATGTAGCTGGAGGAATTGAGAACAGAAAAGCTGACACGGTATCTACATTTAGCTGAGATTTGGAGTATTGTTACATACGGTGACTCTGGTGAGACTCATGTCTTCCCTCATCTGCTCCGACATTTCCATGGCTTCGTGGGCACGAGCCAGATTCAACTTGGTGAATTGGATCCACTCGTGTGGTGTGCATGAGCTGAAGAAAAAAAAACAATTTCAATCATTCGAAGATTGAAAGGATGGGGAGCGAGATTTTTACCCGGCAGGTATTCGAGTCGGGTCCGGTTTTAAGGAGATCTGAGGTGACTTTGTTGTGAGTTCTAAGCAGGTATTATCAATATCCAAAGTTTCCACTTTGTTCTGAAGGTCAGCGGTAAGCTGTTGTCTGATTTTCTGCAAAATTCTGAAAACAGAATGTCGGGGAAATCGTTTAACGCTCTTCATTTGACCAAAATTCATGATCAGTGTGTTGTGTACTTACACAAGCTGCTCGAAAGCCTGGTCTATGCGGTGTTGCAGGGTTTTCTGTGCATTTTCAATGACGTGCACCTCTATTTTTAACTCCTTTTCAACCGGGTCGTTGACCAGCTCAAATCCAAGCCGACCCTCCCTCAAGGTGAGGCTCTCCATGCTCACTTCGTGGGGAATGACCGTGGCAGCCAAGGTCTCCTCCGTCCGAGTTTTCGACTTTGGCAACATACGATGGAGTGGACGTTACCATTGTGTAACTTTGAAGAAATTATGATATAAATGTAACCTTTCTGTAAAGGCTAAAGGGTATTGACAAGTTTGTGTTGTTGAATTTTGGCTCCTTCATTAAGTACTAGCATTAAACCCCAGGGAATTCCAGAAATATGGTTAAGATCAATTGAATCGAAGTACTGTAAAAACAATTTCAATTTAAATGTCACGAGCAGGTCATCTGATTACCAGTGTCAGTGCTTCTATCTCGTCATCGACTTTCTTGGCGCAGGCAACAAGCATATCCTTACATCTTGACACCTCCCAAACTCGATCCCTCAACATGCGTGAGGTATCGCTTTCATCCCAGTTCGTCTGTGGAGTAATGGAACAAGACGACAATTGTGGATTTATTTATTTTTTACTGAAGGAAAAAACCTTGAGACTTTGATGGTCAATGTGAATCAGGGCCCACCTTACAAGTCGTGTCATTTCGGAGCGATCTGCTCTCTTGGCGGATTATGTGGGAAAGATGTCTTTCGAGTTCGGCAGTGGCAGATAGCCGCTCGTTGTTGTTGCACCATTCTGGCACACCAAAGTGCACCATTGGCTTCTCTGGATGTTTGGTCATTATACTGAGGAAATGATAAGCACATATTGTAAATACAATGGTAACTCTACTTACGGATGTCGACTTACGAAAGTTTCAGGTTACAAAGTCCCTGGACAGGAAAATATTACATCTAGTTATGAAGATTGCCTCTAGTTAAATAGTCAAAAATAGAGTATGCGTTATTCGCTGCTCTCAGTTTTCCAAACTGAAACAAACTTTGTATTGCTTCAAATCTGCCTGGCAACTCAGTGGGCGTGCGTGCTCCCAGCATGCTCTTTGTGTCACTGTCACATTTCAGAGACGAGGAGGAGGAGGCTTTCCGGCAAGATAGCGGGGAGGAGGATGCAGCCATCATTCAATCAGCTCAAATTAAAGACATTTTAGCAAAATTCCAAGAAGTTTCTGATTTTGTGGAAAAGAGGCACTCGGAAAAAGTTTTTATAAGTCGAGTTATTTCTAAGTTCGGCGGCAAAAGCAGACGTCATTGGATCAGTCTTTCAAAGAATGCGGGGCAAAAAGGTAAATGGATATTTGTATTATTTCCTATATTCTTCGGGGGGGGGGGGGGGGGGGGTTTACATTCTGTGCTTTTCCATTTTGTTTATTGTATGGTTATGTAACTTTAACGTGTATTTGTTTCATGTTCTGCTGCTCTTTTATGATTAATTGAAAAAAAATGTCACACTGTCTTTTTGCGGGGCTTGGAACGGATTAGTGCATTTACATACAAAATGCGTTTCTACTCACAAAATTTTCAGGTTAGGAAGCTACTCCCAGAACGAATTAAAATCGTAAGTAGAGGTACCACTGTTTCACATAAAATTGGAGCACTATGTTGTCATGACAGAAATAAAATACAAACGGCGATGATCTAATTACTGGTTAGAAATGGAGCTTTATTTACTTACCAAAGTTAGGTTATATTATGCTTGACTACATATACCATAACTTAATAATTAAGTGCTGATTAATTATTTAATTGACTTCAGTGGCTACATTTTCTTCATGCAACCACACAAGGGCTCCAATTACTGCTTTTAAAATTACGTTATTACAGATCCCTGTTGCCATTATTTGGAATAGGTGTGTGGACAGCTAAACAGGAGAATATTTCACACTAAAGTGGTGAATAAATTTAGACCATAATTTTTGTGGCAGTTTTTAACACGGTTTTTTTTAATTAAATACGTAATTTGATAAAAATTACTTGTAGACAGCCAATATGCATTTATTATATTTGGGTACAAAACGTAAAATGAATACACGGAATATGAAAATAGTTTTCCCCGCAAACTTTTTCCATTTTTAAACGGTAAATGAAATTGAAATATCCATAAATGCCTCTAAAGAGCTTCGCCTTCGAATAGTTTTGCACAACCTTAACTTCAGCTGACCTGTTACACTTTCCATAGGTAAACTTCATCTTACATCACAATACTAAGAAAACAAAAGACCGGATTTCCCCAGCTTGTTAGTTTAATGACGTCAAATGGTTTATGGGCAGCGATTTTTTTCTTATGAATGCAATGCAAATAAAATACTTTCCACCGTTGCCTCGCAGTGGTAAATACGCTCATGTCGATTATGTGTGATGAATCTGTTTTTAATACAAAACTTTAAATGGCCTTTTAGCCCATAAATTCGTGTATTAAAACACAACTTTTACGGTAAAAATTAAGTTGTTCGAAAATGTTATACATATATTCACAACACAATGTCTGTGATACTTAACATTTAGTCAGGTTTGCATCTTACTGCAGCTATGTAGCCTTGTATCGTACATGGTAGCGATTATCAGCAACATTGATCATTTCTCGCAATCACATCCCCATTTGCATATTCAAAGTGAATGTAACCAAATTCGTCTTCGATTAAAAAAACTTACCATCGTTCCATTTTGGTGAGCTGGTTAGCGAGTACGAGTTGTTGGACGGTTTCCACAGCTACCGCTTGGCGCTAGGCAACAAGACGATACAACGCTGACGTCACGCTTATTTTGTTTGTACGGCACGTAACCGAACTTTACTTACGGGCAATTATGATGCCACTGATACAAACGCAAAACAGTGTGGAATTAAACCCCAGGTTGTCTTTGTAGTACACTACTGTCTTCAGACCTAAAAGCATCCTTTTATTTCAGCATCACAATCTGTCATGCTAACCGTCATCGTTTCCATGATGTTGACACAAAACGGCCCGGATCGCCGACATTCCAAATATTACTTCATTCACGCTTTTTTATTGCCTTTCGTTATCCACAAAAGTCCCAAACATCGCTGTGAGTTTGATTAAAGGGGGAAGCAACTGAGACAAAAATGCCCATGAGGCCAAACGGAGACATGAGCCCTCACATTCATTAACCTCCGAGAAAAAGAAATTCATACTTCTCATGTGATGCCCAATAAATCTGATCCAAGAGATGCAAGTTTCTCAACTATTGCCCTATTGTACCAGGGAACAAAACAGGCAAATTCCAAAAATAAAAGCTATATTTAAAATCTGGGAACCAGAGGCCAGTGCACTACCCCAAATACCTGAGCTAGGTTTACACCTATTTTAGGTCTTGCGCTAAAAAAACAAACCCAAACCTTCAAAACTGCTTACTGATTAACTGCCCCAAATAAGGAATAAATGTGCCAACTCTTAACAAAGTTTATAAATTAAAAGGACAACAAAAGTGAGTGGTTTTTCCTATTACATTTTAAAACAAAAACACACTAAGGATAGTTTGTGGGAGTGGCAGGACTATAAATTACGGTAAAATAAGCTTTGTGCAAGTGTATCTGTGTGCCGAGGTCGTTCTCCTTGAAGCAGAAGGGGTTGTTGAGCTACTCAGTAAATGTTGGCCATTGACCAGCAGCATGTGGAGGGAGACATTGTCTGTCAGTGGTCCTTAAGTAAGCCCACATTTATGTCCATTGGGATCTGGATGGAAATAGTCACTCGTGATATTCCTTTCCTGGTTTTGTTCACGTTGAGTGGCAATCCGTACATTTGCGACACCGTTTCCAGTCCGCGGATCATTGGGTGGCCGAGTCCCCGTTGAGTTCTATGCCGTGCTGTTGTAGCTGTGCTCGGAGCAGAGCATTGTCACTTTTCAGTTCCTCAAGCTGGACACGCCCCAAAAAGGTATGAGGAAAAATGTTAATTTATTATTACTTAGAGCAGAGAAAAGGCACACCTTTTATCATTTCAAAAAACACTTGCAGGGTTCCTGCACCTTCCCGGCCAAATTTAAGAACTTTTAGAATTTTTAAAGCTGAGTTTTCCATTTCATTTAGTATGATTAAAAGAAGAAATCTGGTGTTAAACATGTACAAATATACTGCTATTTACTAACAGGGGTTTTTAATATTGTGTTTGCATTCATCGAGACATGATATTTAGATCTTGAGTAAATCGCAAATATATTTGTGGATCTTAACAATACATCTTTAAGACAAATCCCTCCTCATGTACCAGTATGTGTTGGGTAAAAATGTCAGTTGCAGGAACTGTTACCATTACAATTCACCAATGAGAAACCTTACCCCAATTTAAACGTCCATAGTTGATTAGCACCGCATTTTCACACCCATAATGAGCACATAATAGTCTCAGATTATCTTCAAAATGTGGGAGGCGCCCTATCGGGCAGTGGGCCCCATCTCTCATGTAGTGCGGTGGAGGGAAAACAGCCCAGTGGTCTTAAGGCTGGGCGCTTGCTCCCAAGAATGGGAGGTCACAGGTTTGAGCCTTGCAAAATTTTTGGGTGATATCTGATGTTTTTGTGTGATCGTTTACATTTCACCTAAAAAAATGGCGACTTCTATGCGAGACCTCTTTGTGACTTTTAAGCATCTCTTGTTGGATTGCCATCATATCCCGCTTGCGCTGCTATACATTGTTAGCAGAAGTGCTCATGGATGCGAACGCCGTAGCGAATCTAGAAATTTGTAAGTTATTGCGCTTCCGGAAGCTGAAGAGAGTTTTCCCCCCTAATATGAATTAAATCCAAAATCTCACTTTCCCCATTTTTGTACGCCATGGTGTGTTGATTTCCAATGGAAACCAAGCAGCCTCCGTAAGAGAATTGAAGATTAATGTAGCGATGGTTCGCATGTAGAGGAAGCTGAAAACCAACTCCGACAAGTTTTTATATCTGCGTTTTACCTTATAATAAATACTTAAATAAACCACAACCAAACTCGGTTTTGCCACCGCTGAACTTTTTCTGTAACACTACACAATTAGATAGTCTTTCGAACTAAAAGTAAGCATTTCAGTGCGTATTGAGTTAAACTGTTCTACCAGCATTGGATTTTTTTTTAATCTGCAAAACAGGAATAGCAACCAAATTCAAAAATAAAAATACAGTACACATTCTCAAATGCCTCTCATAAGAAAATAGATCGATCGATATTTAGTGCAGTTAGATATTTTCAGCCATTTTATATTTTTTTTACAGGAACTAGTTACTTATAGCTTGGACCTATGTTTCATGTTGATGATATCTATGTATTGTTTTTTGACGCCCTTGCAACATCCATTGCAGCCTGGTCACCCTGGAAGGGGGGATTACCTCATGTGCGTTATGTAGGTTTCTTCATTTTCCTCATGATGAGGTTTTTGAGTTTTTCCTTGCCCTCACGAAGGGTTTGGATCAGGGGATGCTGTAATAATAGTCTATAGTTTTCCAAAAATCTGTACAGCCCTTGTGATTAAGGGTCATACAAATAAACACAACTTCACTTGACTTAAATACGCACACCTGTATGCTTGTTTGTGTTGTGCTGAAAAATGAACGGACCTCCACCCTCAGCATGAGTATGTCCCCCCCTTGTAGTGCAAACCTTGCTAAAACGTCTTTGTATCGAATTTTGGGGGGGGAATGTAAGAACAGTAAAGCAAGGAATATTTGCATGTTGTATGCGCGAGGGTAAACATTTCATGCAAGCGGAGGGCACTCGCGCCGTATCGGGCGAGTGCCCCTTAGTGTGTCAAATTCTGAAATAGAAACACCAACTGAGACTGCACCCTTTCACACGGTGCTCCAATACACATTTCAGAGTGCCAGGTTTAGGTGTAGCATGCATCTGTCCCCTTGGGCGATGTCGCTTTAGAGCTAATCAAATGATGCACTGTTGCTTTTTTCACGAGCTCTGTTAATAATCGATCTAAACTGATCGAAAAACATTTTTTTCCCGAGCATTTTCCGTGGGGTGTATTTTTGATTAAATATTATTTGGGTGAAGTTTACCGTTTGATGAAAGGACATAAATGGACATAATTCTGATGTACCTGTTGTCTAAGCAGTTCATTATCCAGCTCAACTCGCTCTACTTCCTTGAAGCTCTCCTGCAACCGCTGGTTATTTTGACGCAGCTCTCGGATGTAATCACAAGCTTTGGAAAGGATTCCTCCTTTACTCTAGAAAGAAGAATTCACAAATGTAACTTATGTGGTTGTAACCAAACTACTACTACTAAGTGTGTGTCAAAACTGACAGCGCCAGTTCTGTTGTCTATGTTGCAGTCAGGGATGATTTTTGAAAGCGTAACAATCCAGTTGTTGATCTTATCTCTTCTTCTTCTCTCCACTGAAAAAAGAGGAAAATATGCAAAATTAGAAAGATTCAAGATTCAAAGTGTTTATGGTCATACGCACAATAAAGAACCACGTTTTCCTGCACTTTGAAATTCTTACTTTGCTGTCCACACAGTTGCCAGCGTAAAAATGGAAACTCGGAAACTATATACATGCATACATAAAAAACATACATGTATACATACAGCAACGGCTCCATAGAAAATGCAACACCAATTTAAAACACTTTTCATAGCTACAATGCCTAGCCAAAGTCCAGACCCCCATCCTATAGGTTTTTGTGGAAAGAGCTGAAAACTGCTGTGCATAAACAATCACCATCAAACCTTAAGTAACTTGAGCTGTTTCGTAATAGAGAATATTTCTGTTTCAAGATGTACAAAAGTTATAATAGAAACATACCCAAAAAAGACCAATTTCAGCAAAAGGAGATTGTACAAACTATTACTCAAAGAGGGCCAACATTTTTGCGATGCCTACTTTCCAAATTTTTTTTATCCGTTAGTACAATATAATATATAATATGTTGAATAAATCTGGTTTCTATTCAAGATTGTATTTCACATGATGTTGATTCCTGGAAATATTTTGAGATTTTTTTTTTAATCTATAAATTTGAAGCGGGCGGCGTAGTGGTTAGCGCGTGTGTCGCACCGTTCTGAGGTCATGAGATCGAACCTCCTGTGCAGTTTGCATGTTCTCCCCGTGCTTGCGTGGGTTTCCCGCGGGCGCTCCGGTTTCCTCCCACATTCCAAAAACATTCATGTCGGGTTAATTGGTCGGTCCAAATTGTCCCTAGGTGTGAATGAGCGAGTAAGTTGTCTGTCTCTGTGTGCCCTGCGACTGTCTGGCAACAGGTTCAGGGTGTCCCCTGACCACTGCTCGAAGATAGCTGGGATGGGCTCCAGCACCCCCATGACCCTACTGAGGATAAGCGCTGCAGATAATGGATGGATGGAAGTTTGAAGCCTCAAATGTGGTAATATGTCAAAAAGTTCTTATGGCGACCGATACTTTTGCCAGGCACTGTACTTTATGGGTAAAACACCAGAATGGGGGAAAAAAATCGTTAAATACTAGAATACAACAGCGAATCAACGTTATACCTTCATTATGTTGTGCTCTTCTTCTTTCGTCCCTCGGTGCTCTTGGACCATCCACCTTCCTATAAAAAGATACATATTTATCCCAAGAAAAATTAACGAAATCCAAAGGCCTGGCAAAACATGAAACTATTTCAATTAATTGCAGTTTTAAAAATTGACAATTAGAGGAAATGGAATTTAGGAATCAAGCTGGTGCTGATCAAGACAGTTTTTGTATTTTAGTACGAATTCCAATCGATGTTATTCCACTGTGGTTAGGAACAAGCAAAATATAAATGTTAGGTTTATCTTAAAAGTGATTAAAAATAAGTTTTCTATCTTTTAGCAAATGATACTTTTTGTAATCAGACTTTCTTTTAATATTTGTTGGCTAATGTTTACGTTTTTTTTTAAATAAATATCACATATAATTTTGCATCCTGTTTTGTGGGAAGGATTGTTCTTTTTCCCCATCATCAATGAGGCAAGATTTATATATATTGGTAGACTTTGTAACCATGGCTCACATTTTGGAAACAGTTAACAAATATATGTATTTACATTCATGCCTGGATAGAGAAACATACCCAAATAGAGGAGATACAAAACAGGGTTTTAAACTAAACTGCAAGGGAAAACTGCATTTCAGGGGGGAATATATCACCTCACAGCACAATCACAGTATTGTTTTGATCTTTAAAGGAAGGGGCTTGACAGCGGGTGGGGTTTTTGGAATGTGAAAGTTCTCCTCACCAGGTTGTGCTGCCATGCTGCAACATCTCGCTTTCACCAACGTCTCTGGGGATGGCAGGTAAGTAGGACAAAGTGTGGTTTTCAGATGTATGATCACTTAGTATGATAATGCTCTGACGGTGGATTTTTTTTCGTCTCCCATAAAGGTAACAAAAAGAAAACCTCTCGTAGTTTGAGGAATTTTGAAACTAAGACGTGGCTTGGAAGAAGCTTAGCTAAGAAATGTGTGATTTTTACAGAAAAGTGTAGGAAAACATTGCACACTCACGCAGGGTACGTGTTTGTGCGCGGTGCAATGGTCCGTTGGGTTGCCGACTGCAGCACATCCGGCGGAGTCATCATTACGTAGAACTGACCTGCATTTAAACAACAAAATAGATTGACAGGGTTTCCTTCAGTGCTTTAAAAGCTCAGCTGTACTCCAGGGCTGCACGGGTTTAGGAAAGAAACGCAAAACAACTTTTAAATGCGATTATAATTAATTTTTAAAAAGTGCATTTCTGTGCTAGTTTTGTTTTTTTGTGAGATGGATGCATAATCTACCACTACTCACACTCTTCCATGGGTGGGGTCGAAAATATGTGATGAAAGAACTAAAAATACTAACGGCATCGTGTCATAAACATATTTTATGAGGAATACCTGGAATATGACAATATTAAACTTAAAAAAAAAAAGATTTTAAAGAATAACAACCCACGGGGTCATTTTTGACCCCACTTCTCCATCCAAGGGTTATTACTAGGGACATGTTTCAAACTGAGTAAACCGCGCCCTCTTCTGGGGGGCTTTGCTAGGGTTGCTAAGGGTTTGCTGGTATGTGGCATGCTGCTTTAGAAACTTTTCCTCGCCTTTATTGGCAGTAAGGTTAATCCTTAAACCCGAAATGTGACAATTCTGGTTGGACAAACGCTCCATCGCGCAAATAACAATGGGGAAGTGTAAATCCTTGAAAAAAAACGCAGTGTCTATGTTACATCGCAATATCGATTAGATTTTGGTTAATAGTGCAGCCCTACTCTTCACTCCTTTTTGGTTCTGTACACTCTCCTCCAAAGATCATATAACAAGTAAATCTGAAAACCCACCTGCCCCCTGTGTGATTGTGGGTTCAGAGGTGGTTTGCACAGACACAGCAGTCCCAGTCCCGTCAGTGACAGTTGCAGCGGGGAAGTATGCGAAACGCGTTTCTCCTCCCACCGTCTCCCCGACAGGACTACCTCCGTTACTGAAAGGGTTCTGGATCACAGCCTGGGTTATAGAAAGCGTGCAAGAATTGGGGGGTGAATATCTCAATGACTTTTCAAAATGAGTGGTAAATGCCCTTAGAAAAACGCACAACCCCTCTGGAAATTCATTTTTTGTTGACGCACCTGAGGCACTCCTGCAAATGCTGCAGTAGAAACAACACTAACAGCCCCTGTGGCGTCAGCGGATGTGTCAATGTTGTCGTCTGTCACGTGAACTACCCGATACGTCACCTAGAAAGACAACGGAAGCGCACAGGTTATGTAGGAACCCAGAAAAAAAAAAAAAAAAAAAAATAAAAAAAAAAAATACATATATATATATATATATATATATATATATATATATATATATATATATATACACACCGGTGTATATTCAAAATTGTTGGTGAAGAGTACAATATTCTTTCGGTTATCACTGTTATTGGAAATCATAAACCAGAGTGGGCACCACCAGGCTGTACTTGCCCAAGCCACACCACAGAAAATGGTGCCCCCTACAACTCTAGTGGTTAAGGAATCCAACCAAATGGGAGGACTTCCTCTCAGTGTTCTTTAGTGATCTAGAGAGCGGCTGGTTAGCTACATGCTAGCATCGAGTTGAGCCAGCTCGCTGTGATTAAATACAACGGTCAGAAATGTAGCAGCTACCCACGAATTGTAGCTTCCCAAACCTGATAATAATTCGAGGAGCACACTGGTTATCAACATTTCTTTGGGCTCTTCTGACTTTCCTCAGAGTCCGATGTAATTGATTGATTTATTTTCAATGGAACAAGCCGCTGAAAGCTAGCTGGCACCGTTTGTTTTGGGTGGACCCATTGACTGGTACGACAGCCCTGCTCTTTGACTACATACACCAGCGTAGTAGTCGCGCACACAGGCAGTCACGCCCACCCGCCACACACATACATACAGACATACATCTTGCTCCCGTGATAGCATTTGCTGGGTGCTGTCTGCTGCACGATCCAATGACATCAATGAAAATAAAGAAATGGTAAATGGTCTGCATTTATATAGCGCTTTTCAAGTCAATGAAGACCTCCCAAAGCGCTTTACAATGTGCTGCAGACTTACCCATTCACACACACTTACACACCAATAGCAGCCGTGCAGCCAAGCAAGGCGCCTACCTGCTTATTGAAAGCTCAATTCAAAATCAGCGAAGTACTGAACCAGCGACAATTGAAACGGGGGATGACTATCATTTTTTTTTACCTGCCCACTGTTGTTGTCTGTTTGGAACTGGTACTGGACATTGTGGTCAGTAAACGCAGCTTGTGGAACAGATGAAATAGTTCTAGTTGACGGATCCTCTACTTCTCCTGTAAAATAAAGACAACAAATAATTTTTCCTGGTAAAAATTTTTTATTCACGACATAGATTATTGGTTTGCGACCTCTTTTTGAGGTTCGCCCGTTGATAAATATTTTTAACCAAGCATCCTTATTTAGCGGAATACTTGTTGAGTTGTGACTAAAAATATTATTTGAAAATATATATATATATATATATATATATTTGATCTTGTTAATGGGGTTCAAACCCCCTTTTTTTCATGGCTAAAATCAAGCACTATTTAAGGAATTTCAAAGACGATTTTCCAATTTCTCTAGTACCATAAAGAAAGGAATCAGACGGGAATCATGTATTTTGCAAAGCCACAAATACAGCTGCAATTTACATTTTCGTTCTTTAAAATTATTGTGCATTTACCAAGACATATGTTTTTTAGATCGAGTAAATGTTGAATATATTTATTTTCAAAACAAATCCCTCCCCATTTGACACTAATATGACAATATAACACTGTGAAACACGCCTTAAACTTGTATATGGCCCATAATAAGGCTCCATAATTTATACATAATAACAAATGTAATAAAAAAAAGTACTGAAAAATATGTTAAAATTCAAGGGAAAGTGTAGTAAAATAATGTTCCTATGTAAAAAGGATTTTGTATGGGTGTCAGATGAAATTCCCTTGTTTTAAAAATAATTGTTTCTTGTTTCATTATTATTTTAATATTTTGAGAAGAAAAAAAAACAATCATGTAAAATTGAGTAATATGGTTGTAATCATTTATCCTAGTCAAATATAAACAAAACACAAAAGGAGCAACATTGTCTGCAAACAAAATAAGATTTTTGTGTGTTACTTTGTACACACATAATTATATTTAAACTCAAAGTCACAGTTAGCATTTGCTCAAAAGACAACCTAAAATGTAATCATTATTACCCTTCTGGATTGAATAATCATTCTATGTGCAGGGTTTATACGGGTGCTTGAAATCCTTGAAAATGCTAAAAATGTCAGTTTTGTGTTTTCAACAGTTGAAATAGTGTTTGAAGTTGGAGTGAAGTGCTTGTAAGTATTTAAAATTCTTGACAAGTTTCTTAACAAGTCTGTTTAATAATGACACGGACACTGCTCTCTGGCCATTGCAGTTCTTCCCTTGTGACCAACGGCAGCTGGCATTAGTTTGTATGGCTTTGTATTTGAAGTATCATCGCCAAATATGGGTCGCACCTAAGAGGACAGGTGCATGCTACAACTAAACAAGGCACTACAAAATGTATATTAGTGCAAAGATTACAAATCACTTGAGGAGTTATTATGGGTCATGCAAAATTAATTAGGTAGCGTTTCCGAGTGGTAAATTGTAATGGGAAGAACTCTCTGCGAATGAAAATGTAAGATCCATATTACCAACACTTTTACACAACACCTATATAAAGAGATTTGTCTCAAAAACAAATGTATTTGTGATGTACTCAAGATCTAAAAAATCATGTCTTGATAAATACACACACAAGATCAACAATTGCATATGTCAATTGCTGTTATATTTGAGGCTCTACAAAATATATGATTCACAATGGAGGATAGTCCTTAAAAATTGCTTAATATTGGCCGTAAAAGGGTGCACCAACACTGTAAAATGTAAGTCAAGTCATGTTTATTTGTATAGCCCTTTATCACAAAGAGTCTCAAAGGGCTGCTCAGAACACAGACTAGAAGAGACAACAGATAATTGTTACAGCATCCCCTGATCCAAACCCTACACGAGGGCAAGGGAAAACTGAAATGTGTATAAATTTAATGAATTACATAAAAAACTGAAATAAAAAATATTTGTAAGCATCATAGACCTTCTGGATGGAACAGCCATTTCATAAATTCCTATCTTTTCATAGCTGTAAGTTAAACTCTTACCTTCTTGCAACTGCTCAATTTCGTCGGATTCTTGCTTGTCGTGACTGAAAATAAAATAAATTTCGTTAAAGCTTCACGTTCAAAATGTTTGTTGACAGCAGCGTCACCCGATGGATAGATGCGGGAACTACAAGATAAGGCACAAATAAAGTACGCCGCCGTATGCAGTACAGTAGTAAATGATGTTCAGACAAATTAGATATAATTTAAAATAAATAAACTGAATATCCCCTTTGACTAACTAGATCAGAACATTGATGTCATAAGCCGTAGTTTGAACTAGTCCACGTTCTTCAAATGACCTTAATACCTAAGAAACTAAGCTAATTCTAGCTTAATAAAGTAATTATAATCCCCTAAAATTTGCACCCGGTAAAGTTTGCACGAAAAAAATAAAAGCAAAAGACGCTCATGTTGTTGCCGTTTGTGTCGCCTGCAACGTGAACATTCGTTTAACAACTAAAACACAATGATCGGGTGTAAAAGCGTGAATTTCCAGGGTGCTGAAGCAAAAACGAGTCGTCAAAGAATCCGGATGCAGAGCGGTTTTGAGTAAGCGTGTAAAACATCCAAGAAAAAAAGGTTTGCAAAGAATCTAAACTATGGCGGCCTTGCTCGATCAGAGCCTCTACGGGCCGGGGGGTTGGGGAGGTAATAGCGAGAGAAAATGCTTCACCTCGCCGAGCTGTCCACACTCTGCTCCAGCATATCCATGGAGGCTCGGTCCGCGTAGGAAAGAGCGACGGCAACAACGCGGATCCGCCGACGGAGGCTGTGATCACGGGGACAAACACACGGGTCATGTGAGGCGGGCAGGCCGGGACACGTGAGGCGCCGAGCGGCCACCAGAGCTAAAATGGAGCCTTCCGCTTGCCCCGCCGCAGCCTATCGAGATGCGCTAGCTTGTTTGGCTAACGACGCCTTTAAGACGAGCACGAGATGTATTTTCCCGTGTCACCTTACGGCTTTGTAGTCTCACTTTTAAAACCTAGTTTGTGTTTTACTTTCGAGATCATCGCCTGCATTTGACTAACGTTTGTAGTTTTAGTGTTGGTTGGCTGCTCGTAATTCAAAGGGTTTGTCCTTGTGATCACCGTGATCCAATCCGGGTTTTTCTTCTTAACCACCTGACTTGAACGCGCCGTTTTGTGACGTCATCGTTTGACTTGTTCAGCCGTTTGACGTCACAAACTGTTTACGGATCCCTAAACCACCACTTCGTGTGGTGTGTCTAGGGAAAGTACAGCCTGCCAGTCCCCATCCTGATCCAGGACGTTTTTGGGGGTTAAGGGTTTGCTTTGTACTGGTTTACATAGTTACCAGTAGCAGGAAAAGCGTTCTGATCTGACCCAGATATAGCACCTTCATTGTCTGTTTGCCATTGTTTATCTATGTAAAGCCAGGGTTCAAACTCAATGGAGCATGGGGGCCACATGGTAGTACTAGTAGATACAAGAGAGAGAAAGAGGGAGGGAGAAATAGAGAAAGTCGTAGAAAAATGAAAGTGAGTAAGAGATAAATAGAGAGAGAGAGGAAAAGGAAGATATACATAAAGATAGAGAGAAATAAATAAGACACACGGTGAGAGAATAAATAAAGAAACAGAGATAATAAAAAGAGAGACACAAAAAGAGAGAAAGGATGATAAAGAGAGAAAAAAGTAATATTGAACATGGAGAATATTTTCCAACACTGCAATATTGTTTTGGTTGGGGTTTTTTTCTTTGATTTTTGTTTTTGCCCCCTCAATCCCCGTCTGTTCTTTGTCTGTTGTGTGTTCAAAAAGTATATAAAAAAAAGTACAATAAAAATTAAGTTACAAGGGAAAAGAGAAAAAGTGAGAGAGGGAAGAGGAAACAAGAGAGCCAAAAAGAAAGGGAGAGAAAGAATGAGATAATAGAAGGAAAATGAAAGAGAAAAGAGAAGAGAGACACAAAGAGAAACAACAAGAAAGAGAGAGAAATTAAGAAAATAGAATGAATTAGTATGAGAGAAGAGAGTGAAAAAGTGAGAGACACAGCAAGAGAGAAAAGGGAGAAAGAATGAAAAGGAGAGAGATAGAAATAGAGATAAATAGAAGAGAGCGAGACAAAGATAAATCAAGAAGAGAAAAACAGAGATAGAAAGAGAGAGAGACAAAAATCAAAATCGAGTGATATGGACAGCTACCATACCATTAATGAATAAAATCTTATTTTAGAAATTTGAAACACACACACACACCTTTAATATATTTGCCATCAGTAAATGGTTTTCCGTGCCTTGCCATGCAGGGAGCAAAGTGATAGCTTGCTTCAGTGGTGGCGTTTGTAGCAGTGACAAATGTTTTCAGGGTCTGCGTTTGTTTGCCTTACCTGGACACAACGCGTTTTAATGTCTCCGCCTTTCCAGACTCGTCTTTGAATTCATATTCATGTTTCGTCTCGTAATGACGCTTAACACTTGTTGACGTGCGAGGTACAAAGCTCTCGAGGCATAATGCACCAACAGCACAGTCATTATTTGCACAAGGCCTCAATCCTCTGTCCACGCTGGCTGAAAAGAACGAGATTTTTTCGCCGGAGGAGCTGTTGTGATTCGTTCATTTATCGCGCGCCGTTGTTTCTGTGGGTGGGTTAAAACACAGATCTTTCCTCCTCTGCGGGGCGCAGCGCAGACACGCTCACACACGGGGCAGAGGAGGAGGGGCGCTACCGTAAAGCCTCTAAATAACACAGCGCGCAACTGAAAATGTCTTAATTTCACCAAAAAGTGCGCATGAAAAAAAAAATCATTATTATTTTGCCGTGTGCTCGCGTGCCACTGGTTAACCCCTCGTGTGCCACTGCTGGCACGCGTGCCACAGGTTGCCGACCCCTTCTATACATAAATGGGGTTGGTAGGGTTACTTTAACTTGATTACTTTCAATTATTTTTGGATTATTCCAATACCGAATATGCTAAATAAAGACAAAAGCAACTAATTATGAATAAAATTATGACTCACAACACGTGGTAAGCTTTCCCTCCTGGCTTTGATCTCTTTGATCTCCGGCAAAACTAACATAAAATGCGACAGAAACAAAATGAAAATAAATCCAAACAGCTTGCCAAAATCATTTTTGCCGTTCGATGTATTCCGTTACTCCCCAAGCCTGCACAAAATTTAGTAATTTTTGCTCGTCTTGGGACCGAGAGGTCGCAGGTTTGATTCCCGGCCCCTTTTGGTGTGTGTGCAAATGGGTAAGTGTGTAGCACATTGTGAAATGCTTTGAGAGGTCCCCAGAGACTTGAAACGTGCTCTATAAATGCACTTACAAATAGCAAGTGATATCCTGAGCAGTACTGAATGATTCTTATTAGCTTTAAGTAAAATGAAAAAAAAATAACTTACCAAGAGACTGAATCCCTAATGCCCCCAAGAAGCAGGTAGGCGCCTTGCATGGCTGCTATTGGTGTGTGAATGTGTGTGTGAATGGGTAAGTGTGAAGCACATTGTAAAGCGCTTTGGGAGTTCTTCATTGACTTGAAAAGCGCTATATAAATGCAGACCATTTACCAGCCAGACACTCTGGGGCTATGGCACTGAATGAGTTAAAAAAATATCAAAGTTGAATAAACTTCAATCACGAGAACTAGCTGCGAGGGTGACTCATTTGTTCAGACCGCAGACTATAAAGAGAGAGAGACAGATGCCAAACTTTGGAGGCCAACCTCTCTCATCTTCACCCCTCCCATCTCATTTTTTCCAATGGGCACTCAAATAAATCCACATTGCTACAGTTGAGCCGTGCGGGTGATCACGAAAGGATCTTTCTATACAACAAAGTTCAAATCCTCCTTTTACCCAATCAACAAGGTAGGTTTTTTTGTTTGAAGTCTTCAAAGAGATCTCTTTGTTTCTTTGATCATTGCAACCTTGTGCACTTTCCTAAACTTCCCTGCCACACCAGGACCTATCTTGAAAGATGGCAACCCCGAAAAACTCCCCTCAAGATGCAAACAACCTCTTCTCCCCCAACCGCATCACTCGTCTCCAGGAGAAGGAGGACCTGAGCAACCTCAACGACCGTCTTGCCGTTTATATCGATAAAATGCGCTTCTTGGAAGCGGAGAACGCCGGTTTGCGCGTGCGCATCACCGAATCGGAGACGGAGGTGTCGCGGGAGCTGACGGGCCTGAAGGCCGCCTATGAAACGGAGCTGGCCGACGCCCGGAAGACGCTTGACTCGGTAGCCAAAGAGCGCGCCCGCCTGCAGCTGGAGGTCGGAAAGCTCCGCGAGGAATACAAGGAGTTAAAAGCCAGGTGAGGTTTGTCCTGTCACTGCATACATTTCACAATGATTTTTCATAACTCATTTTAATGACATAACAATTGCTTTGCTACTGGGGCCACACCCTTAACTCATCACACGCCAGAAATTTCCCTCAAAGGGGAAGGGCGAGTGCCGGCCAATTTTGACTCATTTCTGAATGACTACGTAAACTTGAGTTTAGTAGCGAGGACATATTAATAGAACGAGTGATCCCTCAAAGTTGATTACAGAAAAAAGTATGTTTCTAACTTCTACCATTGTTAAGTAAACAACAGTTAAGCATTTCTAAGTTTCTTAAAAATACTCGTTTCCAATTCAAGTCATGTTAATTAATATAACTCTTAATCACAAAAAAGTCTCAAAGGGCTGCACAGGCTACCTTAACAACATCCGCTGATCTGAAACCTACATGAAGGAAAGGAAAAACTCAAAAACCTCAACATGAGGAAAATGACAAAACCTTAAGAAGTGCTGTGAGGTAGTCCCCCTTACAGAATGACCAGGATACAATAGATGTTGCAAGGTTATTAACAGACAATACACGGAACATCATCAATATGATAATAACAGCATATCCCGTTGAAAGCTTTCTGTTCCAACATCTTGACCGATGCAGCAGGTTTTAAATGATGACATGCTCGGTACGATGGCTCGAAATGCATGCACCGTGCAACAACCGGGCTCATCCTTTTCCCTCAAGAAGACAAGACAAGTAAACCTCTTAGAAAAACAGCTTTTTGTGAAAAGGTTTCGAGCAGAACTTTCACTTCCTTGCTTTTCTTTTGCATTTGTGATAACTGCACACTGTTTTCCATGAACACTTTGCTTGCAAAATAAGATTTTATTGCACAAACAAACTTATGCATGAACTTTGCAAGAACCTTTGAGTGCCCAATGTTTCCGGTGATGTGATCACACGAAGTAAAGCAAGGCAAAGAAGTAGGGGCTCCTTGATGTGCAGACAAAGATCTGATCAAGGCCATTCCCGTCATCTAGTGGTGATTTAATATACTTAAATCATTCACAGAGGCTCGATACTTAACGATCCGCATCGCCAAAGCCTTTAGAATATTTTTTAAAAATAAAGCAAAAATAACGTGTTCTGATAACGTATTTGTACAACGTGGCACTGAATGAGTCCATCGTGACTTCCATTCAGACATCCCAGAGTCACACATCGAGTGCCTGATGACTAAGTTCTTCCCCTCTCTGCGCGCTCACAATACGTGGCAGCGGTTAGTGGGCTACGCTTCTTGTCCTTTTCCATAAATATTGGCCTTATGGCTCCAGTGTGTTTGGCAGGGTCGGGCTGTTGCCATGGCAGCGCCGCAACCAAACACCGAACGCTGCGGTTTTGTGGTGAGATGGAAAAGTCTGGAAACACTGTAATTCACAAACCACGTGCAAGAGTGGAAACACGAAAAAGTATATCCCCATTTTTTTCCGCCTCTGGAGAGAATCCTTCTCTCAAAATAGCCCGTTTGACTGCGTAGAGGAAATTATTATGCAGTTTCCCTCATGGTATGATTTCCATGATGTCCAGACCTGGTATTTATTCATTTAGTTTCCATGCTGCTTTTTCTTTCGATGGTCTCTGCAGACTTTAAACAATGCACTACCAGGCTGTACTTGCCCAAGACACACCACAGGAAATGGTGCCCCTATGACCCTAGTGGTTAAGGGATAGACCCACCCGCTTTGTACTGGACAAGGGGGCCACTTGATAGAAAAAAAACTGAAGGGGGCCAGACCAGTAAATTCTAGGAAGAGAGAGACAGAGGGATGGACAGAGAGATAAAGAGAGAGAAAGAATAAAAAATATGGAAATCAAAAAATGTATCTATCAAAACAAAAATGACTTGGAAAGATAAATATTCTTTTGTCGTTCTAATTTTCTTCCTAATCTGTATTTGAACTTTTTGCAGTGCAGAGTTGTGAGAACTTACTAAAATATCAAAAATATATTGAAGAAGATACTAAGAATTAAGAAAAAAAAATATCCCAAAGAAAAGTTTACATTGCAAGTTGTCTTATTTATTTGATTTTTGCGGTGTAGTACCCTGTGTACATAAAAGTATTACTCAAAATGACATGCACCAACATCCTAATGTGTATACACACACAAAGAGAGCTCTGTAAAGGGGCACAAAGTCACAATGTAAGGAAAAACAGTTGCAGGAAGCTCATTCACAATGGCAGATGGGGGTCGACAGCTATAGAAAGCAAGAGTATTCCTTAAAAAGCTAAAAAAAGTGAAGGCAAAACTAAAATGTAATCTGTCACGTTAAGTCGGACAGACCCAAACGCAGTACGTGAGTCAAAAACCAAGAATGCAATCCAACCCCAACAAAGGGAATGTATTAAATAACGCTATGAGAAGGGAGGGAAATTTTGGGAAAGAAACTTGAGAAGGTTGTCTTGGGTGTTGAGTCTTGAGAAAAAAATTTGAGGTGTATCTTGAAGAAAATACCTGGATAAGAATGTCTTGGTATGACGCGCTTATTGTCTTGGAGAAGAAATATCTTCAGATGAGTACAATCACGCTCCAGCAACATGGAGTTGGAGACTGAAGAATTTATGACAGAGGGGGGCTAATGAGGATTGGGATCACCTAGACCGGGAGTGGAAAGGGAGACTGTAAAATAGGGCAATGCTGCCATATCTAGGAGAAGGGGAGTGGCTGCCGTCACCGAACCATGACATAATCCCATTTTTGTGTCCATGATATCAGGAACACGAAAAAGGAATCGGATCTGGCAGGAGCGCTGCAGAGGCTGAAAGACCTGGAGGCTTTGTTGAACACCAAGGATGCATCTTTGACCACCGCTTTAGGAGAAAAGCGTAGTCTTGAGACAGAAAACAGGGACCTAAAGACGCAGATTGCCAAGGTAAAATCCTACAAAAAAAGCCAACATCACATTAACGGTTAAACTCATGTTTTTGAATTTGTTTTAGCTGGAAACAAGCCTGACCGATGCCAGAAAGCAGCTTCAGGATGAGATGCTGAGGAGAGTAGATGGCGAGAATCGCATTCAGACTCTCAAAGAGGAGCTGGGCTTTCAGAAGAACCTCCACTCTGAGGTGAGATCTTGTTGAGTGTAAATGAATCTCTCGGAATGAGAGAGTCCTCCTCTCACATGATTTTTGTCACGCAGGAGCTGCGCGAGGTGAAACGGCGCCACGAGTCCCGCATGGTCGAGTTGGACAATGGCCACCAGCAAGACTTTGAAAACAAACTGGCTGACGCTTTGCTAGAGATGCGAAGCCAGCACGAAATTCAGGTGAATCTCTACAAGGAGGAACTGGAGAAGACCTACAACTCCAAGGTAAAATTGTGAACTTGAGAGATTATACCAAAATAAATTTATGTAAAGTGCCTAAAAAAACGTATTTGCCCGACAATAACTTTTTGTCACATTTCCACATGTCAGGCTTCAAAATTAAAGCTGAAAAAATAAACATATTATAATAGAGGCTCAACAACATATGAGGCACAATCGTTAATTGGTATCAGATTTTTTTTCAACAATGTATTTCATATGTTGCAAAAATATTGGCCCCCTGTTCTTGTTAGCTCAGCCAAGGTACTCCGGAGGTTCCCTGATGACTTCTGAACTAAAGGGACTAATGTCGACGTAAATGACTAACAATGACAAACATTGCAAATGTGGGTCATTAAGTCTCAGTTTGAATTAACCTGAACAGATAGCATTATGAAGCATTATGACAGCATTCTGAAGACCAAGAACACACCAGGCAGATCAGGGCTGAAGTTGTGGAAAAGTTCAAAGCAGGAATGGGATATGACATTTCACAATATTTACATATCCACCTGCGTGAGCAACAGTTTCAAAATGGATAAAGCAGAAAAAATACTGCAAACTTACCAAGAGCTACACTTTTGGCACAAACAAGAACAAAACTAATCAGAGAAGTAACCAAGAGGCCCATGATCACATCCGGTGACCTGAAGGCATATACAGCTGAGGTAGGACAAGTTGTGCATGAGACAACTATTAGTTGTACTCTGCATCAATCTGCCGTTTATGGAAGAGTGGCACGAAGAAAACCCTTTGTGAAAAATACCATAAAAAGGCTCGTTTGGCGTTTGCAATAAGCCACATGGGAGACACAAATAACACGTGGAATAAGGTGTTCTGCTCAGATAAAACCAAATTTGATCTCTCTGGGCCAAATCCAAAGTGTTCTTACTTGGCATGAGAATAACACTGCACATTACCCTAAAAACACCATCCCCACTGTGAAACATTGTGGTGGCAGCATCATGCTCTGGGGTTGATTTTCTTCAAAAGGGATTGGGATGATCGTTAGAGTTGATGGGAAGATGGAGGGAGCCAAAACAGGGTGATATGGGCAGAAAATCTGTAGGAGTGTGCAAGAGACTTTAAAATGGGGCACAAGTTCTCGTTCCAACAGGACAACGACCTAAAAATAAAGGAAAATATGTTTTTATTTGTTAGCACAACATAAAAAGTTTGTAAACACTTGGTTTCTTTCACAATTGTGTCTCGCATGTGTTTGATTCTTAGAAAGTATTTTTGATTGGGCATTCATTTAGTGGGTGTGTAACCGTTTCTTATCAATAAGTTTAAAGCCTGAATTATGGCAAGTTGTTGGAAGGTCGATATTTTTGCAGGGTACTCTACCGAATACTCTGTCATCTGTCCTTTCGGTTTGTAGCTGGAAGGTGCACGTCAGTCAGCAGACCGTAGCAGCCATCTAGTGGGCGCCGCGCATGAGGAGCTCCAGCAGACGAGGGTCCGCCTTGAGTCCATGTCGGCTCAGTTAAGCCAGCTGCAAAAACAGGTGAACTTTAACAAGGGACTGAAGGAATCAATGGATCCTCTGTTTATATATTCCTTTTTTTCTTACTGACGTTCCCAACTTGGGTTTGTGTGATTATAGCTAACTTTAGACAATGCTATAGAAAACGTGTTGAGCAGATAAAGGATAAAACACTGAATTCTCAAAATATTCAGTCTACAAAGGAAAAAAATCAAAGTAAATTAAAATTATAATCAATTAAGGAAAAAATGAATATTTAACAGAATAGAGGAAGGCAGCAAGAACGACACTATAGTCAAGCAAGAGTGGAATTAAAAGTCGGATCAAGAGTCACATTAGGGGTTAAGTTTAACTAATGGTCAAAATTGGGATCAAGATCCAGCTCAACTGAGTTGTATTAAAGGTTGTATCCGAACATAGAGTTGAAGAAAGGTGGAATAAATATCTGTACAAGAGACAAACTAGGAATAATAGCCAAGAATCATATCAAGAGTTGAATCACGACTCAAATCAGAAGAAAGTGTTGAATAAAGATTTTGACTTGTTTAAGGTGAGCAATAAGTCAAATCTAGATTTAAATCAAGGGTCAAAATGAGTGCCAAAAGTTGAATGGAAAGGAAGAATCAAGGAGATGGCAGTAGAGAGTAGCAAAATTTCAGGTTGCAGACACCAATTTGAGGTTTTCGATGTCGTGTTTTTTTCTAGCTAGCAGACCGCGACGCAAAAATCAATGACCTGGAGCAGGCCCTATCCAGAGAGCGGGACATCATGCGCCGTCGCCTCGGAGACAAAGACCGAGAAATGTCCGAGATCCGGCAGAAAATGCAGCAGCAGTTGGATGAATATCAGGAGCTCATGGACGTCAAGCTAGCTCTAGATATGGAGATCAGTGCTTACAGGAAGCTCCTTGAGGGCGAGGAGGAAAGGTTTGTACGCATTTCACGATTGACTTCTCAGATAACGTCCACTGACGTCTTCGTTTTCGTGGGTCAGATTGCAACTCTCTCCGAGTCCGACTCCAATGAGGATGGCGGGAAGTCACTCCCGATCTTTAAATGGCAACGCTCAGCACTCGCCTGCCAAGAGGCGGCGTCCAAACGATACGGACAGCGAAGCTTCGAGTTTCGCCGGAGGTGCTGTATCTCGAACCCGCATTACCCAGAAGGCTTCTGCCAGTGGGCGTGTCACGGTGGACGAGGTGGACCAGGATGGAAAATATGTCCGACTCAACAATAAAGCAGATGAGGTCTGTAGAACTCAACAGTCTGGTTGATTGGTTGGTCGGTTGGTTGGTTGGTTGGTTGGTTGGTTGGTTGGTTGGTTGGTTGGTTGGTTGGTTGGTTGGTTGGTTGGTCGGATCCCTCAACTACTAGGGTCGTAGGTGTACTATATACTTTGTTGTGTCTTGGGCAAGTACAGCCTGGTGGAGCCCATCCCTCTCCAGCAGTGATGCCAATTTCTAACACAACATGAGAGGTAAATAAAATGGGAAACATTGAAAGGGACATTGTCACATTTGACCGCCTGAAGTCTCTGTGTTGTGTAGTGCAACCAAAACGAGTGCTACAAACGAAGCAAAAAGAAGTATACAAACTATGAGACTCAAAGGGATCTCGTTTATTTACTCAGTGTTGTCTGACTTCTCTAGTAAGCAAGCTTAAGGATTTTGGGACTTTGGGTACCTGTAGTAGCAAAATGGCAGAAAATCATTTTAGCTTCCTCCAGGCCAGCCACATGTTATGTAAAATAAATATCAATTTCTTGGCCAATGAGTGTTTTAAAAATATGCACGTTTGTACAACAGTTCATGTATTTTTGCTTATTATTCAAACGAATATTGTTTTTTTAATGTTTAAAAGGTTTTTTTAGCCACTAAATAATACACAATGCCCCGTTAAAGCTAAAAGTTGAAAGTAGCATCACAGCCAATTGACTAAAAGAGGTTAGCCTTTGTTGCGGCAGCAGTGTCCCCTAATGGAAAAATGTGCAAACTACCAGTTGAGGCAAAAATAGAATACTGTACACCGCCATGTACAGTACAGTTTTGTAGCAAAATTACTTACAGGGTTGGGTAGGGTTACTTTAACTGGATTACTTTCAATTACTTTTGGATTACTCCAATACCAAATATGCTAATAAAAGACAAAAGAAACTATCTATCTATCCATCTATCTATCTATCTTGGTCATATCCCTCAAGAGGGGTGACCGACAGCAAGACACACACATACAATAACAAAGAAAATAAAAAGGAAATAAAATAAATAAAACACACAAACATTTTTGGACCATGGCCAACCCAATTGCCCAAACACCCAAACAAGTTGGGCACCTCGGCACCCAAGTTGGTCATGCTTTCGTCCCTCCAGATGAAATGGGACACCAGAAAGCGGCCATGTCACTCGGGTCAGGGTGACACAACACACTGTTTTGTTCAACAGCAGGGCCCGACAGCTTTCACTGGTTTACCCCTGCCGCATCATAAGGGTGCCCAGCCCAGCCTTAAGAACGCGTCCACAATCCCACTATCCTTTCACAACACCTCTCCACTCCTTTCTATCACCAACAAGAGCTCTAGCTTCCATTATATTTAGACCTCTAGCTTCCATTATATTTAGACCTCTTTCCTGCAGTGCACTCATAACAAAACAAAAGAAACTAAATATGAATAAAATTACGACTCACAACACGTGGTAAGCTTTCTCTCCTGGCTTTGATCTCTTTGATCTCCTGCAAAACTAACATAAAATGCGACAGAAACAAAATGAAAATAAATCCAAACAGCTTGCAAACATCATTTTTGCCGTTCCATGTATTCCGTTAGTCCCCAAGCCTGCACAAAATTTAGTAATTTTATTCATATTTAGTTTCTTTTGTCTTTTATTAGTATATTTGATATTGGCGTAATCCAAAAGTAATGGAAAGTAATCCACTTAAAGTAACCCTACCCAACCCTGATTACTTATAATATAGGCATTATAACTGCTAAATAATACACACTGTCCCTTTAATATAAACTACTAGATTTATAATATGTAGGTGTAAAAATACCAATATGGGATCAATTTATTGATTTCATTATAAAACATATTTCAAAAATAACGTGTAAAATCCAATGTATTTTAAATGCATTGTCTTAATTATTGACTATGCTAAAGGGACAGTGTACTATTTAGCACCTCCTAGTGGTAAAAAAGTAATTTATAAAAAAAAACAATATTGATTTGAATATTAAGCAAAACTACATGAACTGTCATATAAATGTGCATTAAAAATTTAATACAAGCCTCTAATACAGGAGCTGAAATAATTGTCATCTTGCTGCTTTGGCCTCCCAAAAACCACTAAACCTCGCTAAGGCCGAGCAGAAAAAGGAGGAAATAGTGCTTTTAGGTCTCTTTGAGTTTGTTTGTATTCTTCCTTGTGCTCTTTTAGGTTGCACGACATCATGTAGTGATGTCTGGTGGTCAAATAAGACATGAAAATGCAGTAAATTGGCTTTTGAGACAATAATCAACATAAATGCAGACCATTTACCATTTACTTTGTGACATTTCAATCGGATAAGATGAGTCTAATATATTTCACAGAGCCCATTTGCGGCTTGAATACCGCCTGGCTCAAGTCATCTTTCCCTCTTTAGGATCAAAATTTGGGGAACTGGCAAGTGAAGCGGCAGGTAGGATCTTCTGCACCGATTGCGTTCAAGTTTCCCTCAAAGTTCACCTTGAAGGCCGGCCAGAGAGTCACGGTAAGTACTGACTTTCTCTGGATTTTAAATCAGCGCTGCCCAATAGTAATACGCTTTCCTGTTGTTTACATGGTGACCAGATCTGGGCAGCAGGTGCTGGTGGAAACCACAATCCTCCCTCTGAACTGGTCTGGAAGACACAGACCAACTGGGGAACTGGGGAGCAGTTCAAGACCACCTTGATGAGCGCTAACGGAGAGGTGACACATGATAACGTTTTCTATAGTCCACTGGCTCTCAACTGGTCTGACTTGAGGACCCACAAATTCACACTAATGACGAGCTGGGACCTAAATCAAGAGAGAAATCCCACTTTTGGGTCCTGTCCCACCAGCTGAGAAGCACTGCTACACTGTAGTCGTCACTGGCACTGAATGAGTTTATTGACCGCTTAATTGAATAGTTACATTTACATTGCAAGTATATATGTTACTTGAAGTCGATTTGGTTTTGCTGGGGATGTTTTTATTTTTTTTTTTTAAACAGGTGAATATATTCTACTATTTCTCCTTTAAGCTGCGCAATCTCTTTATTTAAGGGCCCGGTCACATAGCCGTTTGCGTCTGTATCGCGGGTAAAATTTTGCGATTTCTTTTTGCCCGTGGTTGCCCGCGATGGAAAATGCGCAAAATTGGCCAACCCGCTGTTTATCCGTGGTATGCCCGCAAAACAGACGCCGGCGACTGTTCCGCTTCCTCATCGCGTCAGTTCCACGTCATATCCGCGTGTGGACCACGGGTATAAAAGCTGCCGAGCCGGGCTGTAGAAATCATAACCGCTCAAGACACAGTCCCGTGAAGATCAAGATTTCAAGCTATGGCACCGAAGAAGAAGCCAATATGTTATTGTAATAGTTTTTCATTTTTATTTTATTATCTTGTTATGAAATGAAAAGAAATGTCAAGAAATAAAAATGGATTAAGACGAGGTCACTACGGTGACGGGGATCCATGTTCACCCCTTGACGTCTCGAGCACAATTGACGTGTGCTCGGCAAATCGCGGAGAGATATCAGAAGATAATAGCTTTAATCCAATATTTATTTCTTGTTTTCTTATATTTCCACCACCCCCCAACACAAATTAACACACAAACAATCAAATACAATTCGACATCACATTATACATTCATGTTATAACAATTGTAGAATAATCCTTAGTTTAACCATCATCAGTCCATAGATTAAATGTCACACTATAATAACAATAACAGTGTCACTGTCACAATAACTAGAAACGGGGTAGGAGCATGTCATCCTGCCATGGAACCCTTCCAGCCAGTGAGTTGCACCACTCCATGATGAGGTTCCTCTGAGCCTTGGCTTTCCTGAAATCTCTGTTGTTTCCTGGTACTCGGTCAGGTCTCGTGTCGTCAAGGTTCCTTCCTGCGCGCCAGGCACCAGGCACCAGGGTTCTATTTGGACGCTCGAAATCCACAAGTTTGTTCTGCATCACCGGGTAACGTGTTCTCATCAGGTTGTGGAGGAGTACACACGCCTTGACCAGGAGCCTCACAGTGTCAGCTTCATGCATCATGGTAGTCAGGAGAACTTGAAATCGGTTGGCAAGGATGCCAAACGAATTCTCAACTACCCTTCTGGCTCGCGAGAGTCTATAGTTGAATATCCTCTGCTTCCTGGTCATGTCCCTGTTACCATACAGCTTCATCATGTAGGTCCGGAGTGCAAAAGCATCATCTCCCACCAGAAAGTAAGGTATATCCTCAGTGTCACCTGGGAGAGGATCAGGCTGTGGGAAACCAATTATGTCATTGTTCTGGAGACCTTCTCTGAAATCACTTGCATTGTAGATTTGGGCATCAGACGAAGACCCCTTGCCGCTGACGTCTATCCAGAGGCACCTGTAGTCAGATGTGACGACTGCCGGGAGAATGACACTGAAGAAGCCCTTGTAGTTGAAGTAGTCGGACCCAGTGTTGGCAGGAGCTTTACAGGCAATGTGTTTGCCGTCTATTGCACCGATGACGTGTGGAAAGTTCCAACTGTTCATCCAATTGTCACTAATCTGACGCCACTGTGCATCAGTCTGTGGTGGCGAGAGCAGCTCATCACGGTACTCCTTGAAGATGGCCACACACACTTCGCGCACAACCACACTGATGGTGTTGTGAGGGACCCTCCAGCCATACTGCATTTCACGGTACTTGGCGCCAGAAGCAAGGTGCCTCAGGGTGAGTGCGACCTTCAGGCCTGGATCAAGGGGTGCTCGCCAGTTGGTGGTCTCCTTGGTAAGGGCTGGTGTCAGTCTCTGCACAATTCCATCGAACATGGCAGGTGGCATTCTCATGAAGTTCTGGAAGGCCCTTGGATCTTCATTACGGAGCTCCACCATGAGACGATCGTACAGCCCCTGCTTAGGTCTCCTGCCAATCCAGTTGCGCACCCAGATGTTCCGGACCACCCTCCTCCTCCTCCTCTTTCGTCTTCTTCTATCAATGAGGAACTGATGGACCAGTACCAGTTGTTTCTGATGCTGCTGGAGCAGCAAGACGAGGTCACTACGGTGACGGGGATCCATGTTCACCTCTTGACGTCTCGAGCACAACTGACGTGTGCTCGGCAAATCGTGCTGTATATACGCGGAGAAAGGCGTTTGACCATCACACGCGTTATACACGCTAATTCACGTGATAACTCCGCGATACAGGCGCAGAACAAACATGCTATGACCGTGCTCCACCCACGATTACCCGCTGAAATTTCGCGTCCTACCCACGTGTAACCATGCCCTGGCCGCGGCCATAGCACGTCGTTCCGCGTCTGTACCGCGTCATTACCTCGTGTGTACCACGTGTGCCGCCTGCGGTTACGCGTGGTCTAAAGTTTTGAGCAGCGCAAAACTTTTTCGCCCGGCCATCCGCGTGTGAATTTCCGACCGCGTGTAAAGCATGGCTGTATCTCGTCTGTATGGCGATCTCAAAGCGTCCAACAGCGTCTGCTTCACAGGCAGAAATTTCTGGCCGTGATTCAGCCTCGATACGCCCGTGAAAGGCTGTGTGACCGGGCCCTAAGAAAGGGTTCTAACGGGTGCTTGAAATGCTTGAAAATGCTTGAATTTGAATGTTGTATTTTAAAGGTTTGAAAAGTGCTTGAAGTTTAGGTTACGTGCTTGTAAATGCTTGAAATTGTTGCCATATTTTTCAGCTGTCTGATCCAATAGACCACGCATTAAATGAAAGAAAAAAAACGGCTTGAAAATGATGCTGACACGCCTGTTCAGGTGGCTTTATTTTGCCATTGCATTCCTTCTTCCCTTGTGAATAACGGCAGCTGGCATTAGTTTGTATGCCATTGTGATTTAAAGCGTCCAAGACAGTTCGTCGTTTTCCTTCTTATTATTCATACAGTACATTCGTTCTTTTTTGTCCTCCGTATTAAAATTCAACACCTGTAGACCCCTTTCTGTGTTTTTAAACTACTGTGACGTAGTCAAATTACATTGTTGAGGCAGAATTGATGTCAGTTTTTTGACCGAAAAAGATTGCAGATAGTAACATCTCTAATAAAAACAAAGTATGTGCTCGAAGCAAGGTAGCGTCTTGATTGTAGTGATCCAAGTTTTTAAAAAAAAAGAAACGTTGATTTGATCGGCACTGGATTTCAATGGGACTGGAAAATTTGGAAAATTAGCTTTTAGAGTCCTTAAAAAGTGCTTATATTTGGCTATGAAAAAGGTGACAAAACCTTGCAAACGACAAAACCTTTCAACTCATTCTTTGACTGCTTTCGATGTCAGTAGCATTAACTCATGTGTTGGTGTGGACGGCTATAGAAGTCCATGGCATTGGATGTGTCACTAAACACCTTTTTTATTTTAATAGGAAATGGCGATGCGGAAAGTCATTCGCACTCTCATGGAAGACGCTGACGACGACATGGTAACCGAAAAACGAAAAAATGAGAATTTTGTAACGCACCCATCACGGCATTATTTCTAATAAAAAAACTCTAAAACCGAGAAAGGGATGGCTTGAATTATCGTTCGGGAAAGAGTGAGAGTGTGTTGTTTGGGCAGCAGGTGGCGCACAGCACCTGCGGGGACAGCGAGTACAATCTACGAAGTCGTACGGTCGCATGCGGCACCTGCGGCCTTTTCTCCGACAAATCCGAAAACAACGGCGGAGGCGTCGTTTCTTCTGCTTCTCGTTCCTTCCAATCCGGCGGGGTGGCGGACGCTTTGCTGCCCCATTCCTACGTCTACAGCAGTAGCACACCGCGCAAGGTGAGTTACAGAGAATTGAAAAACGTTGCGAAAATCATGCAATCGGATCTTCAAAGATGTTTTCTGTTTTTATAGAGTGGGACTCGAATCGAGAGCTGCCCAATAATGTGAAGCTTTGGTCTTCATTCATCATAGCCATTCCATATTCAACAACACGACCCTTTTATGCATTAAACCAGTAGTTCTCAACATGTCTGACTTAAGGACCCCCCAATCCCCACGAGTGACTAGCTGTGACCCAAAATCAAGAATAAAATACTACTTGTAAAATTTATGGAATAAAGGATTGTGCAGTTTAAAGCAAAGATAGTACAATATATACACTTGAACCTTAAGTACTGTACAGTATATACACGCATATAAGCCTACATTGCATATAAGCAACTCCCTAAAATTGCATCAAAATAGCCACATACTTCATACCCAAAATGTTAAAAACCCATGTCCCTGAAGAACGATACTTTCTTTTGTAGATAATAAAGATCAATATACTAGTAAAAAACTAGAATTGTAACACTTTTTTACCATTTAGCATACCTTTAAGCAGTGCTTTAATCACACTCGTAGAATATTTTTGTATTATGCACTCATTTTCTTTTTTGACTTTCCTGTTTTCCACTTTTTCTTCCCCTTATCACTAACTATCTTGGGGTCCATTATTATGGTCAGAAAAAGGAAATAAAACATAAAAAAATCACAATAAAATGCGATGTAGTCCCTCTCAAACTCACAGATTAACTAAACAGATAAAAGAGATCGAACGCGGCAAAGGCCTGCGATTCACTGAAAACAGGTTTGGACCCACTTTTGAGTCACAACCCATCAGTTGAGAAACACTGCATCAGACGACCGCTTTTCTCTTTTTAAAAACGCCCACCGATTTAAAAAAAGATCTAGTTTTTTTAATGTTTTTTTTCAAAATTCAAACAGCAAAAATCTTGATTTGAGACTCATATTTTAGTCTACAGTTGCTTTATCTTGAAGCGAAACAAAGTCTTTGAGCTTGAATAAACCGCTCCAGCGATCGCTTTAGATTTCCGTTTTCTTAAGTGTAAAACAAGCACGTGTTGTTTGTTTGTTCGTTATTTTAATATTCTGGAAAGGATTTGTGTTGTTATGTATGCATGTATTCGTAAAGGGCAAAATATTTCCATATTTGGCATTGAATATGTTAACTGCTTTATTTCAATAGTTGATTGTATCCAATTTTACACCTGAAACAATTCATCATGCTATGCACACTCAACACTGCTCTCTATCGGCCGAAGAGAGCATAATTTCTGATAGAAATGATTTAAGAGACTGGCCGTCCAGATTAAGTCATCCAATTGGTCGGCTCGAAGTCATGGGTAACCAACTTTTTGAAATTAAGAAGTGCTTTTTTGTTACTGATTAGCGCGAAAGGCTACCAGTTTGAAATGTGTTTCTTAAATGGCAACCTGTGTTATTACTATGTTGTTCCAATGTTATTATTGTATTACCACCAGGTTGTAATAATTAGAAGTAGCATTTAAATAAGAACAGTCAACCGCTACAACATTTGTTTGAAAGACACTGATCGTGGTAATGATTTCTTGGGACGGTTAAATATGACATTTCTTAGAAAATCACTATGACCCATGACTGATAAGCTATTAGGAACCTGTCTGTGGGGACCAGGTTGGAGAGCCAAGCACTAAACATCTTCTCCATTGGTTGATTTAAAAATCATTTAGTAAGACTTGGTCATGCGTTTAAAGCAACTGATCATAAAGATAGCTAGAATACATTTCCTAGAAAATTACAATGACCTGGCATCGGCCGACGGACTACAGATGTGTTCTTGGGGCTACTTGGTGCTCGCGGGCATCATGTTGATGACCCCTACAACAATTATTATCCACAAGACTAAAACACAGCTCAACATCAATGTTTTCTTCTTTAAAAAATAAAATAAAAATGGGCCTATACTCTTTTGTACTGCACTATTTTTGATGACATGTCAAGAGGAATTTTGTAAATGTTGCTCTTTTTTACAGCAATTGTGAATACAATTTCCCTCGTTTGTGTGTGTGATTTACTGATATTTTTTAAAATGGTAAATGAATGCTGAATAAAAGTATAAGGGGATTTTAAATCACTTTGGATTCCCCGACTATTATATCTTATTTTTCCTTTTCTAAGTCTGTATTACGTGTGTATCCTGGAGTGCCATATCTAATCTTGTTGTAAACATTTTTCACTACGTTGTTATAAATGAAAATAAAGAAAATTTAGTATTCTTTTATGTTGAAATTGAGCGGAAATACTAAATAAAACCTTTATTTTGAAAAGTCCGTGCAATCGTGTTTCCGCTACCTAAACCCGGAAGTAAGTCATTCCCCGACTTACTTCCGTAGCACATCTACCTTGTACATACTTCACAAGGTACTTCATGTTATTTCTGCATGACTTTTAACAAGAAATATCGCATGCTAATTGGAAATTTGGCGTGAATTTGGTAAGTGTCGTTAATTTTGATTAACTTTTGCTTGTCGAAATATTAACTCGTGCTAAATCTGAGCTGTTGTAGAAAGTTGCACTCCTTATGTTTTTTTCACGCGTATTAAAATTATAAGAATATGCATGTTTTTTTAAATTAAAGAAATACTTTACCATACAGCCTTAATTTGTGCTAAAGATCCTTATTGAAATTTAAATGTATATTTGTTAATGTCCTTCAAGCACTTATGCGCACTTTGGAATTTGGTGTATGGCAGAAAATGTACGTGTCTTTTTTTTTAAAATCAAATTATTATCTTGGAAGTTCATGCTAAGTAGAAAAATAATATATTAAAAAGATAGAAAGTTTGCCTTTATTTATTTAGGGGAAAAAAAGTGCTGCTAATAGAGTGCTTCGAGATCCTAAGATTACCCACAATGCATTGCTGGCGGGCATTTTGGAAGTCCACAAAGCTTTTCACTTCATCGTTATTGTTCAGCGAACCAGTTAGATTCTACATTGTAATGCCGAATACGTGCGTTATTGTTGGCTGTTGTAGCCGAGGGGAAAAGGGTGGGAAGGGCTTCTTTAGACTTCCGAAGTGTGTTTACAATCAGGGGATTGAAGTTCAGGAGAAAAGTGAACGGCGAAGACGAATGTGGCTGGCAGCTATCAACCGGTCGAATTTGCCAAAGCTTGACTGTGTTCGTGTTTGTTCTGACCACTTTCTGACAGGTAAATTGAATTATTTATGATGTAGAAATACATTTTAAAAAGGTTATGGGACATGTGTACTTCATGTACATCTGTCGACACCATTCAAGTATGGCTAGGTTAAATACTGTAGGTGTTGCTTCTTGAGTAACATTTCCATACTTTTGTAATTTTGAAAATCCTTCAGTTCACAAAAGGGACTTGGGTGGAAAATAAGATAGTTAACAAGTTCGATGTAAGTCACACACGGCAACAAATCGGGATCAGACTTCCAGTCCTTGTTTTTAATTTTGTAGGGATCCAATTTTCCAATAAAATGCAACTTCGCAGCGTACCGCTCGCGTGCTTGCTTGTCTAAACTCTCCACGTAGTTTTCCATAGTGTTGATGGACAAAATCCGTACACAAACGAAGCTAGTTGAGTAAATAAATAGACAAACTGAGTAAATATTTGCTTCTCTCGCTATCACCGCTTGTAATCGACAGACTTCCAAGATGGCGGCACGAAGCCGTGTTACTATTTTTAGCACAAAGCGCGGAGCCCTCTATAGGTAACTGAGATGTCCTTCATCCATCCATCCATTATCCGCACCGCTTATCCTCAGTAGGGTCGCGAGGGTGCTGGAGCCCATTTCAGTTGTCTTCGGGCAGTGGGCAAGGGACTCCTTGAACTGGTTTTCAGCCAGTCGCTGGGCACACGGGGACAGACAATTCGCTCGCTCATTCACACCTTGGGACAATTTGTACTGGCAAATTAACCTGACATGCATGTTTTTGGAATGTGGGAGGAAACCGGAGTGCCCGGAGGAAACCCACGCAAGCACGGGGAGAACATGCAAACTCCACACAGGAGGTTCGATCTCATGACTGAAATGTCCTTTGCAACTCTATCTTTCAAATAGAATAAGAGAGCATCCGTTCAAAATGCACATATCCCTGAAAAAACACTCTCGAAAATGATTGACTTGGACAATAAATGCTTCTTTTGTCAGAAAGAACCCAAAACGGTCCTAAATGGTAGATGGTCTGCATTTGTATAGCTTTTTTTAAGTCACTGAAGACCTCCCAAAGCGGTTTACTTATCTAACTTGCAGTTACTTGCAGCAACTACAAGGCAAGAAATTCGGAATAAGCTATTTCTGACAGGTTTTTTTACTCTTCCTTCAATATGTTCAAATTGTTTTTATGTTTTTGACAACCTCGCAGAAACAAAAATAACCAAACGCTCGTTACACAAATGAGGAACCTGACTTAAGAAAATGATATCATCTCAAAGAATCTCCTCCAATATGCTGATTAAGCAAGAGAAGTCATACTCCTGCAATAGGGTTGGTTGGTATGTTGTATCCCTTAACCACTGGGGTTTTAGAATTTCCTGTGGTGTATTTTGGGCAAGTACAGCCTGGTCATGAAACTGAAACCAAAATTCATACAGTAGTTGAAGGTATCAATTGGTGTAATTAAAGTGGAAATAGGTCATTTCTCCCTTGCCCTCGTATGGGTTTATATTGGGGGATGGTGTAATTAATAGTCTTTGCAGCCCTTTGAGGCCTCTTGTGATTAAGGGCTATACAAATAAACAAGACTTGACTTGGTAGTGCCCATCCCTCTCTAGGCCAACATAAGTATAGCCGAATCTTTAAGAACTTAAAAAACAATTATTATTCAAAAAAAATTTTTTTTTTATTGTTCTAAACTTTTGCTTACGTCCAAAAATGGATATAAGCAACACCAAGCTTTTGAACAGCAGTGTATTATGTGTATATTTTTGAACGTTTTTCATTAGAAAAAAGCACGGTAATCACCCACATTTACATTAAACAGTGCCTCTTGCAAACTCTGATTTAAAATGTTAGCTGGTTTTAATAGTAGCAATACGCAATGTTCAATAATTATCCAATTTCAAACCCTGTCTTCTCTCTATGAACTGTTCTTAATCAATAGATTATAAATTGTTTTCATTATCTGCTTTCATTAAGATTGATCACTCAGTTTTGTTGGGAATAAAACAATGTTTGCTTGCTATTTACTATATACTATTGAAATGATCCCTTAACATTAAACTGCTTCTAGTTCTTCTTCCCTTAACATTCAAATCTGGGAGGTATTTGGAAAATATGTCAGGAAAAACTGTCTAGAAATTGATTCAAAAATTCCAATTGGAGATTTTATTCTTTATAACAAATCTTTATGAATTTGCAAAAAGCAAACGTTTCCAAATGTTCGCGTATTTCTTGTGTATTTTGTTTTGTATGTGAATTATTTTAAAGTAACTAAAAAACAACAAAGTAGGCGTTGCAAAAATATTGCCCCCCTGTTCTCCGCTCAGCCAATTGACTTTGGAATAATCCAATGTCAACCTAAATGACTATCAATGACAGAGTGCAACTGTGTGTCATCAAGTCTTAGTTTAAATGCACCCACTCTTTGACGGGCTCAGAAGAGAACAGAATTCACTATGAAGACTTAAGAACACACCAGCTCCGGAATAAAGCTGTGGAAATGCTCAAAGCATTTATGGAAGGAAATCTGCTCTTCGTCGAAGAGTGTCAAAAAGAAAGCCCTTTCTGACAGAACACCATAAAAAGCCAGTTTGTAAAAAGCCACATGGGAGACACAAGTAACTTGTGGAAAAAGATTATATGTTCAGATGAAACCAACATTGAACTTTTTTGGCTGAATGTGAATTGTTACGTTTGGAGTAGAAGTAACACTGCTCATCAAACTGAAAACACCATTCCCACTGTGAATCATGTTGGTGGGAGCGTCATGATCTGGAGTTGCTTTTCTTCATAGTTAGAGTTGACGGAAAGGTAGATGGAGCTGAATACAGGGCAATTTTGGCCCCAAAATTTGTTGGACTCTGCAAGACCTCAGTTTGGGCCGCAGCTTTACCTATCAACAACACAAGGACCCTAAACATCAAGCTGAATCTCCAATGAAATGGTTTAAAATTAACAATATAAAGGAGTTAGAATGGCCAAGTCAAAGTCCAGACCTCAACCCAATAGCTCATTTGCGGAAAGATCTTAAATATGCTGTGCACAAACAATCCCCATGAGATGTTTTTTAAAGAAGACTGAGCAAATATTTGCCTTTTATATTTCTAGAGACATACCCAAAAAGACTTACGGTTGTGGTTGCAACTAAAGGAGGTTGTACAAAGTCTTAACTTAAAGGGTGCCAATGTTTTTGCAACGCCTACTTTTCAATGTTTTATCTAGTTGCACAATTT
The DNA here is from genome assembly GCF_059441175.1 of Urocampus carinirostris. Classification (NCBI taxonomy): domain Eukaryota; kingdom Metazoa; phylum Chordata; class Actinopteri; order Syngnathiformes; family Syngnathidae; genus Urocampus; species Urocampus carinirostris. The sequence goes on along the minus strand of NC_142350.1, from coordinate 15,122,062 downwards.
AAAATGTTGGATGAATTTGTTTCTTTTTACGATTGTGTCTCACATGTTGTTGATTCTTAGAAAATATTTTCAGTTCTTTTATCCACAAATTTGAAGCTTAAAATATGGCAATATGTCAATAATACATTTAGAAACAATGTATAGTGTGGTTTTGTTATTCCTTCTTGATGTCGTATTGATGTTCTCAACTGCTTTTATTTGCTTCTAAACCCTAAATGTGACATTTGATGCTGTTGTGATTTTTTTTGTCGGCCCTAACCAAAAATTGCACGATGAGGTGGAATCCAAATTTGGTGTTTACTCTCTTCCCTATCTCAGGAGGATCTGAATGCTGAGTGTGCGAGCTCTTCTTGGTATCGGCGTCCTGGTGACCTCACGGGCATCTGCAGTCCTTGCTCAAACGGGGACATGCTCGCTATCGCGCTCGGCTAACATTCAGCAGAAGGGATTTTACACAAATGAGCCAACTCCCGACATGGCCAAGAGCGTCAAATACCTCGGGTGTGTATCAGAGAATTCAAAGTATTGTTTTTACGGTTTTGCAGTAGACTCCCAGGATACGGCATTAAACGGTTCTGAGGTGGGGGTCGAAAATTGAAATAGCTTTTTAGCAGCGGGTTAAACAAAGGATCGACCGATATGGGTTTTTCAGGGACGATACCGTTTATTAGCTTTAAAGCCCCAGTGTGTAATACTTCACCTCCAGATGGCACTGTTGTCTCATGTGATCGAAAACCACTGCCGCAGAATACAAATACAGTGCCAGATAAAAATTTCTCAACCTCTGATTTTTATAGAAAATAACATTGGTATGATAGTTCATGTATTTTTGCCTAGTATTCATATAAATATTTTTTTGTACCACTAGGAGGCACTCTGTCCGATGACAGATATTTAGAGCCGATATTCATTTGCTTTAAAAGCTTAAAAATTGGCGCAAGACATTTTTAACAAAGGAAAAAATAAGTAAAGAATATTTGTTAAAAATTCAAATAAAACTTGTGTAGCTCTCGGAACCATTTTAAAGTACATAAATTAGAATTTCAACTCAGCTAACATGACTACTCTTTCACTTAAACCAACATGACTTAAATTAAGTTCGTGTTAAAAAGTTCATTAAAATCTCAACAGAGCTCGGGAAAAGTGTGGGCACTCCTGTTTTAGAGCCAGATTGACAAACTAATGTTATGGTAACGGCTAATCACTCGCCATTCCACATTAGCCTGGATCTTATGCTCTCTCTCGATCACAAACACACACGCTTAGTTGACGAACTAGTGTCATGAAAAGAGCTAATATATCAGTCTCCCCCTGAACATTTTTTCTCAAACAAGTAAAATACACGTTTTACGCTTTCTCCTGATCACATACACGCTTTTCTACTACAGAGACAGGTATATCGGCACGAGTTATCTAAACTGCCGCCCTAAGTATATTTTTCCTGATTTAGTGGCTCATCTTGCGGTCGCTTATCCAATCATAAGGCGCCAGATGGATCGTGTCTGTGGTGGGAGGAGGTTTCAGATAATAATAAATGGATAATAATCAAAACTTATTTTAAAATTTCCTCTTGCAAGGATCACAATGCTCCTAGAAGATTCCTTCGATTTAATCGTGTCCCTATTTTTCGCAACAGTCTCGATCATCGAATGGGGACAACAATGCAATTTAGCGAGGGTAGCAAGCTTCCTTTCCATGGTCATCATGTTTTACTTCTTCTTCCTTTAACATCACTGCAAGCCTCCGGACCGATAGCTAATGAATACAGCGGAAGAATTTGAGTTTCAGAGGTGACTAAAAACGCATTTTCTATGAAAACTATGGGAATCAAAAATAAATCAAACGATGGTTATTTTTTTTTTTTTTAATTAAAAGTGCTGATATCAACCAATATGTTGATACAAAAAAAAATAAACCCTTGTATTCATACCAAATTTGCAGAATAATGTTATGAATGATCATTATTTTGTTTTAAATGTTTTATTGCAAGGTAAATTGTTCAATGTGTATCAAAACAATCTGTAATCTAAAAATTAATGCTGAAATGTTTTCATACTGCAGACTGTTTTCTCATTTAAAGTATTTTTTAAATAAAATAATACACACATGAATAAATGCATGATTAATTTAATACTGTAGATACATTTTTCTATAGTCAAATACATATTTTTTTGTATTGAAGATATTGATTTCTCACTTGAAGTCATTTTTTAAAGATAAAAAAAATACACACAAGGGTAAAAAAATAAAAAAAACAGTCAAGACTTCAAATAAATAACTAAAATAAAAATATATTTTAACTTACTTTAGGAAACATGGTAAAATCAAATAGAATCAGGAAAATAAACAATCATTAAAATGTGCATAATTCACAGCAAATGGCAGATTATTTTTAATATATAGAATGAAAAAAGACAATAAAAAAAAATAGTCAAATAAATAAATCTAGAGAAATTGCAAAATTATTTTCTATTGGAGATATTGTTTTCTCATTTGAAGTACCGTATTTTCCGCACTATAAGGCGCACCTAAAAGTCTTAATTTTTTTCAAAAGCTGACCTTGCGCCTTATAATACAGTGCGCCTTATATATGGCTCAATATTAAATTCGCAAGGTCTCGCAACTTACGCAACAGCCGCCGACTCGATTTTCCCCCGAACGTGGAGTAGTCCGCGGTGTATGCTGGGATTTATATACCGGCATTTCATTGGCTAACCAATGTGTCAATCATCATTTGAATCGATCGCTATTGGCTAAAGTTATTCGGAGCCTCGGATTGGCTAGAGGGCCGAAACAAACCCTGCAATTGGCCGAAAAAGATGACTGAATAGCAAGCTTGCTAAAGTACGCCATAAAGAAACATGTTTCATTAGTCTGTATTTGTAAATATTTTACTCTCTTGGATTTACTACACTCACGGTTGTAAGAAGACCATGATTGCGTATCATTATTGAACGTGAGAACTTAGGTGAGTTATGCGGCTTTATATTTTCCGGGTATCTTGTTTTAGAACAATCTTGATGTTGCTGTGATGAGTTGAGTGAATTAAACTCAATTCCAAGTGTTTATTGTCATATGCACAGTAAAGTTGCGAGCGAAAAAGAAAATAGAAACTAAGGAATGGTTGGCATTTCTTGAATTCCAAGACTTTAACCTTCCAAATTATATTTGAAATGACGCATTTAAGTGACATCGTACGGACACCGCATCCGCACGCGTCTACGACACGTATTTGCTTCTTTGGGAATGTTAAGGGGGGGTAATCATTTGGACTGAATCATCTGAATGTTTTGTCGACGTTCCCATTGTAGAGCCTTATAATCCGGTGCGCCTTATCTATGGAAGATATAGGACCAAAAACTATTTTTGGGGGTGCGCCCTATAGTGCGGAAAATACGGTATACACATTATTATTTAAAAAAAACGCTCACAAAAAATAGCAAATCACTTGTCTGTTAAAGGCTGTGGTCTGTGCAGCCCTTTAAGACTTCTTGTGAAGAAGGCCTATACAAATTAACATGACTTAACTTGTTTTTGCCACTGATTCCGAACTGAATGGAGAGAAAGAAAGGGAAATAAGCAGTTCGACCAATAGCATACCGGCATTTTATACGACGTCAACCAATGACCTCTTAGACATGCAACTTGTCATACGCACACATTTTTCTAAGTTAGTACTGTCCATTCAATTGGCAGCACATTGTGTTTGAGGGACAACATCTCATTTTATTGTAATTTACTGCATATAATTGCCCTTTTTTGCCCATAATAATGGATCCCAAAAACGTTTCATTATTATTTTGGTATGTGGCGATTAGAAAGCAGGTTTAGGATTATATATGAGTATATACGGTGCTTGTAATTAAATGCAGACAAGAGGAAGCCCAGCGCATCGATGAGGAGCTCTTCAGTGAGTACGGCTTCAGCGTGGACCAGCTGATGGAGCTAGCAGGACTCAGTTGCGCCACGGCCATTACTCGAGTGAGTGGATCACTTTACTTTTCAATTCCAAAACTTACTTAAGTGATTGCAATATTTTCCGATTTCCCAATGAAGGCGTATCCACTGAGTTGCTTGTTGAAACCCAAAGCGACAGTGTTGGTGATTGCAGGGCCGGGGAACAACGGAGGAGACGGCCTGGTCTGCGCCAGACATCTCAAATTATTTGTGAGTTCCTCGCTGTTTGTGGTGGCGAAATTTTTAGTCCGGTTTGAGACATCTCGGTTCTTTCAGGGGTACGAGCCTTCCATTCTGTACCCGAAGAGGCCCAACAAACCTCTGTTTCAGGGTTTAACCACCCAGTGTCAGAAAATGGAGATCCCTTTTCTCACGGAGATGCCCGAGGTATGTCTTCCGATTTTACGGGATGAGCCAAGAAAAATTGATATGAGAATTATTAGATAAGAAACTTTTGTAAAACGTCCTGCCAGCTATTCATAGCTTGCCGATTTTTTTTACTTAAAAAAAAAAAACTTCTGACTGTTATAAACGCATAAGTCTTGGCAGTTAGGAAGCTAAGACATTAAAAGATGAGCCAAGAAAATGTAGTTGTTTATAAACTAATGCTGACATTTATCAATGACAATGTCTAAGGAGTTAAGACATAATGAGATGAGCCAAGAAAAATGGATAAGTTAAATAATGGCACTATTGTAAAACATTCAGTCTGCCATTCATAGCTTGCCAAAATTTTTGACTATTGTTCTTTCTTCTTCATGAAACGTTATAGACGTTCATGTCTTGGCAGCCAAATAGTTAAGATATTACGGGACAAACCAAGAAAAATGAATAGGTTAAATATTAGATAGCAAAATTTCAAACAATGCCATTCATAGCTTGCTAATTATTTTAATAACTGTTCTTTTGTTAAACTAATGCTTATAATTACAAATGTCAATGTCTAGGGCAGGGGTCTCCAATTTGGTGCCTGCGGTCACGAGGGTGCCTTCCAAGGACTGCAGAGGTGCCTGTGAAAATGGCTCACCAGTGCTTGATCATTTTGATTTTCTAGTCAAATTATTATTTTTTTAGTGGTTGACTGAGTCTATTTGGTATTTAACCCTAATTCCAATATGTAACCTGGTAATAACAGTGATAACATACTTAAAACATAGTAATTACATAAGTTTTCATTTTAGAAATTGATGTCAAACTAGGTGCCATATGCGCTAATTGGTAAAAAAAAGTATCAGCATGAAAAGGGTTGAAGACCCCTGGTCTTGGTACTCAAGCAGTTAACTTGGATTAAGTGACTTTTTACGTAGTTTTTTCCCCGATTGTTTCATCAGGCTCAATTGATTGACGAGGCCTTCAACTTGGTGGTTGACGCCATCTTCGGCTTCAGCTTTAAAGGGGCAGTGCGAGATCCTTTTGGGGCCATCATTGATGTCCTCAAGAAGACCAAAGTCCCCATTGCAAGCATCGACATCCCTTCAGGTTTGTCCTCATTTAGAAAAAAATCTGCGATGAGTTAATTGATTCATGTTTATGGTAACATGTGTGTGTATATACTGGACTGTCTCAGAAAATTAGAATATTGTGATAAAGTTCTTTATTTTCTGTAATGCAATTAAAAAAACAAGAATGTCATACATTCTGGATTCATTACACATCAACTGAACTATTTCAAGCCTTTTATTATTTGAATATTGCTGAATTTGGCTTACAGCTTATGAAAACTCAAAAATCCTATCTCAAAATATTAGAATATCATGAAAAAGTATACAAGTAGGCTATTCAACTAATCACCTGAATCATCTAATTAACTCGAAACACCTTGCGAGGGTTTCCTGAGCCTTAAAAACACTCAGCTTGGTTCAGTAAACTAAATCACAAGTATGGGGAAGACTGCTGTCCATAGGACCATAATTGATACCCTCCATCAGGAGGGTAAGACACAAAAGGAAAATTCTCAAAGAGCAGGCTGTTCACAGAGTGCAGTTTCAAAGCATATCCACAAAAAGTCTGTCGGAAGGGAAAAATGTGGCCGGAAACGCTGCACAACCAAGAGAGATGACCGCAGCCTTAACAAAATTGTGAAGAAGAGCCGCTTCCAGAATTTGGGGGAGCTTCAAAGACAGTGGGCTGAAGCTGGAGTCCAGGTATCAAAAGCCACAGTTCACAATCGTGTCCGGGAAATGGGCTACAATAGCCGTATTCCCATGGTCAAGCCACTTCTGAACTCAAGACAACGGAAGAAGCGTCTGACTTGGGCTATGGAGAAGAAGCACTGGACAGTTGCAGAGTGGTCCAAAGTCCTCTTTTCAGACGAAAGCAAGTTTTGAATTTCATTTGGGAGTCAAGGTGCCAGAGTCTGGAGAAAGGCTGGAGAGGAGCAAAATCCAAGTTGCTTGAAATCCAGTGTGAAGTTCCCACAGTCAGCAATGGTTTGGGGAGCCATGTCAGCTGCTGGTGTTGGTCCACTGTGTTTCATCAAGTCCAGAGTAAATGCAACTGTGTACCAAGAGATTTTAGAGCACTACATGCTTCCATCTGCTGAAAAGCTCTATGGAGATGAGGATTTCATTTTCCAGCATGATCTGGCACCTGCCCACAGTGCCAAAACCACCAGTAACTGGTGCACTGACCATGGCATCACTGTCCTTGATTGGCCTGCTAATTCCCCTGACCTGAACCCCATCGAGAATTTGTGGGGTATAGTTAAGAAGAAGATGAAAGACACCAGACCTACAAATGCAAATGAGCTGAAGGGCGCTATCGAAGCATCCTGGGCATCAATAACACCTCAGCAATGCCACAGGCTGATTGCCTCCATGCCACGCCGGATTGATGCAGTAATCCGTGCAAAAGGATTCCCAACCAAGTACTGAGTGCATCAATGGACATTTTCAAATGTTTGATTTAGTTTTGCTGTTATAAAATTATTTTTTTACTTGGTCTGAGGAAGTATTCTAATATTTTGAGATAGGATTTTTGAGTTTTCTTAAGCTGTAGGCCAAATTCAGCAATATTCAAATAATAAAAGGCTTGAAATAGTTCAGTTGATGTGTAATGAATCCAGAATGTATGACATTTTTGTTTTTTTAATTGCATTACAGAAAATAAAGAACTTTATCACAATATTCTAATTTTCTGAGACAGTCCAGTATATATATATATATATATATATATAATTTTATTAAAATGATTAACACTAAAACAAAAAAAGAAGCAACAAGATAAAAAATTAATAAAACAAAAAATATTTTACAAAAAAGTGAGGTTTAAAATAGATAAAATGTAAATGCAATAAAACTAATGAGAAATTAAAACTAAACAGAAAAAAGAACAAACAATACACAATTAAAAAATTGATTTTAAAATTAATAACATGAATTAATATTATACAAAGTAAAGAAAAAAAGGAAACACATAAGAAAATGATTAAATACATTAATGCTTACAATAAAATAATGAGAAATATTAAACAGCAATAAACTCACTTCTACTCCATAGCATATGAATAACCTACTCTTCTCGTCGGCTGAAAAATAGTCTGTGTAATATAGTGTAATAATCTGTGAAGCCCTTTGAGACTCTTCGTGATTTAGGGCTATACAAATAAAAATGACTTGACTTAAAATAGAATAAAAAGCGATATGAATAAAAATAAAAGCAAATGATAAAGAACGACATAATCAAATGAAAGAAAAATCCAATAAAAATCATGAGAAACTGATATATAGAATAAAAGTGTGGTTTAAGATTAGATTTAAACATTTCCAATGAGGTTGCAGATCGGATCTCAGGGGGAAGAGCATTCCACAGCACCGGGGCCTGAATGGAGAACGCTCTCGAACCTGCGGATCTCTTCTTGGCTCTTGGGACCACTAGTAGACCAGCGTTCCCAGAGCGGAGGCTCCGGACCGGAACATAGGGGGAAATTAAATCTGAGAGATATGAGGGAGCAAGTCCATGCATGATTTTGTATACTACCAACAGAACCTTAAAATTACATCTTAAGCTAACAGGGAGCCAATGCAGGTTAGCTAAAATCGGGGTGATGTGATTGAACTTTCTTGTCTTAGTTGAAAGCCTCGCTGTAGCATTTTGTACTAGCTGAAGGCTACATTGTCGCTATCGGCCAATCATGTTGCTATTCTTTGATTCCACATCTTTTAGGGCTAATCTGTTTCTGTAACCTTGACGATTTAATAAAAAGGTGTGGGGGGATTATGATGAGACGGAATTCTCTTTTCTGAAAGCCCTCTCCCGGTTCTCCTTGCAAGTTCAAAATCCATTGATGTCTTCTCGCCTTATTTTTAGTGTCTACTAATGTTTAAAACTTAACAAAAAAAAATCAATTTGAAAATCATTGCGCCTTGTTGCTTCTTTTCAGGTTGGGACGTGGAGAAAGGAAGCGTGGACGGACTTCAGCCCGACACGCTCATCTCCCTCACGGCCCCCAAAAACTCGGCATCCTTTTTCAAGGGCCGCCATCACTTCTTGGGGGGCCGCTTTGTGCCGCCCACCCTGGAAAAGAAGTACCAGCTCAATCTGCCCCCCTACCCTGAAACCGACTGCGTGTTAAAATTATAAAAGGTTCAATTTTCCAATATTACTATTTCAACTGAATATAAACGCGAGAAAATGCTCACTTTTCTGTTTTTTCTTTTCTTTTTTATTCGTACACTGAGGGGGTCATTGAACATACCGGCAATTCAATTCAACATACATTTTATTTTTTGGGGCGGAATATCATAATTGACCTTTTGGATTCAAACAATAGGGAGGGGGGTTAGTAAAAAGCTTTCTTGCACATTCAACCTCGTCAGTCTCACAGGCAGTGTTGCGCATGTCATACAAATACACACAATGTGGTGATAATACTTTGACTGTGAGTGCAGCGTTCAATAATGTGGGTAATTGATGCATAATGGACTGGAGATGAGGATGCAGACTGTTCCCCTTCCCATGTTGCTGTCATGCAGTTTGCGGGGTGTAAACTAGAGACGGGTTCCATCCAAAACGGAAGTCTGGAAAAAGAAAATTAAAACCGTACCATTTCTTTATATGCGAAGTTCAAGCCGGGGAACATAATCAATTACTTTTTCACAAACCTTCGCTATTCTCCGACTTGCACATCTGCGCAGTTGTCTTTGCTTTCTGAGGCGATGGCTGAATATTCCGCATTCCTGAGAGAAATTAAAAAGTACAGTCATCATTGGCTACTTTGCACTTCGGTTATCGCTGGTTTACTGCTTTGCGGATTACAAAGGCAGGTTAGGGGGGGCTTTGTCAGGTGGGTCAGACTGTGCGTGTGCACCACTGCTGTTCGTCTTATAGCGGGGCGCACAAGTCAATGTGGACACCCAAACAAAGCACAACAACAGTGAGCTTTTAGCTGCTGGATACATTTAAAAGAAATTCATAATTTAAATCGTACTCTGAAGAAAGTTAAAAGAGCACAAAGAAATGGTTATTACCAGCGGGTGCTCTGTGGGTCGGGAGAAAAAGCAATATCGGGGCCGCAAATCCGACCTGCTGTAGCTAGGCTAGGTAACAACTCTCACAAGCCACCTCTGTCGAGCCAGTATCTCACCAACATCAGATCCATTACCCACTAAACTGATGACCTGGAGCTACAACTCATGGGAAACCGCTACAGTCGGACTAGTTATATTTTAACAATTGTGGAATCTGGCTCAGCTTGAGAATACCCGATGCTGACGTGCAGCCAGCCGGACGCTTTCGAAATCGCTTCCTTACACTAATAGGAGAAGCCTTACAATTTTATTGTACTTTTGTATAATGAGAATAAAAATCATTCATTCAAGTGCAATTCTATGTCTGCCATTAAAGCGATGTTGGAAGGTACAGTTAAGGGTTTAACAAATATTATAATTTAAGCCTATTACCAATATATTAATCTGTTCCTTTCTAATTTTCAAACTAAGGCAGATTGTTTGTTGGCCAGAAACGTCATGCTAACATCACAGCAGAGTTACCTCCCTAATCGATCTCAAAGTTTCTTACTCCTGCCTTTGTAATTTATTAAATACCCTATTATTACATTGAAACCAAAGAACAAACTGTTTTTGCTGGCTGAGGTATTTGTTTAACAGATAAAAGTGACACATTTTTGGAATGAAAATTTCCCCTCCCCCTCAGTGATTTGGTATCAGTATTGTCACACCCCGCTACCCGTCAATGCTGAGGTCTGCCTGATCACTGAAGACCGGGAGGATGTTTTACACTGAAAAACAACACCGACCAGATGACGAAGGTGCTGTATCTGAGTCAGATCAGAAGGCTTCTCCTGCTACTTGTAACCATGGAAACCAGCATTATCTGTCCCATGTGATGGAGCTGCAATTAGAAATATGTCCAATTGATGTTGATGGAGCCAAGCACTACTCTCAAAGCAACTGGAACTACTGGACTGTCTCAGAAAATTAGAATATTGTGATAAAGTTCTTTATTTTCTGTAATGCAATTAAAAAAACAAAAATGTCATACATTCTGGATTCATTACACATCAACTGAACTATTTCAAGCCTTTTATTATTTGAATATTGCTGATTTTGGCTTACAGCTGAAAAAAACTCAAAAATCCTATCTCAAAATATTAGAATACTTCCTCAGACCAAGTAAAAAAAATAATTTTATAACAGCAAAACTAAATCAAACATTTGAAAATGTCCATTGATGCACTCAGTACTTGGTTGGGAATCCTTTTGCACGGATTACTGCATCAATCCGGCGTGGCATGGAGGCAATCAGCCTGTGGCATTGCTGAGGTGTTATTGATGCCCAGGATGCTTCGATAGCGGCCTTCAGCTCATTTGCATTTGTAGGTCTGGTGTCTTTCATCTTCTTCTTAACTATACCCCACAAATTCTCGATGGGGTTCAGGTCAGGGGAATTAGCAGGCCAATCAAGGACAGTGATGCCATGGTCAGTGCACCAGTTACTGGTGGTTTTGGCACTGTGGGCAGGTGCCAAATCATGCTGGAAAATGAAATCCTCATCTCCATAGAGCTTTTCAGCAGATGGAAGCATGTAGTGCTCTAAAATCTCTTGGTACACAGTTGCATTTACTCTGGACTTGATGAAACACAGTGGACCAACATCAGCAGCTGACATGGCTCCCCAAACCATTGCTGACTGTGGGAACTTCACCCTGGATTTCAAGCAACTTGGATTTTGCTCCTCTCCAGCCTTTCTCCAGACTCTGGCGCCTTGACTTCCAAATGAAATGCAAAACTTGCTTTCGTCTGAAAAGAGGACTTTGGACCACTCTGCAACTGTCCAGTGCTTCTTCTCCATAGCCCAAGTCAGACGCTTCTTCCGTTGTCTTGAGTTCAGAAGTGGCTTGACCATGGGAATACGGCTATTGTAGCCCATTTCCCGGACACGTCTGTGAACTGTGGCTTTTGATACCTGGACTCCAGCTTTAGCCCACTGTCTTTGAAGCGCCCTCAAATTCTGGAAGCGGCTCTTCTTCACAATTTTGTTAAGGCTGCGGTCATCTCTCTTGGTTGTGCACCGTTTCCGGCCACATTTTTCCCTTCCAACAGACTTTTTGTGGATATGCTTTGAAACTGCACTCTGTGAACAGCCTGCTCTTTGAGAAATTTCTTTTTGTGTCTTACCCTCCTTATGGAGGGTATCAATGATGGTCCTCTGGACAGCAGTCAGATCAGCAGTGATTTAGTTTACTGAACCAAGCTGAGTGTTTTTAAGGCTCAGGAAACCCTCGCAAGGTGTTTCGAGTTAATTAAGGTGATTAGTTTAATAGCCTACTTGTATACTTTTTCATGATATTCTAATATTTTGAGATATGATTTTTGAGTTTTCTTAAGCTGTAAGCCAAATTCAGCAATATTAAAATAAAAGGCTTGAAATAGTTCAGTTGATGTGTAATGAATCCAGAATGTATGACATTTTTGTTTTTTTAATTGCATTACAGAAAATAAAGAACTTTATCACAATATTCTAATTTTCTGAGACAGTCCAGTATATTACTTCTCTTTTTTTTCTCCCTCTCTTTTTCACTCTTTTTGTTTCTCACTTTCTCTCTCTCTCTCTCTCTCTCTCCTTTTGTCTCTTTTCCCCATCTCTTTCTTCTCTCTCTATTTTTCTATATCACTGTCTCTCCTCTCCTTTCTCTACCTATTTTGTCTCTCTTTCTCTCGATCATTCTTTCCCTCCTTCTCCCCGTTTTTTCTCATTAATATTACTGTGCCTCTATGTCTCTCTTTTTCTTTCTCACCCTCTCACTCTTTTCTTTATATAACTGTTTTTCTTTTCTCACTCTCCTCCTTTTTTATCTTCCCCTCTTTTTCTCCCCCCCCTTTTACTCTTTTTCTCTCCTCTTAAATCTACTAGTCCGCCCCCCCTGAGTTTCTGCCATGTGGCCCCCGACTCCAAACGAGTTTGACACCCGTGCTTTAGGGGGTCGCTTATATGTGATGTAGGCTTATATGTGAGTATATGCAGTACTTGAAGTCATTCTGTTTTTTTTGAAAAAAGGTGAATATTCTATCTCTGCTTTAAACAGCACCATACTTCCATTGGATAGAATCGAGAAGTGGATATTATATTGATTTGGGTCGCAGCTTGTCATTAGGGTGGAATGGCAGGTCCTGAAGTCAGACCAGTCGAGAACCAGTGCTAACAAATATACATACGCTGCTTCTCTTAAGGCTTCTTCCCCGGCCGCTGCTATTTTCCGGTAGCAGTATATCATTTCGATGAGGAGCCACACTTGCAGGCCGATGATGGACACGTACATCATCACTTCCGACACGATGGATGCCGTCCCTCTAGTGGCTGCGTGCAGAAACGCGGCGTCACAAACAAAATCCGTCGATTCGGTTCCCAATTTTGCCGTTACCTTTGGCCAACACGTTGAGGTGGACCACTTTGCTGATGATGGTGGTGTTCTCGTAATTGTCGTAGGTGAGGATGCGGTTGAAGAAGCAGCGGTAAGTTCCCGAGTCGTTGAAGGTGACGTTGAGGATGTAGATGGACGCGTCCTGGATGTCGTTGCTCCTCTTGCTTCCATTCCAGTGCAGCCGGTCCATGAAGATTTCGCTCTCGACCATGGGGCCCATCTCGTTGTAGGTGTAGATCTGGAGATAAGGACAAGGTCTCTACTCGTGGGGTATTTCTGCATTGTATTTAATCAATTGCGTGATCCATCTTTCGAGATATCGCTACTCGCCAAAGGTATCGATACTGATATCGACCATCACAGGTTTGTGATTGAGTGATCAGGAACTAAAGGCTCACAGAAGATGCTTGGAAAGTTCCTCTGAACACACCCTTTTAAGAACTTTCAAAGCCAATTCCTCCAGTACCGTTAAAAGAAGAAATGTGGTTTGAATTGTGTATTTTGCAGAGCAACAAATATGTCCGCGATTTACATGTGTGATTTTTAATCTTGCATTTATCAAGATACGATTTTTATATTTGGAGTAAAACGTTAGTATGTTCGTTTTTTGGGACAAATCTCTCCACATATAGGTGTTGAATGAAAATCACATACATTTTCAGTTGCAGGAATTTTTTTCCAGTCCCATTTACAAATGGGAAACACTGCCTTAAATTTTTACGTGGCTCATAATAAATCCCCATAATTCATACATAATCTACATACTAATACTCATTTCCTAGTGCTATTTGGGTCTAGCATGCACCTGTCTGTAAGTCGTTGGCTTCATAGGACAATGCTGTACAAACTAAAGTCAGATGCGATTAATCATTACGGAAGAAGAAATGCAATGGCCGGGCGAAGCCACAAGAGAGTGCATTTTCAGCTTTGTTTTCAAGCAGATTTGTTTGAAAACATAGCAACGAATTCAAGCATTTACAAGCACTTCACTCATAATTTAAGCGCTTTTCAACCCTGAAAAACACAAAATTGATACATTTTCAAGGCTATCAAGCATACGTACAAACCCTGTATTTAACCTACTTTATTGTTCTGCATACTTATTTTGGATTGACAGGTGAATGTTAGGCATGATAGCCTGTGTTGGTGCACTATGGAATTTTTTTGATTGTTTGAAGTTACAAGACCTATTTTTTTCCCCTTTACAGATTACTTAATCTCTGTCTTGGTACATTATACACTCAAGCGGACTCCATATTAGATCTGATCACCTGCACAAAGTCCTCTTCTCCTTTGGCTTTAAAGTACCACTCGACTGTGGCTGTAGCTTTGACTTCGCTCCTCATCTTGCAGGAGATGCAACCCAGTTTAAAGCCTTTGCCGACCACCGCTTCCGTATCCGAGTCTACCTCCGCACACGCCCCATCGCACTGGAGCACTGAAAGTATATTAAACATATCCGATTACATCTAAAGTAAGACTTTGAAAAACAGGAAACGAGGAGAAACTTACCAAATAATGTGCAGGAGAGGAAAAGGAGCAGGATGCGGATTGCTTTCATGTCACTGACAGGAACTTGGTGCATCAAAAACGACTTCTACTCGCTCAGTGTACTTTAAACTCCAAAGAGTTACCGATTATTATGAATAACAGTTCGAAAACTGGCAGGTTTTCAAAGCTGGCACGGCAACACAGCAAAACTAGCAGCTATACATGCATTATTGTGTGCAAATTATGCCTTAGTAATGTGCTTGTTATAATGACGGGAAAGTATTGCAGCTAGCAGACGTTAAAACATGTGCTTCTATTTTAAAAAAACAACAATTGATTGGCTCCTGGTTTATCAAAGCAATTCAAGTGAAGACATGCACTGATTCAATTCTTATTTCCCTGAGGTTTTAAAACCTCGTTCCACCTGCCGGGGAATTCGTGCACTCCAATGGGATTAGATAACGGACATTATTCTTGAATCTGTTTTGGTACCATGCTACGTTTTAAAATACGCACGTATGATGTTAATCTCCGAGGTAATTGAACAGCAATCCGTGGAAGACCCTAAACTAAAATAGAAATAAACATTTATCTTAATTTTAACGCCTACTGTGGTCAATTTGGAGGCCTTCTCCGGTAGAAAACGTAGTCCTGAATATTCCCCACGACGAACAATGATTTACTCCCCCCCTCAGCTCTCGAATGATCCCTCTCGTATCAAACGAACCTTTAGTGATGCTTGCATCTCGGTTTGATCCGTTCGAGCGCAATCGAATGCGTAAATAGCGAAGGAAACAATGTAGGATGCGCCTCGTGTTCGGTTATTGCTGCGCCACAGCAGCAAATCTGCATCCCGCTGCACAGGATGATGCAGTGCGGTGAAACGGACGTGCACTTAGTGCCGTGTTGGATACAAATTATTAGCGTTAGTTCATTAGAAAGAAAAGATTTTTTTACAATCGTTTTACGAGTGCATCATTGTTTATGAAAAGAAAAGAAAGATGTACTCCAGATAAAAGTGTTGCAATGATATTTAGAAGGTACTGTCTCTTTAAGAGATGCCCTTATGGGCGGGGTGGCGCCCGTGGTAATCACGTCTCTTACCAAACAAAATATAACAGAAAACGCTTTTGATAAAATGGTCATTTTGAATGACGCTTCAAAGTTGAAAAATGACTAAAAAAAGGCGTTTGGATTCTTCTCATTCGACCATGAAGTGCTCTTAAACAGGACAGTTAACATTAGCATAAACTCAACAGCAACAGTTTTGCAAAAAGTAGATCTCTATTGATTGGGTGTCAAAACCAAGGCGTGCGGGCCACATTTGGTTACCTTCTTTTGTGTATGTGGACCACAAACCCTTGGCACAAGTTTTTTTGACATCTAATCCAAGGGTGTCAAACTCTCAGTGTGGCCGGACTAGTAGATTAAAGAGAAGAGGAAAGACAGAAAGGGAAAGAAAGAAAGGGCAGAATATAGAAAAAAGGAAGATAGTGAGAAAGAGAAATGGAGAGGGGAAAAGAAAGAGAGAAAGAGACATACAGAGAGCAAAATAGATGGACAAAGATGGAAAGAGAAAATGTCGGAAAGAGAGAAACAAAGAGAGATAGCAAAAAATAGGAGGGAGAATGGCGAAAAAGAGATAGAGAGAGAAAGAAAGAGAAAACAAAAATACATAAGGACAGTAAGAGAGAGAGAGAAAGATGACAAAAAAGAGAAAGAGTGAGAAAATAATCAAGACCGAGACTAAGAGAGTAATAAAGAAAGGTAAGAAAAAGAGAGGGACAGAGCGAGAAAGACAAAAAGAGAAGGGAGAAAGAAAGACAGACAACTAGAGAAAATAGCAAGAGAAAGAAAGTCAAAGAGAGGAAGGAAAGTGAGAGAGGAGAGACAGCGAAAGAGAAAAAGAGATATATAGAGAGAAGAAAGAGGGAATGAGACAGAGAGCGAAAAAAAGAGAGAGAAAAGAGAGGGATGGAGATAGGATAAGAGAGATGAAAAAGGAAGGGACAGAGAAAAATAGAATAAAGGGGAAGGGAAAAAAGAGAGACAAAGAGAAAGCACGAAATGAGTCAGAAAGAGTAAGAAAAAGAAATAAAGACGATAAGAGAAAAAGACAGAGAAAAAGATGGCGAGAGAAAGAAAGAGAGGAAGAAAGAGAAACAGCAAGAGAGAAATACATCCAGCTTCAGTTGCTCTGCGATTGGCGCTGGGGTCCAGCAAAATCGATTGCACATATATAAAACCGCAGTTCGTTTTTCTCCCGCGCTTCTCTCACTGTTGGCCCGGAGGCCGGATCCAAACCCTTGCCGGGCCTAATCCGGCCTGCAGACTGCACGTTTGACACCTCTGATCTCATCAAAAGTTGCCATTAAAATGAGGACTTTCCCTTTCCAGGAACCTTCAAAGAATCCGATTCAAATTCTTAAGATAAAGCTAACATTGCACATTGAAAATAACAAAAGAAATCTTTTTCAGCACAGTGTTTTCCAACCCTTTTTTTGAAGACTAAGAACACTTTAATATTTTAAAGAATTCATGTTTCAAAACAAATCTATGGCACCATTTTCATGTTTTCTATGTTTTTCAAATTTTTAATTATTGTGTTTTCTAGATCGACAGTATTAAGTTTTCTCCTGAATATTTGTCGGTTTATAAGGTGTACTTGATTATAAGGCGCACTTTCGAATTCTGGCAAATTTGGGTTTTAGGTGCGCCTACTTGTCCAAAAAGTACCGTATTTATTTGCAGAACAATCTTAAACAGCTAAGTTAATAGATATACTTCCCTGTACCACCTGACGAGCAGATAGTAAGTATATCAAACTAAAAGCTCTCGCGGTACACTAGTGTGCCCCGGCGCTCAGGTTGAAAAACACTGCGATAGCATCTATGCGTCACAATCCCAGGAAGCAAAATCCAAAATGGCTGGCTGGATCTTTTCATTTATTGATTCTGTATATCACAAGGACGGTCATATTTTTCTGGTCACATGCTAACTGGTAGCAGTTTACAGAAAGCGTGCACCCATCTGTGATCAGAATTTTTCTCGACAGAATCCGTAATGAATTTTAGCTCGGGGGCCACATGGCAGAAATAAAAACTCTCAAGGCGGCTGGACTAGTAAATTAAAAATAAGAAAGAAGGAGAGAAAAAGCGGTAGAGAAAGAAAATGAGAGGAAAGGAAAGGGAGAGAACGAGAGAAAGCAAGAAAGAAGGAAAAGAGATGGAGGGATACAAAAGAGAGACAGACAAATAGAGAAAGAGATAGTAAGAAAGAAAGAAAGAAAGAAAGAAAATGATAGCGAGCAAGAAAAAGACAGAGAGAAAAAGAGAAAGAAAGAAAATGATAGCGAGCAAGAAAAAGACAAAGAGAGAAAAACAGAAAGAATGGAAGAAAGGGTGAGAGAAAATAGTAAGAGAGAGTGAGAGGAAAAGAGATGAAGAAAGAGAGATAGAAAGTGGGAGGGAGGAAAAAAAGAGAAAAATAGAAAATAGAGGGAGAGAGTGAGAAAGGGGAGAGAGTAAATAAATAGAAAGACAGAGAGTAAGAGAGAGAGAAAGAAAAAAGAGCAGAGAGAGAGAGAGAGAGAGAGAGAGAGAGAGAGGAAAACAGTAAGAAAGAAAGAGAGAGATAAAGAGAGAGAGAGGGAGACATAAAGAAAGAAAGGAAAAGAGAGAGCAAAAGAAAAATAAGGAGAAAAAAGTGATTGAGAAAGAGAGCAAGAGACAGAGAAAGAGAGATAGAGAGAGACAGAGAGAGAGAGAGAGTGAGTGACAGAGAGAGAGAACAAGAGAGTGAGAAAGAAAGAGACAAAGAAAAAAAGAAAAGGAATACAGCGACAGTTGCTTTGCAAGTGGCGCTTGGCTCAACACATTTGAAACTGCAGCTCATTTTTCTCTTGTGCCATTCTCAGCATTGTCTCACAAGCTGAATCAAAACTTTTGGCGGGCCCGATCCAGCCCGTGGGCCGCATGCTTGACACCCCTGCCATAACAAGTTCATGAAAGAAAATGCAAATACCTTGGGTAAGTTCCACAGACAGTTAAAGTCCAACGAGGAGACGTTAAAAGGGAGTATATCGTGGAAAAGCCGGTAGAGCCTGATGATCTTACTGCTTGGTGAGGCGCGAAGCCGAAAGCGCCGGTGATATGACGAACGGGTGATAATGGATTCCGACTCCCTTCCCTTACTGAAATGCCTGAGGTTTGTCACAGCTTTACCAGTCCATTTTTCAAGGAAGTCCCACAGATCTCTCAAATATTGCTTACACGCTGATAAAAATCCAATATATATCGTGTACTTCTCGCACAAGTAATGGCTCAATAAATGCATAATGGGTTTCCGATACAAGTGCAGCTTTGCTTATGTGCCTGGCAAACTATATCTCTATTTTGTTATTACAGTGCTGGTACCATGCTCTCGCTCTCTCTGTGTGCTTCAGATTTGAGGTCTCGATCAAGGAAAGAAACATAGAAGACTGGAGAGGGAGATGGAAGCCTTTTCTCCTCCGTAAGTTGTCATGCGGGGGGGAAAAGGAGAAAAATTTGTATTCCAAAGTGAAAACCTGAAGAAGAAAAAATATATATATATGTTTGTATTTATTATTGCTTTTGATGTTAATTTCTCAAACACACCTTCGCTATTCTCCTACTTGCGCCCCTGCGCAATTGTCTTTGCTTTCCGAGGCTATCGCTAAATATTCCGCATTCCTGAAAGAAAAAGAACATGAAATTTAATACTTCTTTAAACAGTACCATCTTTCTTTTATTTAAGTATTTTGGCAAAAACAAAGAATGTTTCGACCTTGTCCTGTCAAGCTTTTTATTTCAAAATAAAAGCGCTATCGTTTTGGTGCATGTAAATACACTGATTAACCATATATACAGTGAACAAAGTAAGTATTCGGAAACCCTGCTATATTGCTATTTCTCCCATTTAGAAATTATGGAGGATCTGAAATTTTCATGTCCCCTGTGAAAGAGATAAACGAAAAAGAAAAATCCGGGAATCACGATGCATGCTTTTTAACTATTTATTTGTGTGATACAGCTGCAAATAAGTATTTGAACACTAGTGTATCATCTAGAATTATGACCACGAAAGACCTGTTAGTGTCACGAACCAGGAACGGAGACAGGACCCATTAGCTTTCGTTTTCTCAGTTTTTATTAATAAAGAGGGAGAGCAAGGCTTGCTTCCACGATCCGATGGCTGACGGACAAGAGGAGCAAGCGATGCGGAAGTGGCACTACCGGGTCTAGCGATGAGGATCGAAGACAGGTAGGAATTACAAGTCGCTGGCCGGGACTGGAGAGCAAAGGCGGTGTCAAGTTCGGAAACGAGGTCGGTAACAGGAGGCAGGCAGGTAGAGGGGCAAAACAGGTCAGGTAACAGGCAGGCAGAACGGGGCGAAGTCAGGTCCGGAAACCGTTTGGCAAAGAAGATCAGACAGAGAAAAGCAGGGCAGGAACGGAGTCGGACGAAAAGGCTTTCTGAGCTGGTGGCAACAGTTCGCATAACGATCTGACGGCTTCCTCTAGCCAGCCAATCAGATGTCCGGGCTGTTGGCGCCAATTAAGCAGTCGCAGGTGCTCTCAATCGGTAATCACGACAGTTAGTCCGCCCATTAGAAGTCCACCTGAGCATGGGCGTGGTAGCGCCATGCTTTGGGGGTGTTTTTCTGCACATGGGACAGTACCAGTGCACTGTATTAAATAGAGGATGACTGGGGCCGTGTATTGTAAGATTTTAGGGAACAACCTCATTCCCTCAGTCAGAATATGGAAGATGGGTCGTGGCTGGGTATTCCAAGACGACAACACACAAGCACACAGCCAGGATGACCAAGGAGTGTCTCCGGAAGAAGCATATCAAGGTTCTAGCATGGCCCAGCCAGTCTCCAGTCCTTAACCCTATCGAAAATCTTTGGAGGGAGCACAAACTTTGTGTTTCTCAGCGACAGCCCAGAAACCTGACTGATCTAGAGAAGATCTGTGTGGAAGAGTGGGCCAAGATCCCTTCTGCAGTGTGTGCAAACCTGATGAAAGACTACAGGAAACGTTTGACCTCTGTAATAGCAAACAAAGGCGACTGTACCAAATATTAACATTCATTTTCTCAGGTGTTTCAAATACTTGTCTGCAGCTATATCACACAACAAAAATCATTTAAAAAAAATCATTCATTGTGATTTCTGGATTTTTCTTTTTAGTTTATCTCTCTCACAGTGGACATGCACCTACGATGAACAGTTCAGACCCCTCCCATGATTTCTAAATGGGAGAAATAGCAAAATAGCAGTGTGTTCAAATACTTATTTTTTTTCACGATAAATATAATATGTATATATATTTTGGGGGAGTTCGGCAGAATAACCAATAAATTATGAGTTCAACTGTTCACCAGGGAATATGCGACATTTAAAAAAAATAGAATGAATACAACATCACACAACTGCAAAAAAATCTTACAATAATCTAGCTGATTTTGAGTATTTTAATATTTCACTGATTCTTAACTTATATTCATCAAACAAATAAGAAAATGATTTCATCAAAATAGAGCTTATATGGTAGATGAAATCTCTTCATTTCCACTACATTTCTTATTTTATATAGTTTCTTTCTTTTTTTGAACTGGACTTTTTTCATTGGTTGGCTGCGATTGTAATTCCTCTGTTCTCATTATTTTTCTTATTTGCTGTATTTCTTTTCTCATTATTTTATTACAAATAATTTAGGATTTTTCAAAATTTTGGGATGACTAGAGAGGAAGGAAGTGAAGGGAAAAGTAAACTATCTTTCCCTCAGGGTTGTACAGAGAAATTCTATATATAGTATGTGTGTGTGTGTTTTTTGTTGTTTACTAAAATAAGTAAAATAGAAAAAAAAACATTGAAACAATATAAGATAAATACATCTTGATATGTGTAAAAATCAACTATAAATAGAATGAATGCAAAATCAGACCATGCACTGAAAAGCATCTGTGTGATTTTAATTATTATTGCAGTGTATAAGGACTTTTTTGTGTAATGATTTAGAAAAATACTATTTATTTTTGTTTGGGTCGTGGATATATTTATTGACTAAAATAAGAAATAATAATAACTTTGGTAAAAATCATAAAATCCAAATAAATCTCAATTTAAAAAAAAACTACAGATATGTATAAATAGAAATGTTTGAATCAAATTGTGTTCATAAAATGAGGTATTTTACAAGTTAAATTATAATAGAATAAGAACAGCAATGATCTGAACGGGTGAAGATTGTTATTCTATATATTTTTCTTTTTTTTTTTACAGTGTCAAAGATTTCCAGCGAAGCACTGAGTAAAATTTGACTAGCTTACAAAAATATTTAACAATGTTACATTAATAAATAAAGGTTGAAATACTCTGTTCCAAAAAGTCCTATTTTCCCGATTGTATCTCACATGCTGGTGATTCTTTGAATGTATTTTTTTAATCTAAAAGTTCAAAACCCGAAAAATTGAAACATGTTAAAAAGTTAGCAATAATAATAGCTGGGATGGGCTCCAGCACCCCCGCGACCCTACTGAGGATAAACGGTGCCGATGATGGATGGATGGATGGCCTTCAGACATTTTGTGAGAAAAGTGTTATAGTACCATGATATAAACACAATTGAATGCCATTTAATGGAGGAACAGTGAAGATGGTATTGTTTCAAAATGATTCAATGTTTGATAAGTCGTTCTCGAATTGTGATCTCCAGTGTACATACGCTGCTTCTCTTAAGGCTTCTTCCCCGGCCGCTGATATTTTCCGGTAGCAGTATATCATCTCGATGAGAAGCCACACTTGCAGGCCGATGATGGACACGTACATCATCACTTCCGACACGATGGATGCCGTCCCTCTAGTGGCTGCGTGCAGAGATGCAAGAGAAACGACGTCATCGGGGAGACTATCTATCCAACGACTCGGCGGTGAGCATTGTACCTTTTTCCACCACGTTGAGGTGGACCACCTTGCTGACCACGGTGGTGTACTCGTAGTTCTCGTAGTTGAGGATGCGGTTGAAGAAACAGCGGTAAGTTCCCGTGTCGTTGAGAGTGACGTTGAGGATGTAGATGGACGCGTCTTGGATGTCGTTGCTCCTCTTGCTTCCATTCCAGTCCAGGCGCTCCAGGAAGTGTTCGTTTTCGATTGATGGGCCCATCTCGCTGTAAGTGTAGATCTGAAGACACAGATGTTCATCTCTACTGAGGCGTTCCTTTACCATATCAACAAAGGGGACCATTTATAGACGTTGTGCTGTGGAATGCTCTTCCCCCTGAGATTCGATATGCAACTTCAGTGGAACTGCTTAAATCTAGGCTTAAAACACACTTCTATTCTATAGCATATGAATAACCTATTTTTTATGTTGACAATGTATGTCTATTATTTGCTATTGCAACATCCATTGCAGCCTGGTCATTCTAGAAGGGGATTACCTTCTCAAGGTTTCTTCATTTTCCTCATGTTGAGGTTTTTCAGTTTTTCCTTGCCCTCATGTAGTTTTTAGATCAGGGAATGGTGTAATAATAGTTTGTGGTTTGTAATAATCTGTGGTCTGTGCAGCCCTTTGAGACCCTTTATGATTGAGGGCTATACAAATAAACATGACTTGACTTGTATGTATATATATATATATATATATATATTTTTTTTATTTTATTTTATGATATTTCTTTTTTTTTTTCTCATTTGACTATATTTTTAAAACTACAATTGTCATTTCCACATTGTAAATAAATCCAGTTAAAAATAATGGAAAAATATATTAAAATAAGAAGACAAATACTTCTAAAAAAAAAAAGGCTAAAAAAGCGAACGATGGCCCTTAAAGTTTAGGAAAATTAAAATAATATTTTCCAAAATTATTTGCTCAATTGTTTTTTTTTCTACTGTATATAACAACATTTTGAATAGTATGAAGGAATCTTCACAATAAATGAAGTACAGATAGAAATAAGGGGAGAATACACTTTAATTATGAAATAATTCTCAAAATGCAGTGAAATAAGAAATAATATTATTTAAAATACTGAGAAAAAAATTACCTTTTCATAAGTACAACTTCTCAGGAAATAATGTTTTCTTTTGTCGGTAGATAATAAATAGTATTAAGAAATTTGTTTTTATTTGTTGAATTCAAAATATATATGTATTGTGAAAAAGCAAGCACTATAATTAAAGCTTCACAATTCAACAAGGCAAGTTAGAAATAAGTTAACACATGCCAAAAAGTAAAAAAGTAATTCTAGAAATATAGAAAATAATAAAAAATCAAGAAATACTGTAAAATTGAAATAAATTATCTTTTCAATTCAACATTTTTTAAAGTCTTGTTTAACATGACATTTGTTCTACTATCTTTCCTATTCTACTGAATTAAAAAAATAGAATTGTTAGTTAATGTAATGATTACTGATTGGAATCAGCTGTGCCCACTCATTTGGGGCCAACTGCCGCTGGTTCTGATTGGCTCCCTATCAGGATTTTAACCCAGTCCTGTCAATCCCCTGTTGTCAGTCTGTTTGCGAACCTTAGTATATACTAGGCAAGCCTTTTTCGACCCTGACTCCCACTTGTCCCGTTTTTGCTTCCGTCTGTCTCCGGCTTCGACCCGTTTGATCTTGACCACGTCTGCTCTCCTGTCCCGGCTTACGACCTCTTTCTGTCCCCGACTACGTCCACTCTCCTGTTCTGGCTTACGACTCGTTTCCGATCCCGACCACGTTTTTGCTCTCCTGTCTTGTTACCAAACCACTATCTGAAAAAACAAGCCTTACCAAATTGCTGTTTGGGGAACTCGAAGCAGCAAAAAGCTTATGTGCAAAAACATTATTGTGCAGTTAGGTCACTTAGTCTTTGTCGTATGTATTCTTCCTCGTGCTTTTTAGCACTTGTTTTTAGTTGCACGACACAATACAGAGTGACATCTAGTGGTTAAATAATACTCGGCTATTGACCCATTTTTTTCTGTCCCTGACACCGCCATTGCTCGCTACGGAAGATCCACTTCTGTGTTCGGATCACATTCCGAGTATTAGAGCGACTTGGTTCCCGCGCCCAGCGAACACCGGATCGTGGGCGCAGCCTTTCCGCTTCCCTTCAATAAAACTTGCAAGAAACGTAACGCAAGTGGGTCCTGTTTCAGTTCTGGTCCTGACAGCTCAACTATGCATTTTTTCAAATCAAAATCAAGGGAAAAATCG